>NW_022991977.1:0-574436 GCF_902827175.1 Gymnodraco acuticeps | reverse complement strand
ATTACGTGTCAGCTGTCGGCAGATCAGCTGGCACGGAGCCGTTATTACGTGTCAGCTGTCGTTGATATTATAGCTTTTTTTAGCTGTCAACCAACTCCCTCTCAGAGGTGACTCGATTCACTCCACAGCATGTCCGAGTGCAGTGCATAGGAACATAAACCATGCCCAAGGCGGGCTAAACAGTTCATCGTCTCCGTCTCTACTATTTCTCTCCGAGTGCAGCGATGAGGAAGCTGCCATCCGTAACCAGTGTGCCTTGCTCGTGATTTACCAGTGTCTGTGCTGCCACGCACACAATGTTTCAAAGTGGTTGCTATGTTGCCCTTTATTTGTGTATGTTCGCGATAAGTGTGCGTCTTTACGCAATGCCGTTGGCCTTGCTGTTTGATACGTGACGGTTTTGTGTGCCCTCCCATGAAAATCATATGCCCTCCCTTTAGATTTGTTCTGGCGCCGGGTCTGCCGTGGCTGTTGGTTAGGTGCTGCGTTCCGTGCTGTATGGCGGCCATCTGCTCTTCTTGTTGCCCAAGACGTTGACCCTGAGAGCGGATGGCATTCTTTAGCTGGTCTGAGTCGGCTGAGTTCATTTTAATGGCCAGTTCGTACTGTCAAGGGGTGAACTCAGAGGTCTGAACTCAAATGCACAACTCAGACACAGACTCGGGTGGTATTCAAAAATAAAGACTTTACTGGAATTAACACAGTAACAAAAACAAGAAACACAAAATCACTCTCCCGAGGAAAAACTAAATGCAATAATCGTGATCATGAGAAAACAGGATACGACCATGGAGCAGGCTTGAACGTGGTCATGAATAAGAAACGAACTGGCACTGGACAAGTGGGGACTAACACAATATATACACAAGGTGAGGGGAACAGGTGGAAACAATCAGGGCGGGGAAACCAATCACGAACACAGGAGACACATAGGGGCAGGGAGCAGGGGCGGATCTACCGGGGTGGCATGGGGTGGCAACTGCCACCCTAAACAATAGCCTTGCCACCCCAGCTGCCACCCCAGTTGGCATCTTTGTTTTGAAAGAAAAGTTGTGGCTCATCGGACATTTATGAGAGAAAGTCTCTAATGTCGGAGTGCAAGTGAATGCAGCACAAGATGCGCGTCATGTAACCCCTCCCCCGGTCCTGGCGCGAGAGTGGAAATATGATTGGTGGCGAATTCACTTGAACGGGGGGACGGCGCAAAACGAGAAGCCTTTCGGACCCAAGCACTGAAGGAATGAGGTAGTTGCGGTCTACAATGACAGAGAGGAGAATGTCAAGTTTGGCTGTACTCAGCATTGAATCAAAACGCACTACAGCTGTTGATCTTAATACATTTGTGAGGCGTTTTGCTGAACAAAATAGTAATCGCCGCATTCAGCTGTAATAGACATGCCAACTTGATGACTGCTCACGGATGACTCGATGAGAATAACAAACTGTTAAGATGATGACCTTGTATGCGTGTATATATTTTTTTCTTTGAGGGGGTCTGCCCCCAAAAAACAGTTTTAAGTCCTGAGAAAGTAAAATAAGACGGTGTGTAAAACTTCACTGCCCAGCCAACAGAAAGTAACCACTTTGATTTAACTAGGCCAGTAGGTAAGGACCTTCCACTGGATAATAACTGCAGCGATGTTTTAGCTGAATACACGTTTTTTAACCCTAACTGATGCAGTTAGTCACTTCTTTAATGTTTGTTCTTTCTGATGTAAAGTCAAGGTTGTAACTGTATATCAATAATGATATAATTACTTGTTTTTCAAATTTGAAGGAGGGTGAGCAAGCATCTTGATGAACATTCATCATTAACTCCTCCAAAAAATATAGTTTATTCAATAATAAATGAATATGTGAATCATAACAGTTCTTCACTATATCTGTAAAGCGTCTTTGAGCACCTGTAAAAACGCTAACAAATTAAATCTATTATTATTATTATTATTTATTAACAGTGATTGACAGCTGATAGGAATAATATGATTGTTAATATTATCATATTCATTCAGACAAACATCGATTAGACAGTTAATTAATGTACTTATTGCAGCAGTCTGTATATATTTGGTTCCCCTGCTGGTCTAAGAGTGAGACAAACTCATTCAGTTATTGTTCAGTTAAAATTCATTAAATTACGTCTGCCACCTTATATGTAAGGCTTTACTGATGTGCCACAACAATATCACCTATGTGATTGAGTTAAAATATTAATATTGTGGCTTTCCAAGTTAACATTGATTGTAGGGGTGTAACGGTTCACAAACATTTCGGTTCGGTACGTACCTCGTTTTTAGGTCACGGTTCGGTTCGGTACGTTTTCGGTACAGCAGAACAAATTATCACAAAACATTAAATATATATTTTTTATTATTATTAAACTGACTAATGTATTCAAATAAATACAAAATATAGTAAAATAAACATTAAGGTGCAGCATTTCGATGAACTGAAATAATCTGTATTTGAACTGTACTAGTACCTAAGCAGCCAGCTTGACATTAGGACTTGCTTTTCATTGTATTTTCATGTTGTTCTAAAGAAAGATGAACTTGTCCACATTGCTTGCTGAAATGGCAGATCTGCTGGCACTAACAATGTCTCCTGCTGTGGAGAACACCCTCTCTAGGGACAGAGGTAGCAGACACAGCCAGGTAGCGCTTTGCTAACATGGCAGCATAAGGATACTTGGCGTTTGTAATAGCTTTGGCTCGGTCTGAACTTTCTGCGAGTGGTGGAGGCTTACATGCTAGTGGGAGTTGGGTTTGCACTTCAGTCTTTTTTCTTTTGGTACCGGTGATATTCACGTTCGGTGATGCCTTTTCAAATGAGTGTGATGTATTGCCAGCCGCGTAACCAATGTTAGTTGAACAATGTCGACAAACAGCTTTGGTTCGGTCCACCTGTCTTTGTCCGTCATCCTTGTACGCAACTGCGAAACCAAAATGTTCCCAAACCGGAGACTTCAATGATGCTGGAGGATTTTCAGCTCAACTTTATCTGCGTTCGCCATTTCGACAGTTCCTCAAATTACTGACTACATTTGAACGCATCCCTGTGACCAGCTCTCATAGTATGCCTCTCGTCCAATGAAATGACTTGGTCGCTCGATGATATATACCTGAGATTACTTCCAGAAAGTTGTTCTCAATTGTTTACGTTTAACGCTATATATATTCGTTCGGTACACACGTGTACCGAACCGAAGGGCCCGTACCGAATAATTTCAGTACGGGTACGTGTACCGTTACACCCCTAATTGATTGATATGATTGCGATTTCAATCAGCATATACTTCTGTCAGGGGATGCCACCCCTCAAAATCTCCTGCCACCCTCTTGCCACCCCATGAATATTTGTCTAGATCCGCCCCTGGCGGGGAGCATGGAGTTCTGAAACGAGAGGAGAAATACTTTTTACAATAAAGACAGAGGGCACAGAACAAAGGGACATGACAAAACTAATATAAAGAATAGACTTTCATGATAAGTTTCCGAGACATGACAAGGAGGGGTCACAGACATAAGACCAGCTGTTAAATAAAGCTCTTCTGACCTTAGCTGTCATGTGGGTATATATATTAATGCTGCCCATTATGGGCACAAGCAATTTTCACCCATTTATTAATTATATGTTTTAAATTTGAGTGTTTCCTATCCCCTAAACCTCCAGGGATGTACACAGTTTAATACTGGCAACTTGGGAAATATGAAAACGTCTTTTAAAACTACAATTCCCAGCAGAGACGTGCCATAGAACATGTTGCGAAACACACAATAGCCAGCATGTGTAGTTCTGGGGACGGGGTGGGGGAGGGGAGGACGGGGTGGACCCGTTCAAATCCAGTTTTGGACAGTCTGCCGTGGTTCCATCCCATTTCAAAGTGCTGTTCGACGCTCGGCGTAACCCTTGGCGTAACCCTTGGCGCACACTCAAACATCCAATCACAGAGCTCGAGGACTATCATGGTGTTTGTCAAGCGAAGCGGAGAGAATACTTACTTCCGGGTGTAAAATTCTCTAAAACAACTACTATGAGCTCCTCCGACCCTCGGTCCTGACAGACTCCAACTTGTGTTTATTAATCAAACAAATAAATAAACACAAGGATAATTATGTGTTATTGTTGAGTAAATAACAGTGTGTGGTTTAGAAAATAATACAAAATTAGAAGGAAAAAACGATGAAACAATACAGATTTCAGTATTCTGAGCCCCTACTCTCCCCATAACTGACGGCAACAAAAGTCCTACATTATTCAATTAAAACAAAGAAGTAAAAACAATAAGTGTGGCTTGATATTGAGTAAGAAAAAGGTTGATAAACGCTGTGAGAATGGATCTGCGGGTAGCATTCGCTCGCAATCTCAAGTCGTCTACAACATATGTTTAGGGAGCTATATATATATGGACATCCCGGAAAGTTGAAAATGTACGCTAAGGGCCGCCCCCTTGCGTTGGAAAAAGCCGACACAGGGGACCTTGACATAACGTCAACATAGGCCGACCGGGGAGTGAGGATGTGTTGCTGCAAACACCATACCTGTTCCCAAACTTCATTTTCTATAAGAAGACACATGATTAAAACAATAGAGGTGTCCCTATGAACATGTAATCGCTGTAATTTGTCCACCTTTTTAAGGCAACCCTTTCTAATCGTTTTGTATTTGCAGCGCTTTCAGTAAACCCTGGACATGTTTTTCAAGTTTGTGATTGTTTTCAAAATGCTACTCATGTGTTGTGAAGTTGTTGAAGATGTTTGTTTTTTGCATGTGTTTTGGCAAATATGTGTTTTTATTAGGGCTGTCAAACGATTACAATTTTTAATCAGATTAATCACAGCTTAAAAATTAATTAATCATGATTAATCACCATTCGAACTATTTTCCAAAATATGCCATTTATTTATGTATATTGTTGTGGGAATGGAAAGAAGGCGGATATATCCATTTAACATACAGTATCTATGTTTATTATAACATTTTCTGCGTGTCAAAATGAAAGACAACCCACACACCTATCAATCATCAAACCGTGGGGTCTTATTTCATTACGTGTTGATTTCTATCAACGGGGGAGTACTTCAGGAAAGTCGACAGAGGGGGGGGCGGCGGCTCGTGGAGTACTTCTTGACCACAGAGTGTGAACGTTGTGATCAGCTGTTTTAGCGCAGTTCTCCAGTGAAGGGGGGGGAGTCTCCCTCCGCAGCCGGTTGGCGTAGTTTTGACACAATTCCGTTGTACAGACCGACGTTAACAGCAGCCCTGTCTGTGCACACGGAGACCGACTCTGTCGTCCGGTGATCTAACCGCCTTCTGGAAAAGCTTCACAAGTACGTCGGTACGCAAATGCGCTTTGTGACACAAGTGACGGTACGCATTTCAGATTACACACATAACCTGCGTACCAGTTATGTGCACCCCTGTACTACAGCAAAAGTATTCTCCGTCGGGACTTCCTGCAACAACACCACGCCGTTATCAAAGATGTTCTATTGAGAAGACGATCACTACGTGACAAAAGTTTTCAAAACCGTGGCTACTGAAATCAATCTTACTAACTGCTGTCTGTGCAATTTACTCCGCGCGAGTTGGCAGACTTTATTTTGCTTACTTTAACATCATTTTTCATGGTGGGGCTAAGCCATTTCTTGGTATGGGTGTAGCCTACCCCAGCCATACCCTGGCGCTGCCACTGGTGGCACGTATGGGGCGGGCCATTCTGCACATGCGTTAAATGCGTTAAATATTTTAACGCAATTAATTCAAAAAATTAATTACCGCCGTTAACGCGATAATTTTGACAGCACTAGTTTTTATATTTGCATCGTTTCTGAAGCTGCGGTGCGTTTCCCCTATTGGAAGTGTTTCAGGCTGTCGCAGCGAGTTTGCACTTGTCAGCCACCATAGGTCGAGGACAAAATACAGAGTGGTGGTTCTGTACAAAATGCATTCCAAAGTTATGCTTTTAATGCAAAGTAACATCTTAATGTTTCTGTCTCTCCACGCCACTCAACAAGAAGACACTGTATGGTAAACACAGAGCAAAAATGTTGTCCTTCTTCACTAAAATGGTAACACATTAGTCAATAAAAATAAAGATATATCTTAAGGGTGTGCGGCAAAACCTGTTTCAGTCCTAATTGGTGCATTTGACATTTTCATTTTAATCAGACATCAAAAAGCGAGGCTCAAGCTTCTGCGACTCCCACTGTTCTTGGTCCCTGGGCTGTCAGCTGCTTTGCCCTGCTGGGTCCAGCCATATGTCCGACTGAAAGAACAGATTTGGAGCCCAACTGTCTGTCTTAGCTGCATCATTGTGAAAGCCTACCAGATACTCAAAGGGACACTTTAACTAAATAATTCAAATCAGAGGCCTAAATATAGAAAACCCATAACATTTATGAAGGCTGCTCCCAATAACTTTATTTCAATATGCTCAGAACAGCATCAGTGGAGCTTGCTGTCCTCTGGTAGAATAATTGTAACCATAGCAGCATGCTGATAAAAGCTTGACAATACGAACAAAACACTGGTTATCTCAGCCTGTCCTCCTACAAAAAACGATTGTTCACGTTTTAAAGTGTATGTTGTTTCTTACACCACCACTAGAGGTGCTCTAGTGGTGGTGTAAGAAACAACATGCTCCCGGCCCGTTCATTGCAAACGCTCTGGAGGGACGTTTATTCACAAATAACCCTCTCTGGAAAATCCTAAATTGTGGAATAATTTGGCCATTAAAATGCTTTTTGATTCGATTTCTGGCGAGAAGTGTATATTGTACTCTTAGAATCCACGTCCAGCCGATGTGTAGGATCTATAGTTTGATAGATATTACGAAGATGATTTGAGGTCTCGCCAGGATAACGTGTATGCAGCTTCCATGTAAAGTTAGCGTGGGTGAAAACAGTTTTTCCGGCCTCGAAGTTTTCATAATAAAACCGGATATATTCCCCTCACTGTCAAATGATTACACAGTGATATCTGCATTACTCATCCACTGAAAAACATCAGTTTATTCTTGTTAATTACACAATACTGATTGGTTTAAATTGTGTACAATGCTTTTGTGTTTTTAACCTTCGATTCAAATAGTTTTTTCGGAGTTAAGACACTACAGTTTCCGAAGACACTACACTACCCAGAATCCCCAGCTATCGTTTGGGACTACAACATCCGCCTTGCTTTACAAACCCCGTGATTAGTCATCAAGCCCTGTGATTGGATGTTGGAGTGGCAGTGCGACAAGGTTACGCTGAGCGTCACAGCTCCATGAAATGGAATGGAATCGTCCCGTCCCGTCCCCCCCCCATGCTGGCTATTGTGTGTTTCGCAACATGTTCTATGGCACGTCTCTTTATAAGACGTTTTCGTATTTCCCACAATTAGAAGTTGCCAGTATTAAACTGTGTACACCCTGGAGGTTTAGGGCAGTGCTGGAATTGGGCCGGTACTCACCGGTACGCAGTACCGGCACTTCTGGTTCTGACCCATGGAGTACCGGCACTTCTTGCTCAGTACCGGCATGCTGGCGGTACTCCGGTACTCATGCACCGTGCCAGTACTCAACACTCTCCCGCCGTTCTTATTATACATCCATATATATATATACAGCCGCCCGGTACTCAGTAGATGCGTCATGAGGTGCCGAACGGACATTCTCATCGCTCTAACCGCTGGAGTTTCACAGCGGCTGTCGGCTGTTTACTCCTGTCATTCAAACAGAACGTGCTGGAGAGGGGGCGGGGCTTATCTTCTCCATGTAAATACTGTGGTGGAAACGACTATGTCAAAATTAACCTATTTGACCGTGATTTAATAGTAATACACGTTTCAAAATAATAATAATAATAATGCCGAAGTAACAACATACTGAAAACTGTTAGTAAAACCATGTTTTAATGCTTTACAATTTACATACCTAGATGCACATGTGTTGTGTTTATGCAGTGCAACTCCCACCCAGTGGGTGGCTATGTAGAGTGATAGAACAGAGCAGGCACGCCCCCGAGAGAAGGAAAGCAAGTCACGTCACAAATTAGCATTTCTAAAATGTTAGTGGATTAATAAAAGTGCAAAAAGACAGCGGTTGTCGCCGGAAGAAACTTCAAATACAGAGAATGCTGTGCCTGTGTTGGAAATTGTGTCTGATGGGGAGCTTTCTTTGGTTGATCCTCCTGCTCCAAGTTCTAGTGCATTAGCATTAGCACTAGCTCCGCCGCCTCCTCCAGAGCCTCTAACGTTAGCTGCTGCTGGCGCAACTGCCACCACCAACACCGGACAAAGCGATGCACCTGACTGCTGGACAACGGACCAGGTGCAATATTTTTGCAAGACCAATGCATGGCTCCTTCTTAAAGATAAGAAGCTAGGATGTCGGATATGCAGAGATGTCAAATCTTTGGGAACACACACTGGACAAGGACTGAAACTGTCAACTGAATGGGGTGAGTGTGCAGTGTCTCATTTCGGTGTTGAGAAGGGCAAACAACAAGCTAGCCTGAGAAAAAAAATCAAAGAACATAAAGAATCACAAACCCATGTAAAAGCTGCTGACATCCTTACATCTGCTTCACGTGAAACTATTCAACATCAAGTGCAGTCTATGCATAAATCTGAATTAGACACCACTATCAGAGTTTTTCGAACGGCATATAAAATTGGCAAACATAGCCGGCCATTCACAGACATGCCAATTGATTTGAATGTACAGAAACTGAATGGGCTGAACGTGGGCAGGGTTTTGCACTCCAATAAAACCTGTGGCGAAATCATCGACCACATAGCTCATGAGCTGAAGAAAAAAATGGTAAAAGACATTACAGAAAACCAAAGAAAACTCTGTGTTTTGGTCGATGAAGCTACCACTATTAGTGGTAAAACGGTGCTTGTTGTGTGTCTACGCTCAGCATTAGCTGATGCTGAGCCCGAAACGTTTTTTTGGGAGCTGATCGAGTTGGATGGAACAATGGCTGATGACATCACAAAGGCGTTAATGGAGTGTCTTGGAAGAGATTTTAACGAGGACTTTTTAGGTCAGTGTTTCGTTTCTTTTGCATGTGATGGGGCTTCAGTCATGCTAGGGAAGAGAACAGGCGTTGCTACCCAGTTGTGTAGTAAATTCCCAAGCCTGTTTGTGTGGCACTGCTCCAATCATCGTCTAGAGCTGGCAGTTGGGGATGTGGTCAAGGAGGTCTCAGGGCTCAATCATTTCCAGATCTTTTTTGACCTTGTTCCATGCCTCCCCCAAAAATCAGAGGCAGTTAGCGCAGTCGGACAGCGTCTCCTGGTGATAGGGCGTGTTTTGTCCATCCGCTGGGTGGCTTCAAGTGGAAGGAGCGTCAGAGCAGTCTGGGAAAACTACCGAGTGCTTCATGATCACTTCACAAATGCTGCAAACGACACGAGCAGGGATTCCAGAGACAGAGCAAAGTACAAGGGCCTGGATGATGTGCTCACATCTGCAACGTTTGTCAGCAATCTGGGACTGATGTACGATGTGCTCACAGAGCTCAGCGACCTCTCTCGGCAACTCCAAAAAAGAGAGATGACACTGCCTACAGCAGATAGGCTCTTAACTCGAGAAATACGAGTTTTTGAATCCATGGTCACCATGCCTGGCCCACACATGACTACAGTTCATACAGCTCTAGCTGAGAAGTCCTTCAAGGGTGTTGCCCTGCGTGAGAATGGCAGGCTTGTACAGATTCATGCAGGTCAGTTTTTCCGCAGTATGGTAGAGAATCTGAGACACAGAATGACTTCCACAACCTCCTCTCATGTCAGCACAAGAGAAATCCCATTACATGGCCGGGAGGCCCGGGACAATCAGCTAATCCAGGACATGAAAGTTATCCATCCTGGAAGTTGGCCTGAAGAGGAGTTAGACGTACAGTATGGGGACGTAGAGGTGCTACGTTTGTGCGAAGTGCTGAAAGTGGACAGAAGAGAGACTGTTCAGGGCTTTCGCGAATACAAGGAAACCAGGGAATCCCGTACACCTGCTGCCATGGAGCCTCTACTGAAAGTAGTCCGAACCATCGCTGTCTCCACTAGTGAGTGTGAGCGGGCATTCAGCTGCATGAACGATATCCTTACTGCAAAAAGGAATGCTCTCTCTGTCAGCCGACTGTCCAGCCTGGTTTTCATTAAATGTAATGGACCATCACTAGGACAGTTCAATCCGGAACAGTATGTGAGGTCCTGGCTGGCAAAGGGAAGGAGAAGTGCTGATGAAAGAGCCTGTCCAGCTCCAGCCCCTGATACTGATGTCCCCAAGGCCTTCTGGAGCCTTTTCTAACAATGTGAAGTATATTGCAAAGCAGCTCACCCAGTGAGAAGACTTTTGGCATAATGTGCCGATTTGTACAGATCCTGGAGATAGAAGGACTTCAGACCAACCAGGGAGTTATCTGATCAGCTTGGTGTTCAATGTAACTCTTTACCATGGCTCAGACTTTGTTACTTGCAGTTACAGTTTCTCATTTTAGATTGTGCAAATTTTGCATTTGTTTTTACATTCTTTGTTCATGCTCTTTATCATTTTTCTGAGTTGGAAAGTTAGATTGCATCATAGTTTACTTTATACATATTTGTATTCTTCAGTGGTGAAGTATATTGCAAAGCAGCTCAGCCATGTGAGAAGACTTTTGGCACTTTTTCGTTTTTCGTTTTCTGAGTTGGAAAGTTAGATTGCATTAAAAATGTACAGAAATACTTAATTTTGTTAAAGCTTTTTATAAAAAATGCTTCTGACCAGAGCTTTGTTTCTTTGTCATTAATGTTGAACACCACCAGAGGGGCTCTCACCTGAAAGGTCTCTGCTTCATGTGTCTTCAGCAGAAGATCTAGACTTTGATTGCTATATTTTCAGTTAATATTGACCTTACTGAGCTTTAGCCATATCCGCTGCCTATCATAACAAATGTTAAGTACAGTGAACCTTTCTAAAATATACAGTAGTAAAGAGACAAACCCACCAGCATTATAGTAGCCAAATTCTTGTTTGTGGGCTGTATATATAAAATTGACTTGAAAAAGTTGCTGATTTTAGAGTACTGGCACCTTTTTCATTCCAATTCAAGCACTGGTTTAGGGGATAAGAAACACAGTGGTGTTATCAAATTTGAAACATATAATTAATAAATGGGTGAATTAATATACCCACATGACACCTAAGGTCAGAAGAGCTTTATTTAACAGCTGGTCTTATGTCTGTGACCCCTCCTGTTGTTCATTGATAAGCCTGAAACATGCACTTGTCAAGGTTCAGAGGCACATTTTGCAAATATGGCAGTAGCCATCGATCATCTTAAGATAAGATAAGATATACTTTATTGATCCCAAGTTGGGAAATGTTTTTGTTACAGCAGCATACTACTTTGTTCTACTCCACTACAATTCAGAGGTTAACCTGGTATTTTTACTCCACTATATTTATTTTAGTTACTTTGCAGATTCTGATTAATGATGTGAAATATAAACAACCCTTAAATCAGACTTTAGTTTAACCTCAGTCAAATTCAGGGAAGGTGATTGTCAAGTGCCAAAATAAACTATGCAATATATTGGACGTTAAGTACTTTGTCAGACTTTATATTTATCTGTGGATAACCCCAACGTGTTTTTCTCATTCAAAAGAAGACCTTAACTTAAAGTAATCTTTAATGTTTTAGCCTTATTAGTTTGTCTGTTTTGCACATCCTCCTGTTAATATCTTTGGACGTCCTGCACTAAACTGTTTTATTGTAGAGATCACTAAGTATCTTCTTGATATTTGATATTCTATATTTCTATCATGCCTTCTACTTTCCCCCAATTTTGTATGTGGGCTACTCTTAATATTTAAATATTTTCATCAAATAAAACGTATTCAACAACAACATTCAATACCGTGCTTTAACCACTAGGCGGTGCAGGTTAAAAAACAGTGGTGTAGTTAATAAAACATAATAATATCAAACATAATATGACTATTACATTTATTGTGAAATTAAAACAGAACGGTAAAGGAAAATACAGTTTCAGTCTCTCGATTTGAAGCTTATGCATTGTACCATGAACCTGTAGAGACCTGTAACAGTCAACTGCATGACGAGTTGGAAAGGTAGTAAATAATATCTTTAAAAACTACAAAAAAATCCCTTTCTATCAGCTGTGCACCGTTATGGTGTAAATATAGCCTATCTACCAATTGGATCAAATGTAAAAGTCAGCCGAATTAGTGTTGATACTGCAAGGAGACGTATTGTGTGAAAAGAAATGGAAGATGTTGTTTAATTGCTAATATATTTATGATCCACGTCACGTAATGCAGCCGAACCGTGTATTACAATGCCGTTATGTGATGACTTCCAAAGAGAAAAGCAAGAACACTCGGAATAAAGTATTATTTTATTTAAAAAAAATGTTTTTACGATTTCATATCATATAAACACCATATCCCGACATGCATTGCGGCTAAAACAATCGATGTTTTAGCCTATCAAAACCTCTGAAAAAAGAAAGGTGTCTCTCAGAATCGAAAGAGAAAAATCTATGGGAAAAACACAAAAGCATTGTACACAATTTAAACCAATAAATGTCGTATAATTAACAAGGATAAACTGATGTTTTTTAGTGGATGAGTACTGCAGATATCACTGTTAAATCATTTGATCATTGGTTTTATTATGAAAACGTCGAGACCGGAAATACTGTTTTCAACCCGTAACTTTACATGGAGGCTGCCGCATACCTCAAATCATCTTCGTAATATCTATCAAACTATAGATCCTACATATCGACTGGACGTGGATTCTAAAAGTACAATATACACTTCTCGCTAGAAATCTAATCAAAAAGCGTTTTAATGGCCAAACTATCCTACAATTTAGGATTTTCCAGAGAGGGTTATTTGTGAATAAACGACCATCTGTAACGTTTGCATTCAACGGGAGCACTAGAGGACGAAAACTTTCAAACGTAATTATAGGACGTATTAAGCGCTTGAACAAACAACATATTTGGTCGTAATAAGGGCCTGAACAATCGGCCCATTTGGTCGTATGAGTTGGAGGACTTGTTGGTTTATCTGCACCAATAAACAAAAAGCTTCTTTACTGTATCTGTGAGTCCGGGAGTTATTTTTCTATTAATCCACTGTACACCCAATACATTTTTTAAGATTAGATGCTGTGCTGCTTCATATAAAAGCGTGACATGCAGAACCTTAAGTGACTTTTCAAGACAATATGTTTCCCAGAGTTGCATTTCAAACCCGTATTTCAAAATATAAAAATCAGCCATTTAATGAGACTTCAAAATACTCTATTCTTATTAACTTGTTGTTTGCAAAGCTATTAGACTTATCTGTGACATAGCTGCAATTACACCAAACAAACTCTGATTAAAACTGGAACAGCTGATGTTTTGTCATTAATTATTTCCTAAATTATTCTGGTGGAGCTTTGTTCACAAATGCTAAGGCCTGGAGACTTTCTCTCTGTTTGACGATGAGAAAATATTGATCGCGTTACTTTCGGTCAATGACACAGGAGTACCTATTAGACTGATCCATCACACAGGAGGAGACCAACTTCCCACCATGTTCGTGTTTTCATGCATCAAAATGAAGCATAAGCCCAATGGTATCTCACAGATTTAAATACAGAAGAGTAACCTATCCATTTAACAACTGTGTGACCTGAATGGAAGAGCTAGGTTATGGTTAGAACACAGCAATACAAAACAAGACAAACATTGCACAGTATTCCTGCAGCCCCATTTTTCGTCTCAACAGCTCGTAGAGAATGCACTTTCAGAATGGTTGAGCAGAATACCGCTCAGGACGGAAATGAAAAATGAAATCAGTGAAGGGCCTCCACAACCCATAACCATGCATCCCATCACCATGGCTGGAAATCACAGACTTTGAGCCTCTGACTGATGCTTCCTTAGATCTTTTCCCGTGTCACTTTGACACCAGAAGTAACACGCTCTGACACCTTTTTATGTCGGTTTTTAACAGTCTTATAACCGCATTTCTTTGTGTGTTTTATTTCAAGTTTGGACTTGGCCTTCAAATGACCTACTTCAAATAAATTCTCTCCTTAAGACTTTTCTTTTTTGGTTGATAAGCAAGAAGGTTGGCTTTCTTATTTGTATGCAGTGTTGGTGTTGCACTCCCCATACTGCGGGATTAATGTATAACTCTCTTCCTATCCACAGCCTGTTTCCAAAAAGTGCCAGTGTATTCCACTTTTTAAATCTATGACCAACACCGGTTAGCTCTTAGTTGTTTATTTCCCCTTTCAATTTACATAAATGAATGAGAATTAGTAATATTCCTATCCTGCTTAATGAAGAGGGAAAAAGTTGTAATGCTTCTCCCATTTGTTTTGTATTCCTATTGAATCTAGGCAAACATGAGAATTAGATTAAATTAATGAATAATATTGCATATTTTTGAATATGTTGTCCCTCCGACTGACTTTCAATGTTGCTGAGAACATCAAATCAAATAGTAATTGACGTTTTGTGGCGATCGAACCGTCCTGGCTTCCGATATGTGTGAGATTAGCTTCAGAGACTCAACTTCTGAGCAGAATTCACAAGTTGCAACTTTTTAATTACCAGGCTTGGAGAATAACAGATTACATTTAACAGGATTATGTTATCAGGATACAAAAAAGATAACTGTACTCCCTTACATGTTACATTTAAATATCAGCTCATATGATTACTGTGACATGTAACCTCACATCATGTCTGTTCATTTTCTAGCTTTTATTTACTTTTTAATTTTTTTAATTTTAAGTCATTCATCAGGTTGATGTTATCGGTTTTTATGTTTAGTTGAGTGTGCATGTTTAGATTCTGTTAAATCACCGTCACTTATGTTTAGTCCCATCATGCACTTCCTGTTTTATTTTGTACTTACAAATTTCCCTCTCGTTTCAGACTGGTTTCAGAGCCCTTGACTTCCTGCCATTGTGTGTTTTCCCTCCACCCAGAGGCCGTTTCTCAATCTCGAGGATTCTGGTTTCCAAGCCAATATTTCAAGGATGCTACGTCATTGAGTGCCGCCGAAGGACTGTTCTAATCTCCAGTATGCTTGGAATTCCACCGAGGCCGCGTCCTTGGTTTGGGGGAAATGTCGAGGCTGCACATGAGTAGACTTCGCGTCCTTAAAATCCCCACAATGCTTTGCGCACGGACCAATTTCAAAAACACTTGCGGAGAATGACTGAACCGACGCAGCACACATTTAAATGTAAGTAGGCTATGTAGTGGCGTAAAACATGTGTTGGTAAATATGTTACTTTGTTACATTTGTTTGTTATCACCAAAAATGTGTTCCGTGAAAGTAAAGCAAGTTCATTATTAGATAGACATCGTGAGGTATTTATTTTCGGTACAGTTTATGTTGAAACCGTTAGAGAGAGTGGCACACTTGTTAGTCTGTTCCATTCTTCTTCGTTTTCCGAAGCCGTGGCTTGGAAGCATACTTGCTTCGTTTCTGAAGGAAGTGACTTGGAAGTACGCGACTACCAAGCCAGCATCCTCGCGATTGAGAAACACCCAGATTGTCAGCCCCTCCCTTGATTGGTGCCACTTGTCTCCCTTTACCTCTTGTATATATTGTCCTTCTCTCCCTTTGTCCTCTGCCAGACCGTCTTGTTTCATGTGCAGTCAAAAGAGCAAGTCTTTTGAAGCCAAGAACCTTTGTGTGAAGTTTGTTGTACTTTGTTTTCTTGTTCAAGTTAAGACTTTTTTGATTTATATTGAAGGTTAGTCTACTTGTTAGACCTGTTAGGCTTAACATTCTTGATGTAACATCTCTTATGTTGTCTTCTTTTCTAAGGTGACATTGTTCCATTGTTTAACTAACATAATAGCCATTTTATTGTCATTACATTTCTCTTTTATTTAATTTGCATTGCAGTTGATATTGAGGTCATCCAAAAGTAACGGAAAGTAATCAGGTTACATTACTTTTATATTGTGATACTTAAAGTAGGTTACTAATTACATGTTTTACAGGTAACTAGTAATTGTAATGGATTACATTTTTAAAGTAACCCTCCCAATCCTAATAATTACAATAGTCAGCAGTAAGAGGGTCCATTGTTTTTTCTCACAATATTGCAGGACGTGGTGGATTCTAACAACAACGATTCAGAAAGAGAAAAGACTTTGGAAATCTCAGGTTAGGTTGTGACTCTTTATTTGGGTGCTTTGATAGCAGGGAGTTGTTGAAGGGAGCGCAGAAAAGGTCTAACCTGTGGAGATATCGGGCCAATGCCCTACGGCTGTAAATCTTTCATGTAACTTTTGTTTTGGAATATAAAAAATATGGACAATAAGTGTAATATCACTTTTCGCTGGGTGCAGCAAAAACAGACAAGCTGTGAACACTGACATCATAATGTGATATTGGATAAACCGTTGCTTATTTACACACCCAACCGTTAGGTGTCAACATTAGATTTCATTAAATGTTTGGCCTCCTTTTTTAGCGGCCAAATGCTGAACCATGTTTATCAGATATTAGCTGGCTTTGTCTGTCTGCCATTGGATGCTGTGCAAGTTGGGGCACACAACAAAATCCTTCTGTGGCCAAACAAATATCACTGAGAGTGTTGTGCGTGAACCAAATCACTGAGTTGGATAAAAGCTATACATCTCAACAAAGCTAAGGGGAATGGTTTATGGGCAGTCTTTTTGACTCTTCTGATCTTAGAACATTTTCATTATTTCAGTTCTGTGCTTGAAATACCACTGAGTGTGTGCACTTTGAATAAGAACATTATTAGAGAAATGTGAAGGTCAAAAGAGAAACGGCAATGTATTTATTCATGCTCATCACACAGGAACAGGGACTATAACAGTTAATTATTTCAAGCTCAATCTTGAAACCCTGAAAAATCTGAACACCATTTCAACGGTCATGGTGGGACAAGAGGCAGAGGAGGTCATTGAGGAAGCACTGAATCACAGCTATTGATGTGTGTGCCGGCATCAAGCACTTTCAAAGCAAGCTGCAATACAAAAGAAACAAATATTACATCCATCTGTGTTCAATACTGCAATTACTTTCAACTGCATATACTATACTGCACCATTTTTCAAACAGAAAATCGAAAAATGTTAAGTAAGGCAAGGCAAGGCAAGTTTATTTATATAGCACTTTTCAACACAAGGCAATTCAAAGTGCTTTACAAAAAATGAAAGACATTAAGAAAAAGGCAAGTAATGCTCACAAACATTGTTGTCCTCCTACAGTATATAAGTGTCCTCCCATGCTTTACAAACACAGTTATTACTCTTGCAGTCGCCAACAGAGGGCACAGTACGTTCATGTTGTGACACTCACCGTAAACACCTCCCTTATGTGGGTGTGTGTGTGTGTTGCATGAAATACCATGGCCAACTGTGGGTGAATGTTAGTTTCCATGAGCATGTGGCCCCTTGTATGGCAGCTTGTATGAACGTGTGTGAGTGGGTGAATGCTGATTTGTATATGTACAGTTAAAGTGTTTTGAGGGGGCTTGGAGACTGAAAAAGCGCTATGAAAATGCAGTCCATGTACTATTTAATTACATTTTACCATAATACAGAGTTCAATATCTAAACTTTGAAATGTTGAGAGATACTACTTTTAAACAATTTCCTGTATTATATCTTTTGATTCCAGATGTATGTTTCTTACTTAACTTGCTTTCCGATTCAATGTTTTTCTTACTGGTTTGCTTTTTTACATTACAATTAAATTGCATTTACTTAACAATGGGCCCTATTTTTGATAATTTCAGGTTACATATTTGTATTTTGTGACACTTCTGTGACATGTCTCCATGCTTTAAGATTCAAAAAGGCCTTTATTTTTTTCATACTGCCTGTGCTGCAGAACCTCTTCTCACCTATAACACACTACAGAGAAGAGAACACCCCAAAAGCATTATAGTGCCCCTTTAAGCTGAGATTCATTAATAAATCTGTGTTCGTATTTCCACTTTCAACTTGCTTCTTTCTTACAGTAGTTGCGTTTCTCCTGCTGTATAATTTTGCGTGAATAAAAAATGAACTGTTACCAACCTTTGGTCTGGGGCTGTTTTTGGCGGTTTTGTGCAGTGCTACGGAGCTTGCCTCTCTCAGCTTGCATTGTTTTTGATTTGATTATAACCAACTACTGTTTTGGTTAAATCTCCCTGCTCTCATCAACCTTGTGTCCAGCCGCAGCACCAGCTGTTGTCTTTGAAAAATAATAGCTCAGATAAGAAGGTATCCTTATATGTACGTACATGCTGAACAGCATACACACAGTTTGCAACTATAGCCTGGGATCATAGGGGAGCATTGAGCTGCTAAAGAGCCAGATATTTCCCTCAGCAGTAAAACAGAGCTTGACATCAGTGAATATTGGACACAAATTATATGGACCCCATCCAACAGCTTAAAAATATCAAATGAAACACCAACTGCCAGCACAGCCCTAGAACCTGTAGCCAACCCCACTTTTGCTCTTGTGGCTGAATGGAAAAATCCCTGCAGTGGGAATCCAAAATGGTGTGATTTTTTTTGTAGCAGTAAATCATATTCAGTTAAATTATTTAATAATAATATTATGGCTAAAAATGTTTAAGTAACAAAACGTTGGGTCAAGCAGTATATTCAATGTGTTCTGGTAAGCATATTAATGCTACTGAGCATTTAAGAACTGTGTTTGACACACTTTGTGTCCTCAAAACAAATACTGAAAGCAAATATGCAAAGTTGGATTAAAAACTATTTTGCATGCTAGTGCAGGAGATGAAACCTGCTTTTATTTCGGCCTGAAATGTGTTCCATAAAATGCTATTTGTTTTGCACAAGACACTGTTTCACAGGCTGCCATTGTTACGGCTTAGGAGTTACTGTATGTTTGAATATGCAAGCATGAAGCCCAGTTCTTACATTTGAACACTTTATTTTCAAGAAATTAGACTTAAAAAATGTTAAACACTTACTTCAACATGTTGTACTGTAGATACATTGCTTTTTATCTGACATGGCAGCAGTTCCTCATATTTTTATAATACTAACAGTGTTAGGGTAGGAATTGTACTCCAGAGGCATACATCGAAAGGGCTGTGCACTTTGCTTTCAGATGATGATTTACAGGGAAACAATCAGGATTTTCCGAATACAGTGCATGCACAGGGCCACATGGCATAAAGCATGTTTTGTACCCTTAATACAATGCTGGTTATGATTGAATCATATGAGAGAGGAGTGCTGTTTATGCAGAGCCATCAGCGCACATACAACCTTGACATCAAAGGCTTAAACTACTTCAGTGTGATTTGTTTTGTTTTTTAAAGGCAACCATCTCAGATAAACTTTTGTCTGCATTGCTGTTAATTCATTGTGTGTGTTCAGTAACCATGGTGACAAGGATCACACTGCTTGACCCTAACTGACAGAGCCTTTTATGGGTTCACATAAAATGTGAAATAGATTTGAATAGGCTGTGATGCGCACTGATTTAATTCATTGTGAAAATGTCCTTTAGAAACACACAAAGAACAGGATAATAGGATAATAATAATAAACCAAAAACAATACATCAAAGTAGCTGAGGTCAATGGGGGACAGAAGAAATGATGCATAGCAGCCAAACAGTATGAGGAAAATATCACAGCGGACTCCCATCATGCAGCAGGCTAATTCAAACTGGAGATATGTAAACACCAGTAATAGATAAACTATTCAAAGGTTCAATTATCGTTTTTGGGAAGGAGAACAAATTGAAATAATAGCAGCTTTTATTACACTGATTTAGAAACAGATGATTGTTTTTTCTTTGAATGACTGAAAACAGCTTGAACATGATATTGGCTGCAAATAATTGTGTCCCTCCATCCTGTGAGTGTTTCCTGTCCTGCGGCTTCCCAACATTACAACAGAGGAACATTCAATTAGATACATTTCCCGTTCGAAGTAATAACCAGAAATAAGTCATTTATTTTATCTAAAAAATATGTATAGTAATGTATTAACTGTAGAATTGACTTGGTGCTAAGAAGACATCTTGTGCTAATTTTCTTTTTTTTCATTTTGTGCCTCTACTGTGACATGTCTACACATTTTAATGTTCAAAAAGCTCTTTATTTTTCTCATACTGCCTGTGCTGCTGCACCTCTTTTCACCTCTGTCTGAAACCAGAACCCAGCCTGCTCTGATTGGCTATCTGGCCGGCTCTGTTGTGATTGGTCAACCACTTAGAGATGTCCCTCCAGTTAGCCTTCTGCAATGTGTTGGAGCGCTAGCCAATAGAACCATAAGTGTTACATAGTGATGTCACTATGTTACGGAAGTGTGCGGGAGAGAAACTCCCTTTGGAAGGAACTTTGGGACCATTTACATACACAAAAACCTATTGTCACTAAAGGAATGAGAAACAAAAATAATTATAGGGCCTGTTTAAGATGTTTGGTGCCAACCAAAGCATAATATTGCACAGGCCCCCATCAATGCCTTATTACATCGATATCACATCGAAACATGTCTGCACATGCCATGGAAGTCATCCGAGCAACGATTAATTAATAAACAAACACACTGCAGTCTATATATGAGTCCCAGTGTGAAGCAACATGCAGCTGCAGCTGAGCTGGACTCTTATCACTGCAGATTATAAGTTACACCACACTTTGTCAGATAAAACCAGCTCTGATCACAGATAAGATAATATCAAGATAAGATAATATCAGCAACAACTTAAAATGCAATCGGATCTGCATCCTGTCAGATTTAACACTTCTGTTGTGGAGATTTCTTGCTGAACATCAGTTACAGTATTTGGTTTTGTGTTATTTGATATGTGTTTGTATAAGCAGTTGAAACAAAGTCAACTGATTTCGAATATTTCCTGAAACGTTTTGACATAAGTTTAAATGGTGCAGGTTTTATTTGCAATCCCAAGCCTCTTTTAAACAGTTCAACCAGAATATAATTGATTTTATTTTTCCTGTTTTATAATTAGTGGCTAACAGGTGCAAGCGCGCTACAACTATTGTTGGAAAGTGACCTATTATGTGAGTTTCATTGACTTATTTTAACAATATAATCACATGATTCGTTCGGATATTATTGCAGATCTGATGTAAGCTAGCTAGCTAACCTAGCTAACCTAGTTATGGCAAATATACTGACAAAACACTTCCAGCTATGAAAAAGGCTCTCTGTGTCAACAGCGAAAGTTGGCCAACTTCATAATCCCCAAACCTCAACAAAAATAGGTCTCTTTTGACAGTTTCTTTATGAGAAGTAAAAAGAAAAATAAGCAGACCTGTTAAGCCCCAAAGACCCCCTCGGCAGGTATTTTTTCTTTTTTTTCACGACACTGTGTCTCAGGGCATCTTAATATTGAAGAACCTATTAATGTGTTATACCAAATTAACGGGAAGAATCTCAGCTAACTGACGATATAAACCATTTTTACCAAAACAAAACACAAGTCTCATAAGAAGCATCTAAATGACCCCTGAGCGAAAAATGCTAACGCACTTTGGCACAGAACTCAAGATAAAAGATACCCTTATTACTTATCGTAGCTGCACATACAAGATATCCAATTAAAGCTGAGGTTCCACAGATTATATAGGTATAGTATCATCACTGAGCGATCCAAACTCGCGACAGGGGAAGCAAACACAGACATCACAACACGTACCTTTACGGAGCTTTTACGGGAGATCGTCTCACCGTAGCTGTCAATCTGATCAAAAGACGTGTTCAATAGCATTAACACTAGAACCGCCAGAGGTCGCTGTATATCTAAAACCGCCAATGGGTCAAATTTAGCCGCTATTGATTTTCAAGGTACAATGTTCTTTTATTTATCATACAGAACATTGAGTTCTTCTGATCGCACAGGGATTAAACTTATACCAATAGAATATGTGGACTTTCAGCTTTTCATATGATATAGTTTGTGTAGATAGCATGAAGTATAAAATATAAACAGTGCTGATTTAAACGCTTGGTGTTAAACTTGTGTTTTGTTTAGTCTCTCTATCTATCTATAACGATCTATCTATAACTATCTATCTATCGATCTATCTATAACTATCTATCTGTCTATCTGTCTATCTCTCTCTATCTCTCTATCTATCTATCTATCTATCTATCTATCTATCTATCTATCTATCTATCTATCTATCTATCTATCTATCTATCTATCTATCTATCTATCTATCTATCTATCTATCTATCTATCTATCTATCTATCTATCTATCTATCTATCTATCTATCTATCTATCTATCTATCTCTCTCTCTCTCTCTCTCTCTCTCAATCTATCTCTCTATCTATAAGGAACCACAGTAGACAAAAGGCGTTGCAA
This sequence comes from Gymnodraco acuticeps, assembly GCF_902827175.1. NCBI lineage: Eukaryota > Metazoa > Chordata > Actinopteri > Perciformes > Bathydraconidae > Gymnodraco > Gymnodraco acuticeps. Next base: position 552,070 of record NW_022991977.1, on the reverse strand, counting down.
TAGCAACACGTCATGTTTACGCTGCATTTTCTATGAGGTAAATATTACCCGCTGGCGGATATAGGTATAAATGGCATTTCTTTTGGCGATTTTTTTAATCTGACTTCATATTGACAATTTTTAAAAACAGAGGGTGCTACAGTACACACTTTCAGGAAAAGTCACGGACTGGGAGACCTTAATATTTTATTGAAAAAAAGTTAAAATAAAAAAAGAGCTGCGGGTAAAATTGACCCGTTGGCGGTTCTAGTGTTAAAACGAGAAAAAACGCGGCTGAATCGGTTAATCCATAGGTTGATAATGTGTCTGTCGCTTTGAAAAAATTATTTATAATCCATAACTCCATTTTTATGTAAAAATCGGAGAGTAAAAGTTAGCTGCTAATGGTAGCCACCAGAGTTATCGCAGCTTCCGGTTTTGGCTATGCGTCACTCTCACTCCTTATTTGTTAATGTGTTGGTGGGTGTAGAACTTCCCCTCGATTCCATTGGTTCTAGCGGTTAGAAAGAGATGTCAATCATCAAAATCAACCAAGGGGGGCCAGAGATAGGTCAAATCCACCCAAATGACCCCAGACGTGTTTTTTTTGGTGCTAAACCTCTCTAAAAAGGTCACATTTCACTTGTTTTGCATCAATCTTGATACAGGGTACTTATTATATGTTGTAGTTTGGATTCCTAAAGCTGTTAGTCTACCATCCCATCATTCAAGGGTGGTTTTCACTATAAGTAATTTTTTGTTTTGGACGGACACAATAATTTACATTTTTTTACTGTGTTCAATCTGAATTTACTTTAAAATAAAAACATCTATATTTATTCTGACACTTCTACATCCAACTCACAGATGTAACCTTGCTTTGAGAAAAAAGATTATTAATTTAACCCTTTTAGAAGGGAAGATACAGTATGGTCATTTGTTCTGGGAATGTCATTTTCGAGCCTGAGACCTGAAAAACAGGCTCGAGGCACCTAGAGTTGAAAGTGATGGGAAGAGTGGCAGTAGCCTACATGTAATAACCATATGACGTCCATCCTGCAGGTTTAATAAACAAGGCTGATTTATTGGTAAGGGGTTAAATAAACCGGGCATAAATCTGACACTCCTGATAAATCTTCATAACTTTAGTCTGCAGGACCTCGAAAAGCCATCTGTCTCAATTTATGGCTTTGTAGTAAAGCCGCCACTGTCTGGCCTCGTCTAATAAAGATATAAACTAGCGTGAGACCAATGCTGAGTATGATGAGATCCTTCATAACAAAATCAATATTTCTTCCAGCCGTGATAAGAATTGAACGTATTGTGAATATAGACGATCGTTTGAAAAAAATATATAAAAGTGTTTATTGGATGTGCCAAATGTTGTAGTAATAATACTGTTATTTACATCATTGTATATCTCTTAAATTAACTAAATTCATGGATCCAAGAGTATACTGTATATTCATTTACCATCTGTTGTGTTACCTGGTGACAGGCGACTATTTTTCATTGTGCTGAATCTGCAAATGCACTTGGCTATTCAAATACAGTTATAAATAGAAGGAAACACCCGATTTATTAACAACAGGATGATAAGGCTGCAATAATAAAATAGAGAAATACTTATTAGTAATTCATTGGTATTTAACATCATATCCATATTGTAATCATTTATTCGAAGATCTTTGATAATGTGATGGTGTGCTTTTTTTGTGAAATCGGTCAAAAAAAACATTCTGTATTAATTTCACACTTCTGTTTCTATCATGCCAGAAGATAAAATACAATTTGCTTTTCAAGTGCTTTGGCATTTCAGTGTAGTTGCTGTTAGAGAACACTTCATTATCTTTTTAATGCTCGGGCGATTACATAACATTTGACAGCGATGATTTACTCAGTTTACAGTTTATTTTTGGTGTCTTTTTTACAGACTTGAAGGCTCAGATAAAAAGGAGGTCGCAATAAATATGCGTAACTTTTATGTCCATGACCTTAAGTGTATGCAGCAAACACACAGATTCAATTCAACAGATACAATCATGTACTAACTCAAACATTACATTTTGTATCTCCTAAATGTCATTTTGAGACATTATTATTTTTCTTACTTAGAGTTAAACCAGATGATAAATCCAACTCCCATATCTCTACAACTAGCCAACAGCTGGTAAACTGAGCATAAAGACTGAAAACTGGAAACAGGTAATCTAGCATTTCCCTAAATCTATGAAATCTGTTTACCAACACCTCAAAAGCTCACAAATTAACTAATTGTATCTATTGTGGTGACACCATGTGGGACCATAATTCACCTTGCTTATTGTGTTGCCACACGGACCCTTTAGTGGGGAACACCTGTAGCTTTAGCTGCCATTCCTGCTAGCTCATCAGGCAGAGCAGTGCATGTGTTAACCTCTCTGATATTAATGGATAATAAAGATTGGAACTCCATTCTTAATACACCGCCTCCGACTCTCTTTTCACGGCACTACACTATTATGATTAATCCAAACAACAACCGTAGGACTTCGTTTCCTCTGGAGAGAACTATTCTAGCTTTTTTCCCCACCATGTTTCCAGTTTGTTGCTAGGCTAAGCTAACAGGCTGCTTTCTGTAGATTCACCCTACAGACATGAGAGTATCAGAGATCTATCTGATCCAACAATCGTCAAGAAGGTCAGTATTGACGATTCCTGTAAGCATTATTCATATCTAAATTGTTCCTAGAACTACAGTTGCACACTATACACTATCGGGAAAAACTGATGGCAGTAATTATAGGTTACTTACGTAACCCCAGTTCTCAGAGTAACATGAAGTGAGATGTCTCACTCTGGGATGCGCCTCAACGCATATGCAAACAGAAGCATCAATCTCATTACGCCAATCCTGATTGGCTGGTGATCTTGACGTCTACGTCAGGGAATCCACCCACCCTTTAAGTAGCTTGCGCTACGTCGCAGCGTCATTCAAAATAAGCACCTCTTCTCGCTTCGCCTTAGCAAGAATATGAGGGTTAGCCCAGGATACAAAGAGTTGGTCATTACAACGAAACTCTTTTGACCTTTCCATATAGGTGCGTAAAGCACGGACTGGACACAGCAAATTCGGCCGCTGTTCCTCAGAGGAACACAGTGGCAGAGGAAATGCCTCAATGTCAATGGGGGTACATGAGCCAACCTTAGGTCCAAAGGCAGGGTTGGGCTTCAGCAACACTCTTGTTTGCCCCGGGGCAAACTGAGTGCATGAAGGATGTACAGAGAGCGCATGAATGTCACTGACTCGCTTGGCAGATGCCAGAGCCAGTAACAGCACTGTCTTGAGTGACAGATGTTTCATGTCAGCTTCTTCCAGGGGTTCAAATTGAGGTCGAGTGAGCCCATCTAAAACCACTGCCAAGTCCCATAAAGGCACCAGTGACCTGGAAACAGGGAGGAGCCTGCGAGCCCCTTTCATAAAACGGCAGACCAAGGGATGTTGGCTAGCCGTCTTTCCCTCAAAGCCCACATGGCATGCAATAATAGCAGCCAGGTACACTTTGATCGTAGAGAAGGCTCTGTGTTTATCAATCAGGTCCTGTAGAAATGATAGAATCACCCCGACAGGACATTGAAAAGAGATGTGTCCTTTTTTAAGGCACCACTCCTCAAACACCCTCCACTTACAGTCATAGAGGGACCTGGTGGAGGAAGCTCTTGCACTCTGAATAGTGTTTATCACCTTCTGAGGGAGTCCCACTGTATTCAGGTTATATCACTCACGGGCCAGGCCCATAGTGCCAAGCGCTCTGGGTGTGGGTGAAAAATCGCCCCCCCCCGCCTGAGACAGTATGTCCCTGCGTAGCGGGAGCTGCCACGGCTGCCCGCACAGCAGCTGATATATCTCCGCCAGCCAGTACATTGCAGGCCAGTGTGGAGCTATTAGGTTCAGTGTGTGGCGTTGTTCTCTCACTCTGGCCAGAGTTGGGGGTATCAGAGCCAGGGGTGGGAACGCCTACAGAAGGACCGGAGGCCAAACATGCGCGAGCGCGTCCACGCCTAACGGTGCGTTTAAATCGCGCATTGAAAAGAACAGCTGACATTGAGCGTTTTCTTTTGATGCGAACAGATCTACCGCGGCTCTGCCGTAACGCACCCACAGCTGACTCGTAATTATTGGATGTAGAGTCCAGTCTGCATATAGTGGTGCACCTCTGGACAGTAGATCCGCCCCGAGGTTCATCACTCCTGGTACGTGCGTCGCTCTCAGAGAGAGGAGACGTCCGCAGCTCCATAAGATCAGTTTGCGTGCCAGCATGTGTAACTGGAGAGAACCCAAACCCCCTTGGCGGTTTATATACGATATTGTGGTCGTGTTGTCTGTCCTCACGAGGACATGATGTCCTCTGAGAAAAGGCAGAAAGTGTTTCAGGGTGAGGAACACCGCTAAAAGCTCCAGATAATTTATGTGTGACCGTTGGAGGTCTCTGCTCCAGAGACCCCTCACAGGTCGACCTTCGTATATACCCCCCCCAGCCCGTCAGACATGCGTCTGTGGTGACCACCTTCCGCGATAGGACAGCACCCATAGGCACGCCCGTACTAGAAAAGTCTGGTGCAGCCAATGGCGCAGTGCCATTATGCATTTCATAGTGACCATCACTCTCCGCGCGCCATGACGCACGGGGTCCAGTCTGAGGGCAGCTACCCAGCGCTGAAACTCCCTCATGTGTAAGCGTCCCAGTCGTACCACCAGGATGGCTGACGCCATGAGCCCCAGTAACCGCAGACATGATCTGAAGAGAACATATTTACGTGGCTGGAAATGAGCGAGGCAAGCCCTGAAGGCTTTCACTCTCTCTGCTCTCCCGGCCCAGGAAGAGTACAGTCTGGGCTGGGGACAACATGCTCTTTTCTTTGTTTATTACGAAACCCAGGTCGAGCAGGTGTTTTACGAGGACAGTCGTCTGCGTAATAGCCTCTTGCTCCGACTGTGCGAGAAGGAGCCAATCGTCCAGATAAGTTGCCAGGCGAATACCCTGTTGTCTTAACGGGGCTATCGCGGCTTCCGTACACCGTACAAACACTCGTGGGCTGAGAGACAGACTGAAGGGAAGTACTCTGTACTCGTAACAGACACCCTGAAAGGCGAACCTCAGATATTTCCTGTGTGGATAATATACTGGGATGTGGAAATACGCGTCTTTCAGGTCGACTGATGTGAACCAATCGTTTTGGCGCACGAGACGCAACAGAGATTTGTGAGTGAGCATTCTGAATTTGTATCTTTTGAGATATTTGTTCAGAGCCCTCAAATCTAGTATAGGCCGAATCCCGTTCCCTCCCCGTTTGGGAACGAGGAAATACTTGGAATAAAAGCCGCTCTGACTCTGTTCGGAGGGTATTATAGATATAGCCTTCTTGTCTAGTAGCGAGAGGATCTCTTGCTCTAGAATATGGGCCGACTCTCCCCGGGCTTGAAAATGCAGAATGCCCGAGAAGTGAGGGGGGGGGTGACAGCGAATTGGAGTCTGTAACCCTGTGTTATTGTCTTGAAAACCCAAGCAGAATCTGTGAGCATCCTCCACTTTTCGCTTCTCAAAGCGAGTGGAGATGTCACATCCCTGTCGTCTGCCCTCTATGTCTTTATTTGTTGTGTTATGGGGCCCTCTAGTGTCTGAACATGGTGGTACCCCAGGTTGACAACCTCGGTCGACACTGCGCATGCGCGTGGCGGTGATGCCTTCACAGCCCCGTCCATCGTCCGCCTTCTGAGAGAGGTATAGCAGCCACTCTTAGAAGGGGGGTAGACGTCAGACTGTTTATTGTTTTTATTGTCTTTGTTTTCATTTTTATTGACTGCGCCTAACCCTAGCTTTAAGGCTAGGGTTAGGCTTTAAGCCTGGAAACGACAGTGGAAAATGATTTATTAAAAGACAATATTGATGACATGTGTTTGTGTGACTTAAACGAGCAGCGGAGCTTGCTGTCGTTGATGTTAAGTCCATTTCCCTCATGGCGCGAACTTGAGGATGACGTTCTGACATCACTCGAGGTGGCGGGAAGATGGGGGCATGGTTGCACCCCGGAAACACATGAGCATCTAACACTGGAACGTGTTCTGGAGCTGGAGAACAGGGAATTTCCAGCTCCTTTATCGAGGAGAGGAGAGGAGGCTGTCAGGCCGCCCTCTTCTTCTTCTTCGTCTGGTGGCTGAAAGTCTGGGCCGGCTGTGCCTGAGCGGCTGCTGCCGGAACCGGAGACTTTCTTGGCCAGCTCGTCCTCGCCTCGTGTCTGGGCTGGAGACCCGGGGCGGGCTGTGGCCTCTGCTGTTTCGGGATCTTGAAACGGGCAGGACGTGAGGCAGCCTGAGCGAAGGACTGCTGCGGGGCCGTTGAAGGCGGCGGCTGGACCCTTCGGGGAAGTCAAAGCTGGAGAGCCTCATCCTCCTTCTTTTTGGATTCACACCGCTGCTGCATCGAAGCTAGAGCGGAGCCAAATATGCCCTCGGGAACAATAGGCATGTCCAAGACGTCTTCTTTTTCCCGGTCTGGAAGGTTCGTCAGGGTAAGCCACCTGGCTCTCTCCTGTACCACCATTATCCCCAGTGCTTTGCCCGTGGCTTGGACTGCACAGCACTGCACACGGAGGCAAATGTCCGTGATCGCTGCGATTTCGTCCCACACGGCAGGCTCAGGTTTGATCGTCATGTCCTCGCAGAGCTCCGCCTGGTAGGCGGTCAGCAGTGAGGAGACGTTGAGCGCCCTGGCGGACAAAGCTGCGGCTTTATGGGCTCGTTTGGTCATTGCTGACTGGAAGCGGTCTACCTTTGCCGGTAGCGTGGGGTTCCTGCTCGGTGCCGAAGCCAGTCGCGGTTGGAGGTGGGCTGCCACCAGCGGTTCCATGGGCAGCATGCGGAGCAGGCCGAGCTTCACAGTCCAAAGAGGAGGCACCCTGGATTGGGGCCTTGTTGCTGAAAGGGTGGTCTCTCCACGAGACCGACACCTCGTCCAGCATCTCTGCAAAGACTGGGAGAAGCTGCTTCCTCATCCTCGCTACTTGGGGCAAGTTCTTCCCCTCATAGCGAGATCTGGAGGTCTCCTTGGCCACTTCAGGCCAGGGGATGTCCAGCCTGGACGCAGTGCGTTGGCACACGGTCTGCAAGTCCATACTGAGGCAGGGCGAAGCTGGTGTGCTTTCACCCGGGGGAGCGGACATCTTCTCCGGCTTGGCAGCCTGGGCAGATGAAACGAAGATGTTATCTTCGTACTCATCCGAGTCGGATAAGAGGAACTCAGAGGCATCCTCTTCATCCTCCTCCATATAATCCAGCTGTAGGACATCCTCCGCGGGTGGAACCACTGTGAGGTCCAGTTGGGAGCCCCAGCTTGACACAGCGCGGGGCTCCGCTCTCGCGGCTCTTGCCGCCACCGGGCCCCAGCCTGACACGGCGCGGGGCTACGATTCCGCGGCTACCGCCATTGTTGAGCCCCAGCCTGACACAGCGCGGGGCTCAATCTCTGCAGCGGTCGCCACCATGTCCCGATTGCCGGCCGGCGAATCAACAGACATGAAAGGGTCCCGTCCCAACAGGCTAGCTTGGCGCGCTAGCCGTCGGCGGAGGCTCTTGATGGTGAAGCGGGCACAATGCCTGCACGAACAGGGGGTATCGATAGCTTCCTGGGCGCAGGGTCGGCGTCATGGGGGGTCATTCGCGGGCCATGCCCCCCCAAATGAGTCACTGTGCCCCCCCAACGCAGGGTGGGCAAGCCTTGCCACTTTGCCGTTTTTTTTAAATTAAATCATATCAGTGAAAACGTTTCCACTGAAGGTTTTTTGTGTGAAATACATCAGAAATAAAGAATACAAATATGAAACACAGCCTGAGCTGTGCTCACTGCTGCTCTCTGATTGGTGTGTTGCTTGAACAATGACCCCCGACCTTTGTTTTGTTATCATTACGTGGCTGTGTGTTTAGATGCAACCCAGTCTCATGGCATTTCGTGTTCACCAACACGATTTCCCCCTTTTTTTCGTGTCGCACAGCACGATTTTAAAAGCAATGTATTTCTACTGGTAATGTGTTTGGTGCCTGCAGCACGTCTTTTTCTCCGGTCGGGTCGTGGAAGACCGGAAGCTGTGTGGTTCATAAAAATATGTTCTTACTCAATATCAAGCCACAATTATTGCTTTTATTTAAAATTTTAAAATGTCGGACTTTTGTTGCCGTCTGTGAGGAAAAGAAATGGCTCAGAGCCTCAGAATACGGAAATCTGTATTTTAAAATATTTTTTTCCTTCTAATTTGTTATTCTTTTCAAAATAACACACTGTTATTTACTCAACAATAACACACAATTATCCTTGCTTTTATTTATTGGTTTAATTCCATAATCTCTGGCTTTTTTGGCGTCCGTCAGGAACTGAATTTCAAAATAAAAATAACCGGAAACAGACGTAGGCCTCTAGGAGTTTAGTACCTGACCGGAGAAAAAGACGTGCTACAGGCACGAAACACATTACCAGTAGAAATACATTGCTTTTTGCATCTTGCTGTGCAACACGAAAAAAAGGAGAAAATCGTGTTGGTGAACACGAAATGCCATGAGACTGGGTTGTTAGATGAAAGCCCAGTGGCGATCTGTTCATCTGTTACACTGATTATACAGTAAAGCCATAGAAAATAATATGATACAGTACAGTACAAGTAGCCTACTTCTGGGTCTCTGTGTTTCATTCAAGCTCGGCTGTGTGTGTGTGTGTGTGTGTGTGTGTGTGTGTGTGTGTGTGTGTGTGTGTGTGTGTGTGTGTGTGTGTGTGTGTGTGTGTGTGTGTGTGTGTGTGTGTGTGTGTGTGTGTGTGTGTGTGTGTGTGTGTGTGTGTGTGTGTGTGTGTGTGTGTGTGTGTGTGTGTGTGTGTGTGTGTGTGTGTGTGTGTGTGTGTGTGTGTGTGTGTGTGTGTGTGTGTGTGTGTGTGTGTGTGTGTGTGTGTGTGTGTGTGTGTGTGTGGCACGAGCGCATTTTGTGGGTGCGCGAGTGGTAACGTGGAATGTTGTTGTTAGCATCTGGTTAGCGGATATAAAGAGCTGTTTCTACACCAAGGTGGAGGAGAGTCCTCTCCTCTCAGACTGAGAGGATCGTATAACCTCAGCCAGAGGTAAGGACTCTCTCAGTGTTTAGATTGTTCACTTTAGTGTAGGTTATCTCAGTGGGTCTCAAACGGTTTGGTCACCATTTATGTAAACAAGTATTTGCGAGGAATACCTTTATATGATCATTATAGTTATTAAAGAATAAGAGAATAAATGAAATACTATAGGACAGTAACACAAGAATACAGTTGAAAAGGGGAGTGATTAGTAAAATATCAATAAAGAAAAAGTACATTTGTGTACAGTTCTGTTTCATATGGGTGTTGAGAGATGTATCCATAGATCTCTTCATTTTGCTCTCAAAGTGCACCAGATTGATGCATTTAACTTCAATATTTTAAAAATAATCTTCCCGGAGGAGCATGCCCCCGGACCCTCCTAGAGGAGGTTAGGTCCACCCCCACCTAAAACATGTTCACATGGATAGGATACTAAATACATTTGCACACTTTTATATGGTGGCCTATGTCCATATGTTTCTGTTTTGGTGGTCGTGCCACAACCGTGCATGTCTGCACAAGTCATAGGTGCGCTATACAATAGCACTACACCCTGCAATGTGTGTGAAATACACTTTACAGCATGTTTTTTTAAATTGAAGTTGCGTTGGTGTTTGTGTGTTGGTTGTTGACGGCAGTGTGTGCCCCCCCTTGGTAAATGATTGCCCCCCCATTCGATTTGTTCTGGAGCCGACCCTGCCTGGGCGTGTTCCAGCCCAAGGCAGGACGAGCAGACCTCGTGTGAGTCCGTGCCCGAGATCCTAAACCCGCAGCCGCAGAGCCGAGCCTCCGACTCCTCTGGTGTGAGGGAGAGAAGGGTCCATCCTCGTTTGCCGGGGTGTCGGCGCGGAGGGACAAGCTAGTAACAGGTATGTTACCGAAAAAAATCCAACCTTATCGTTATTCCGAAAGGAAAAAACGACGGGGTAGATTTTTCTTTAAAAAATATTAACTGGTGTGTTAATATCTTTCTTATCTCCGTCTCCTCTGGTGTGAGGGAGAGAAGAGTCCGTCCCCGCTCGCCGTGATGTCGGCGCGGAGGGATAAACTAGCAACAGGTATGTTACTGTTTGAAGAAAAAAATCAAACCTTACCGTTATTTCGAAAGAAAAAACGGCGGGGCAGATTACAATATTCACTGGTGTGTTAATATTTGTTCAATTCTTCTGCAAAGCAAAAAAGTAACCGGCAAGCGCCCGTCGACCGAATGTTAGCTTGGGTTCAGTCTGTGGACCGTTAAGCTAGCCCGGCTACTGCTATTCGAGATGTGCTCTGAAGCGAGAAGAGGTGTTTGAATGACGCTGCGTCGTAGCGCAAGCTACTTAAAGGGTGGGTGGATTCCCTGACGTTGACGTCAAGATCACCAGCCAATCAGGATTGGCGTAATGAGATTGATGCTTCTGTTTGCATACGCGTTGAGGCGCATCCCAGAGTGAGACATCGAACGGAGTGTTATGAATGAGAACTTGGTTTTAATATTTTCATCAGAATCAGAAATCCTTTAGTGCAGATAAAGTGAGGAGAATAGACTTACATATTTAAAAAATGTTAGATGACTAAGTATGCACATTTTATTGATAACACCATAAGTCAAAAACTAAATAGCAGATATGCCAATTGCTAATAAACTGAGAGAAAAAAATTGAAAATAAATGCAAAGTTGCACGAGGGAATATCGCAACGTTTTATATTAATAGATAGTGATGATCCTAATGATGAATATAAAATATAAGTATCTCATTTTGTCTACATCTATTTATAAAATATTTTTGACAGTACACAACAGAGACAATGAAACTGATACAAATGTTTACTGAAATATTAATCTTATCAGTCTTTAAATTATCTACTCCATCACAGAAACATGTAATGATTGCAAGTACATATTTAGCCTTTTTGAATCATGAGTGCTGTCTAAAACACATTAATGAACATGTAGGAGAGTGGAGTTCATTTTTAAAGGAGGCATGAGACAATGCAATGAAGCCTTTTCAAGTTGTTTTCTACATAATGAATGTCTCTGCTTCAGTCCTTCCTGCTTTAATAGATATCTGTGTGTACTTTATCCTACTGTGACTAATGCTGCTAATTGTCATCAGGAATGAGTCACACCTTTTCAAATCCCTGTCCAATACATGATAACATTCAGAAATGATACTTTGACAAGTGTCGCTTACAGACATTCACACAGTTGCTCAAACCTTTTACAATAACAACTTTAAAAGATGCTGAAGCAGATGCAATGTTGTATTTATTTTGTGTTGCCTCCAAGTTGCAGAAAGAAACAATCAAAGCAGGTTTAAATAATTTAGATTATCTTAAACTCGGAAGGTCAAAGGTTACATTTTTGTTAAAAACATGGTGAAGTGTCCTGAGTGAGAAACACTGCCTGCTGACCCACTTGACTGTAGGATGTCTGCGGTGAGATGAGGTTAAATAAATACTCCAAAAATATTCTATTCACCCTCAGGCTGATGATTTACCGCCCTCTGGCCTAGGTGGCCGTCATTTGTCTTACCTGTCTGAACAATTGCCCTTTCCCTTGACATAGAGCCTATTTTTCACGTCTTATTTCAACAAAGAACCTTTTTGACAAGCGTGGACGAACGCTGACTTTAAATCATTACCCTTTTGAATTATGAAGTCAATTAGCCATACATTTTTCGATAAGAGCAGCTCAAACCCAGAGGTTACTGAGTGCAGTTCGATGTCAGACTGAGTCAAAGCCATCACCTGTGACCTCCACGCCGACCCACCTCCACATCACATAAGAGCACAAACATTTTGAATATTTCAGCAAACTTAAATTATTTAGGTGGAACACTTCACCCTATTTCCTTCTAGGTCACAGTGTACCACCCACACATTTCCGCCAGACATCCTGCCTGCTGTCTTGGCAGACTTTAGGCCGGATTTCAAAAGATCTGATTGGGCAAATCAGTCTGAAGTAAAGATTATTGATTAACAAAGCGATCTCAGTGTCATGTACTACTCCCACCTGTCTGTATGGACTGCATGGTGAGTGCAATCTGTGATGACTAATACAAACTACTGCTGTTATTTATTTATTTATTATTCCATTATCTCTACCTGCTTATCCTATGTATACGCTCAGAGGAAAGGAGCTTATCCCATTACACATTGGAGGGAGAGGTCGTGTCTGTCACAGGGGCAAAATAGGGACAGATTACCATTCACACTACCAGGTGTGGAAGAATTACTCCGATATTTTACTTCAGATACATTAGAAATAACAAGTCCTAAATCCAAATAGTTAGTTAAGTAGAATTACATTATTAATGTACTTTACTAATGAAAATTATCAAAAGTAAAAGTTCTTTATATGTAGGACAACACTTTTTACAGTATCATTCCGTTATTTATTTTCCCTGTTTTTATCACAAACAAATACATGTGGGAGCATTTTGATGTTGTAGTTTGTCAATTGGGAGCCAATTTGAGATACTTTGTAAAATAGAGGGGTATTATTTGTAAAAAAAAATGCATCATATAATGTAAAAATATAATGTATTTTTATAAGTAAAAAGTAACTATAGTATAATGTAGTTGAGTAAAATATATGATGATTTGCCTGTGAAATGTAGTGAAGTGGAAGTATAGAGTAGCATAAAATGGCTATACTCAAGGAAATAACACATATCAACATTCAAGGTGCTTTTTAAAGTTGATGTACTTAGTTACATTCCATCACTGCACACAACCAGTAAGTATTTATTTGGACTGTTGGAGGAACCACAGCATCCAGAGGTTACACACGCAGGATTGGATTAAACCACTAAGGGGCCCCAGGGAAGAAAATTAACTGTAGGTCCTTGTTAACCCCTTCTATCCGACTGATTGTATTATATATGCAGAGGTGGAAGAAGTACTCAGATCTTGCACTCAAGTAAAAGTAGAAGTACCAGGGTGTAGGAACACTCTGTTACAGTAAAAGTCCTGCATTCAAAATGTTACTCAAGTAAAAGTACAAAAGTATTGGCCTCAAAACATACACTGAACAAAAATATAAACACAACACTTTTGTTTTTGCTCCCATTTTTCATGAGATGACCTCAAAGATCTAAAACATTTTCTATATACACAAAATAACCATTTCTCTCAAATATTGTTCACAAATCTGAAAAAATCTGTGATAGTGAGCACTTCTCCTTTGCCGAGATAATCCATCCCACCTCACAGGTGTGGCATATCAAGATGCTGATTAGACAGCATGATTATTGCACAGGTGTGCCTTAGGCTGGCCACAATAAAAGGCCACTCTGAAACGTGCAGTTTTGCTTTATTGGGGGGGTCTGGGGGGGTCCGAAAACCAGTCAGTATCTGGTGTGAGGAGTAGGGTTAGGGTTAGGGTAATGTTGTGAATCGAGTGGCCTGTGTTCGTCATCCATAACATACGCCTGCCCATACCATAACCCCACCACCACCATGGGCCACTCGATTCACAACATTACCCTAACCCTAACCCTAACCCTACCCCTCACACCAGATACTGACTGGTTTTCGGACCCCCCCCAGACCCCCTCAATAAAGCAAAAATGCACGTTTCAGAGTGGCCTTTTATTGTGGCCAGCCTAAGGAACACCTGTGCAATAATCATGCTGTCTAATCAGCATCTTGATATGCCACACCTGTGAGGTGGGATGGATTATCTCGGCAAAGGAGAAGTGCTCACTATCACAGATTTTTTCAGATTTGTGAACAATATTTGAGAGAAATGGTTATTTTGTGTATATAGAAAATGTTTTAGATCTTTGAGTTCATCTCATGAAAAATGGGAGCAAAAACAAAAGTGTTGCGTTTATATTTTTGTTCAGTGTACTTACAGTAAGTACTCATTATACAGATTGGTCCATTTCAGAATAATATATATTATATGTTTTGATTAAAATTATCGATGCAAGTGATATCAAAAGCTGGTAAAGGTGCAGCTATAGTTTGAATTACTTTGTATATTGCAGGGTAGCTTGTGAATTTACTCCAGATGTGCTGCTTAGCAGTGATTCATAATTACTTTGAGTGGAGTAAAAAAGCATAATTTTATTTCGAAAAAATATACACACTGAAACAAAAGGTTTTAAATTGGAAAGAGTTATGAACTACTTGTTTGCCAAATCAATTAATTGCTAGTTTAGTTTCTTACAAATGAATTGGTGGTGTATATAAACATCTTAAATAACACCCTGCTTATACGTTTTGACTAAAATGACCAAATAGATCTCAATAAAGAAATTGCTAATGAAATGATAGGCAGAGAGACTAAGATGTCTATGTTGCAATCTCTTTTTCTACAAGACAGAAATAAAGTTTGATGACGACTGTTGAGATGTAATGTGCCGACCCTTTATGCTCAGTGTGCAGAATTGTGTTAAATGAGCTCGTTAAAAAATAATTGCTGGCCTGTAACACCCTTACGCTCCTGTGTATGTGTGGGCCTTTGGTGCCACTCAGGAGCGTAATCAATTGATTTTCATCGCTGCCTCTAGCTGTCCTTCAGAAACCTAGTGATCAGATAGTCGTCCCATTAATGGAAGGTCACAGGTTTGATTGTTGCAGAGTTATCGACATTTAACTGAAGCTTTTTCTACTAAAAGGCCATCTATTTAGCATCAACAGAATGACATTTATGTTGTTTGCAGCAAGTGGTTCATATATAAACCTCTTGAAAGATTTTACAATTATTGTTACACACTTAAGCCTTTAAAGTAGAAAACCCATATTTAAAGGATTCATGGATTTGAAGGTTGTATTACCATACGCACAATAGGGTAGTTGTTAATATGAACATCTTTAGTCAAAGGCCCCGTAAACAGTGCAACGTACAATATGTTTAAGATTTTAAAGAACTAATACTTTTTTTTTCAATTCCAAGTTATAGTATGGTGCAAGTAAATTCCGGCTTAAGTAAACTCGATTCTGATAATTTCGACATTTCAGAGGTTTGCTAACAGACCGGCTGCTAAGGAGAACTTAGCAGAAGTAATGTACGATCATTTTTAAATGAAATGTTTTGAATCAAGTTGTTGGTTTATTTATTTTTTATATTTGATGTGGCTATGAAATAAGCGTTGGGATCCATGATCACCTTGTCATGTATTAATTTTTCATTAATGACCACCTACATTATCCATTACATAAGATAAAACAGAATATAAGAGGTCATACTGTAGACTACAGTTCAATAAATACTGTCAACTATGATTATATATAAATATATGTGAAACAAACAGACGTACAGATAATAAATGTATTACAATATATCTTGCATTGGTTACAAATAATGAGTTAAAGTGGACCTATCATGCTATATTTGAAACATATATTGTAGGGCCATACCTATATAAAACATGTCTGTGAAGTTTTTTTTTCAAAATACCAAACAGATCCTGCATTTTAGCCATGCCTCATTTCGCTCTATTTGCTCTTTTCCAGCCCTGTCTTCAGAAGGGCTGATTCTGCTTTTGTGGCAGACTACAGCGCGACTTACAGGCCTGGCATATGTACTGCAGCGTCTCCAGCGCTTTCGAGCGGTCTCTCATTCCCCTGATAGGTGGAGAGTTGCCCATATACAGTAGGCGGAGCACCCCTTTTCTGACGTCAGAAAAATTCAAATAATAATCAGCTCCGTTGCAGCCCCGTTTTTAGAGATTTGGGTATGGAGGAAAAGAGAGAGGGTTGTGTTTTCTGACACTTGGTGAGTTCCCTGACACACCGGGGACACATATTCATGTATAAAAGGCGTACAAAAGTGCATTTTGCATGATAGGTCCCCTTTAAAATATGGACAGATTTAAGAAATCCATAAACAAACTAAATGTTATGCTTTCTCACCCATCAGAAAAAACATAGTTCCAAATTACAAGTTAATACAAGTTTGTTTGTTGTTTGTAGCCTTTATTTAACCAGGTGAAATCCCATTGAGATCAACGGTCTCTTTTTCAAGGGAGACCTGCAGCATGTTGGTTATATAAAAAACAGAAAAACAACAGAAAACAAAAAGGACTTCATACAACATAATTACAGGGGTACAATTTACAAACCTATTCACAATGACAGGTACCAAGAGTATCAAATAGCATTTCATCCAGCCGAGCTTTAAAATTATGCAGGGGAACCAAAATGCTCAGTTTAAAAAAATATTGCAGTGTTCCAAGCTAGAGGAGCTGCGCACATAAAAGCTTTGGTACCTAAAACAGTTCTAGCACTTGGCACACATAAAAACACATCCTGAGATCTTGGGCAATAGCTACTTGCGACTCTCAGCTGGTGAGAGAAACCCTGGCTTGATTTACCGAGTTGATAACCAGCGTCGTATGACCGTTTAGCGAGAGCGCGTTTGTTAGGGTTAGTTAAGATATCATAACTCAAACGTATCCAGGGTCTGTTGAACTGGCTTCGTAGTACAGGGCACAGGTGGCTGCATAGCAGCGCTAATGTCAAAGACACAAACATTATACATTATATTTTTCTTGCATGCAGTGACAAAAATATTTGGGAAGGCTTAGCCTTCCCTAGCCTGCAGTACCCGCCGCCCCTGCATCTGGTGCTAGCTGCTCTAACGGATATTAGAAGAAGATGTTTCTACAATAATGTGGAGGGAGAGTCCTCTCCAGTCAGACTGAGAGGCTGATAACTACAGCTCAGTGAGGTAAAGAACTCTGAGTGTTTAGATAGTTCACTTTAGTCTAAGTTATCTCAGTGGGTCTCAAACGTTTTGATCACAATTTATGTAAACACATATTTCCAAGGCACTCCTTTATAATTATTGGGATAAAACAGGTTTAAAATCATTCCAATGTATACTATAGGACAGTAAACCAGACATATTGTTTTAAACTGGAGAGATACAAAAATATGCATAAATAAAATAGTAAGATATGAATGAACAACAAAAATAAAATACGTTACATGTATTTGTTATTGGCTATGGTAGGTTATTGGTTATGTTCACATACTTATTTAATTATTAAAATGTAAACCGATCTTTTTCATATGGGTGTTTAGAGTTGTACCCCCTAGATCTAGTCTCTAGTAATTCTGCTTAAAGTGCACCAGATTGAAGCATTTTACTTTCAAATGTGCAAACATTTCTTCCCGGTATTCCTGAGAAGGCTTGTTTTTCTCAACAAGAACTGTTTTTAAATGGGGGGGGGGGGGTTTCCTTTAAAAGTTGGACTGTTGCACTGTTGTAGCTTCAGTGGTTCTCAGGTTACAGTTACATAGCAGTAAATATAAACAGACTGATTCATGTGAATATTACTGTAAACTAACCTGTATAATAGTTTCTCGAATAAATGTAATTTTTTGGTAGAAGAAGCATGTATCATTTTTTTACCCTGCCCCTCAAAGAATCGGAATTGAGAACCGTTAAGAACCGTAATCGAAAAGTAGAATCAGAATCAGAATCGTGGAAATACAAACGATACCCAACCCTACTCATGACACACCACCTGTCTTGTCAACTCTCCGGCCGAAATTCCGAATAAACCATCAGTGTTTGACATCAAAGCTCCAACTCTCCTCGTGTCTCTCTGAGTCCTGACTCTCCATTGCTACAGAAGTTTCCCCCACAGCTTTATAGATGAACATGTACCAATGACTGAGCCTGAGAACAGTAAGTGAAGGCAGACCTGCCTTGGCATACAGGGTACAGTGATGAGTAAGTGCTTTACAGTTAGTAACAAATCTCAGCGTACTGTGATAGGCGGCATCTAACTTGATTAGGTAATGGGCAGGTGCATTCATATAGATCAGATCACCATAGTCCAGCACAGGTAAAAAGGTCACAGAGCCTTTTCCTGGCCTCAAGCGAGAAACAGGACTTGTTTTTGAAAAAGAAACCTAGCTTCACTCTCAGCCTTCTAAGCAGATTATTGACCTGAGGTTTAAAAGAGAGGCAATCATCAAGCCAGATACCAAGGTATTTATAACAGTTAACCACTTTGAGTACTTGTCCTTGCATAGTAACAATATCCAAAGCTGTCTCCGGTGTCTTTTTTGCTTTTGAAAATAGCATTACCTTAGTTTTATCAACATTTAAAAGAGAGCTGAGTCTGAATAATATTAAAAACAGCCTGCAATTTAACAACAGCCTCCTTAATGGAGGGACCTGCACAATACATCACGGTATCGTTCGCATAAAAATGTAAAATTGCTCCATCCACATTTTGACATAAGCTGTTGATGTAGATGGAGAATAAAAGTGGACCTAAAACAGAACCTTGAGGAACACCATTAGCAATGTTTAACCACTCAGAAGACAGCCCACCAAACTGAACACATTGGGACCTTTCAGAGAGGTAGTTCACAAACCACCCCACTGCATGGCTGGATATGCCTATACTGGTCAGCCTCTGTTTCAGGATATGATGATCGACGGTATCAAACGCTTTGGAAAGATCAATAAATAGAGCTGCACAACTCTTCTTTTTGTCTAAGATACCCACAATATCATTCACCACTTTCATTGTCGCAGTGATGGTGCTATGTTGCTTTCTGAAGCCTGACTGATGTTTAGACAGGATGTCCTTTTTACATAAAAACACCTTTACCTGCGCACTCACTAGGCGTTCAAGAACCTTAGCCAGAACTAACAATTTAGAGATGGGCCTATAATTATTTAATAAAGTGGCCTCCCCACCTTTTAGTAAAGGAAGGACATAAGCTGACTTCCATATTTTTGGAATTGTGTTGGTGCTGAGGGAGAGGTTAAAAAGAAAATCTGCAGCTATCTTTAAAAAGAAAGGTTCTACGTTGTCCGGACCAGCCGGTTTCTTAGGATCTAACTTGGATAAGGCTTCATGAACGATTCAATAGTAAAAGGAGAAAAACTGAAAGGGGTTTCCAAACCACGTTTTTCAGAGTCACGGACTGTGTTGTTCACAGTAGCAGAGTTAGTAACAGAATCAAACACAGAGCCACAGGCAGTCCCGGACTGGCCATCGGGAGGACCGGGAGGTTTCCCGATGGCCTGGCCTGTTAAGTGGCCTGCTGGCCTGAGGATTCTTTTTGTAATGTATGTATAGTGAACGCAACGCTGCGCAAATGTGGGTCTTACTCTGCCTCACAGAGGGTGACTGGCTGTCTACATGATGTGGCCCGCCGACATGGCCACTTTCATACAGATCATACACTAAAGCCCTCGATTGGTCTCTGTGTGTCATTCAAGCTCGGGATGGTGTGTGTATGTGTGGCGCGAGCGAGAGAGCGCGCGCACCGATTACTGTATTGTTGCTGTTAGCATCTGGTGCTAGCTAGCTGCGCTAACCGATATAAGGAGCTGTTTCAACAACAAGGTGGAGGAGAGTCCTCTCCAGTCAGACTGAGAGATTGATAACTACAGCTCAGGTGCTGGTGAGGTAAAGGACTCTCTTGAGTGTTTAGATAGTTAACTTTGTCTAAGTTATCTCTGTGGGTCTCAAACGGTTTGGTCTCCATTTATGTAAACACATATTTCCATTTGAGGGGGGAGTGAGATTAGTTAAATATGCATGAATAATACAAAAAAAAAACGTTAACTAGGTGAAAAAAGGTAAGATAAACTTTTAAAACTTGTTGAGAGCTAAATCTAGTCTTTGCTTCTGCCTCAAAGAGGAGCAGGGGGGAGACAGGAGAGGCTGATTCAGGAGCACAGACACACACAACTATAAATGAACCAAAAACAAATAAATAAACAAGTTCAAATGTTTTTAAATATTGGATATGGTATGTTATTGGTTATGGCCATATTCTTATGATTATTTAAATGTATACAGTTCTGTTTCATATGGGTGTTTCCATAGATCTAGTCTCTTTATTTCCCCCTCAAAGTGCACCAGATTGATGCATTTAACTCCAACATTTAACACAAAAATCTTACCGGGGGAGCATGCCCACGGACCCCCTAGAGGATTTTAGGTCCACCCCCACTTAAAATATGTGAACATGGATAGGTTCCTAAATAGATTTTCACATTTTTTTAAAATAGTGACCCATGTCCATATGTTTATTTTTGGGTAGTAGATTTAAACTATAGGGCTATCACTATGGGCAGCAACGCTGTAAATATTGACAAATAAATAGTGGCCTGGCTGGGTGTATAACTCCCGGCCTGACTTATTGTCCCAGTCCGGCCCTGGCCACAGGACACAACATGCTCATTAAAACAATTTAACATAGTGGCCCTGTCCGATATAGATTATTTATTTATTTATTATTGTGATGCTATGAACTATGTATAGTGTAAATTGGAATGATCCACATCTGTGCTCCCGGGTGTATCTGTGTTTTCTTCCTGCCTGTGTACATGACATAAGCTACTGCTCATAACCCATTTCCCCTTGCGGGATTAATAAAGTTGTTGATTGAGATGCTGTGGTAATGAAAGCATTGCTGGAGGAAATTATATTTGTTCAAATATTAAACTAATTGTTTTAGTCTAATACTATGCAATTGCCTTTGTGTCCTTCAATCAGGCAAATACAGAACTTAAATATTTAACGAATATATCTTTTTTTTCTATAAGGTTTTTTTCTGTTTAAAAATAACACGTTTCCAAATAATAAAAAAAAAAACATGGCACTTTTTTTTAAACATGACAGGATCCAGTTCTGTCAGACATGTCAGCTTGTAAAACAAAGTTCAACAGTTTGCTAACAGGGCTCTCTAACAATGGGCAGCTGAGGCTTTCACCGTCATCAATGGAGCGAAAGGTAACTGTTTAACCGACCTGAGGTGTGATCAATCTACGAGACAGAGCTGCCAGCAGAGCCAGGGATCCATAAAATTAACAGACAGGTGATGAGGCAAAAGAAGGATTTATGAATTCCCCTTTACAACCCTGTAAAACCCCTTCACTGTTGATTAACCCGTGAGAAAACTTTGCACCTGCGGTCACATGACTGCAGAGCTGCAGGGCAAAACTGTTTAAAGGAGGCTTGTGGATGGAAGGAAAGCACTCACTGAGCTAAGCACCTGCTGAGCACACCAACAACAAGAGACAAAGACTCTTCAAGACAAATCGCTGTCACCATGAAGGCCACACTCGCCACCATCACTGTCCTCGTCCTAGCTCTCAGCTGGACCTCTGAGGCGGTGCGGGTTGAAGTAAGTGCATTATTTATCATTTTTGTAGTACTCACTGATCCTGGACAATAGCTTTGTTCATGCAGCTTACCCAAAACCTGCACTCTGTACTCTTTTAGATTACAAACTTGTTTTGACACATTATTTGAACTAACCCTACATCAGTTAACTGGTAAGATGCAGTTCTTTAACACCAATTATGTGTCTTTCTTTTCAGGAGAATGGATTGTCTTTCTCTCTGGAAGCCGTCATGAGGCTCCAGGAGCTGACAGAGAGCAGCGGAGCAGGACAACAGAGCCCTCGACTCAGGGCGAGCACCGGGTCCCTGTGTGCCGACCCCATGCTCCCCCAGGAGTTCCTGCCCCTCTGCAGGCTGAGAGGAGCATCTGCATCCCTGTCCAGACTAGGTGAGACCACTATATTAAAACAGCCAGCCTTTGAGTGGAATATTAAGTATGCCAAGTCATGAATATGGAGGTCCAGGTGATAAAAACAGTGTGTCTTACAGTCTTTTGTCTTTATTTCAGCTATGGTTCCCATGGACGTCTGTGAGATCTGCGCTTTTGCTGCCTGCACCGGCTGCTAAGCAAGCAACAAACACTTTGCCCAGCTTAATACTTGTGATTTTTTTCCTCCCCCTCACAACTATAGTACTTCAGAGACAGTGACATTATGTTCCCTGACCAGAGAGGCTCTGTCTCCGGTCTTTTGGCACTTAATAGAGCAAACTAAGCCCCCAAAAAGAAAGAAATCAAACAACGTATCTTGTTGTTGTGGATTTCTGTAAACTGTTACAGTAGCTTATTTCCTTTATTTTTCATTTCCATCATGCCTTTTATTTTTGGAATGTGTTTGTTGCATTTCTATCTTACCAAGCTTTGTACTGTACACATATTTAAAAGTTCCTATTTTCTTGTTTCTTAACATTGTTTTAAATAAAAGGCTTGCATTCATAAATCATGTGTACGTTGTGCTCTTTTCTGTAAACTCAATTAAATATTCAAATTATTATTATTAATATGATATTATATATATACATATATTATCTTTTTTTGTAATGCATTTTTCATATAAAATAGTGACATATTGGTGGTACACGACATCAACAAATAGACATCACAAGACATTGCAAAAAATAAAAAAAAGCTTCGTTGAGCTATAGGAGGAGATTTGTTTTTCTCTTAGCTATTATTAAGATGTCATCTTGTCAATTATGCTCCCCCAGATACACTCCAACCTCATTATGTTTTTCGTGGTTCTATATCGAGTGATAATTACAACACTCAAAACCCATTTTTGTACGGTAATGTTTGTTGGCCTCCTCTGTCACAGCGACAGTTTTGATGTTCAGGGCCCTTGTGGGCAAATGACAATATAATTCATTAAAAGGGGGTTGCGGTAAAAGTGCATGCTTTGTCAACATTCCCTGTAAACATAAGGTTAAATTGTTGTATAGAAATGAAATAAACCAAACCAATTGTGATCAAATATAACATCTTTTCCTGCTTTTAATACTTATTTTTGGTGAAACTTTGGTGAATGTTGTCATATTTCTCAAATGACACTATTTTGCCTGCCTAGTTCCTATTCTCCGTTTTATTTCCCATGATAATATTTTCTCTCTGTTTTCCAATAAAGCTTAGTAATTTCAAGGAATACTCACTATATGTCTGGGGTAACCAATAACAGACTTTTCTTTTAAAATCCAATTTTAAACTCAAAGGTCAACAACTATAAATCTCGAAAAACACCTGAGGTGTACAAACTTAATCCAAGTAAAAGATAAATGCATAAGAAGCAAGAGTTTGCAACGCTTTTTTTCCTACTTTCAAGTCTCACTACAACCCTTGGTGGGTTTTAAAAAAATATGTCATCACTGTAATGTCCAGTGGACCATCAAAAAACGTAATAGTTGTATGATATTTGTACAATCCTAAAGTCCATCTCAACCAAGGTTACTAGAGGTGCGGCTAGGGGAGACTGCACCATCCCATTTAGGAAAAGTGCATTCAGCCAGGCTGTCTTTTCATTCCACGCATCCCATCAATGGAATTCAATACCACAACCAATAAGAGAATCCTCATCCTACTACACATTCAAGCACAGTGTTAAAAAGTGGCTCATTAATAATCAACAGTGTCGTCAGCACTGATGTGTGGGTGTAGGTGTGTGTATTGTGAATGTTTTATTTATTATCATGACTTGCTCTTATCTGTATTCAGTGATGTCATCTCTTGTAAATATGTACAAGGGTATAACGATGTCGTGGTATTTTCATTATTGCTTTTAGGATGTCTATCACCATCTGGCAAAGGGACTATCGGTGAAAACTAGCCTTTTGGCTAATTTGAGTACTTTTTCATTACATGTCACTTGTTAGACGCTTTTATCCAAAGCGACTCACATACTCAATACTGTGGGCAATCGCCACAGCAGCAATTTGGGGTGAAGTGTCTCAGGGACACAACGACATGCTGACTGCAGTGGGGTTTGAACCTGTGAACCCCTGATCCGAACACCAACAGACAACCCACTGCACCACACGTCTCCCTACATATTTTTAATATGTTGATTAATGTACACTGTCCCTTGTTTTAAATCAATCAATTCAATTAAACAATGAAAATCAAAATATTCGCTTTGTGGATTTTCCAAAAGCTAGTTCTACAGTTATTTAATGTTTTCATTAATATATGTTGTATGTTTGTATTTGTGTGTGAGAGGGACATTAAGTGAACATTGTTATCATAATACTGTGATGCTCGAGCTCGACTCCCAGGCAACAATTGTCTTTTAAAGTTAAAGATATTGTGTACAGATCCAGCAAAATCTGAGCTTTCAAAATATAAAATAATAAGAAAACCTTGATTTCATGAGTGAACCTGCAGAATATGTTTGATTTTAATAAGAATAATAATGATAATAATAATACATTTGATTTCTAAGCACTTTTTCAGGTGCTCAAAGACACTTTACAGTGGTGATAAAAAGGAAATAAAATAAAATATAAAAAGTTGAATTAAAATATTAGAACTGCAACACAACATTATTCACACATAATACTTTCTGACCTTGATGTGACTCCTGAAACAATCAGTTCACACAGTCGATTACAATTCATTGTTGATGGAGCAGCTCCAGACTTTGACTGACACTGACGTCACACTGACTCTTATCTGTTGTCGATCTTTGGGATAAAGCTTCCCATGACGTGAAACTACACATAAGTGATACTTGACAGTTTATGGTGCATTAAAATGCCTTTTCCTGACTGTGTAACCAAACAAAGAAGTTCCCATTTGCATCAGCAAAGAGTCATAATATCACAGCTTTGCAAACAAGTGACTTATTTGGTCAGCTCTGTTCGTATGGCCTCTCCCTTATCAGATGGCTCTGTGGCGAATACCTGTGGGAGAGAGATTTATGGGGTGGCACTGAGGCATCTGATGCTTAAGAATGAAACCCAAAGTAAATAATCAAGTATAGCGCTGGCGGAGGAATCAACAGGGATAGAGGTTATAAAATATCTAAAGGATTATGGTTATAAACTAAAAAGAGGATCCAGAACGCTAACAGTGGGCAATACCTTTGGTTATCTTTTAGCCACGGAGTTTCCCCCCTACTTTCACTCTTAGCCAATAAATCCCTCACTGACCTGTCCAGACTCCCTATAAGAGGCCGAGCAGACATCCAGAGACACAGAAGAATCTCTCCTCTGAACTGAGAAGCATCTTGCATCATCTGAAAATGAGAGTGCTCAGTGTCGTCCTTGTTTTGGTGCTGTGTGGGTGCAGTGGAGCTCTGGGTGTGAAGGTTAAAGTGAGTATTACTTATTCTTGGAAATACTTTGACCTTCGTCATCTTATCACTCATGCTGCTTCTATTTTTCAGTATTTTCTGAATGCATCTGAATGGTAGTTATTGACACCAATACATCTAAATGTCTCTTTCTCATCCCCTTTCTTTTGGAAGTTCTGCATGATTTATTTTGTGCCTCACAGTTTTTCTTGTCCTCCCCTAGGTTGGAGACAGGGTCTTCCCCTTGGAGGCAGTGAAGCAGCTGAAGGAACTGATGGATTTAGATGACAACGTTAGCCCTCGCGTCTCTGAGACGAGCTTGGTAGCTGCTTGTGCTAATCCTGTCCTGCCTCAAGTCTTTTGGCCAGTTTGCCAAGGGAAGGGGACAGGCATCATTTTCTCCAAACTAGGTAAGACTTTGCAAAAAATAATATAATTGTTAAAAACCTATTCTTAATTGAACTAGACAAAATGGCATTTTGGGCGTCTAATTTAAGTGGTGAATGAATAATAATAATTCGGTGCAAATATTAATATTGACGAAACCAGCACATCGTCAGCCATGTCCATTATAGTGAAGCAACATATCGATTCACTCATAAATGTGTTTTGAATAGTTTTTGCACACAAATGGAGCTGTATGGCAGGGAGGAACAAGCTCTTTTGTGTTTTGTCTTTCAAAGAGATATGCTTAACACAACCAAACACTTCCCTGATGAAGGAGCTGTGTCAGTTAGCTGGTTAGCCTAGCGTAGCACTGAAAACTTAGCCTGGCTGCCCAGTTTGTAAATCAATGAGTTACATCTCATTTGTTTTTTTCTGAACAACAATTCATTCAGACATGAAAGTGAGACATACTTTCAGCAAGAAAACAACAATTTGGACTATTCCTGATAAAAGGACCTGCTTTACCACCCACAGAATTGCTCAGTGAGAACAATTGTAACCTTTGGATTTTGGTACATTCATACAGGAAACAATCTCACAGGCTCTTAGAAACGCTGTTTTATCACTCAGAAATGTCCTTGCTCCTGACTTGAATTAAACCACCCTAACAACAGGCGCAGGCTTCAGTTTGCTGAATGGATTCCTCGAGTTCCCTGTTTACACTTTGTATTGTGCACATCCTGCAATTGCTGCACCATAAAGAGGCTCTGGAGTGATAATACCAGACAAGAGGCCTATGAATGGCTGTTGAAATACTCTTTCGGGGCCATTGAAGCTCAATAGACAAAGGCAACAACCTTGTGGGTGTATTGAGACGAATGCAGAAACGGATCTCGTTTTCAAAATTACAGCATTACATGAAAGTGAAAACCTGGTACTTGGGTGGGGAAAAAAACATTTTCACTTTTCCTTCAGTCAGACTAATATTTATGTTTTTCTTTCTGTTTCTTGCACTTTCCAGCCTCTATCATGGCGTCTTCAGATCCTTGTGAGATATGTGTCAACCCTTCCTGCTATGGGTGTCTGAACTGAGGCTGCCATCTGCTAGAAACATACACACGTCTGACTGAGAGCCTTTGGGGCCGTCATCCTACATCCTTCTTTAACATTCTTATGGCAACCATTGACTTCGGCAATACACATCCTGTCCCCTAACCAACCACAATGGGTCTCATGACTCACTGGTCGACATACACATTTTTAATTGATATATAGGCTTATCAAAAAATGTAAAACTGGGTTTTGACCATTTTTACAAGTTTTGGTAGATGCTAAAGTAAAATGGCAAAGCAGAGGTTTTGCATTATTTTAATATTACTTTGTTGTCTTCTTATTGAACTTTTTATTTATTGAGTGTGTGCAGCTTCTTGATAATAAAAATATGTATTCTTTGCATCCTTAAAAGCAGTTTTTACTTGATGTTTCAAGAATAATGTAATGCTCACACACACACACACACACACACACACACACACACACACACACACACACACACGTCTCACCTTTTTATACAAACACAAAATCACACACACACACACACACACACACACACACACACACACACACACACACACACATACACACACACACACACAGCTAATTTATGAAACAGTATTTAGGAACGTTCATGACTGACATTAATGATAATAATAATGATACATTTTATTTGTAGGCGCCTTTCATGACACCCAAGGACACCATACAATTAGTTGAAAAAAGAAAATGCTAATAGGCAACAGAACATGATAAAAACACAAACAGGAAATCATGGAGGAGACAATGAAGTGGACACAAATGAAACATATAATGGGGAGCACTGCAGTGAGTAGGCAGATTTGAACAGGTGGGTTTTTAATTGGGATTTGAATATGGTGATTGTGTCTGACTGTCGGATGTGCGGGGGGAGGGAGTTCCAGAGTCTTGGAGCAGTGCAGCTAAAAGCCCGAGCACCCATGGTGACGAGGCGTGGGGTGGGGACGGTTAGCAGACCAGCAGAGGAGGAGCGGAGGGAGCGAGAGGGGGTATACTCCTGAAGAAGGTCAGCCAGATAAGGTGGTGCCAGGTTATGTAGGGCTTTGTAAGTGAGCAGTAGGTTGATATGCATGATATCAGTGACCTGCTTTCCTATTCCCTGTGCTTCACATTTATCAGATGGCACACATTGTCAATGGATCAGTTAATGCACAGGATCAACTTCAACAATCAGTGTGCTTAATCCATTGTGGCTGATGTGTGTTCCTGTGCATTAAAATAATTAGATATGAAGCCGGGACAATGTTCTTACGTACTGAGACAACTACACTAATAATAACAAAAAGCAATCCCAATACAGAAAGTGACAATTTAAAAAAATGTCCATACGTAAAGAACTTCTTTTTTTTAATGTAACCTTCATTTAGCTAAAATGTTTTACTTTGACAAGGCAGTATTAATTACACATATCAAAATAAAGAAATAAGAGAATTAGGAAATGAATAGCAAGTAGACAATAGTTTACAGACCTTAAACAAAATACAATTAAATAACTAAGAAATAAAATACATTAATCTAGTTCATTTTGTATAAAGCCCACGTTCACATTATTTGTATCGTTTCATCTTATGGATTTACTATTGAATATTGTTAATTTATTGTATTAATCTATTCTTTACACTTGACATCTATGTTATGTGTGTCTGTCCACCCTTGGATATGGCTATTATAAATATATATAAAAAAAATGACTGAAACAGTGACAGACACATTTCTGGATGGAGTGAGACCTCGCGTCTCTTTGGATCTATGTTTCCTCTTTTCGACGTTTGTCGACCTCTGCCGGTTGGTAGGTGGCGATCCCATCGGTAACTAAAGATGTCCGACAATCACTGCTTGCGAGTCGACCTTAGCTTAGGTAGGGTAAGCTACACAGATAACAAACCTATTCTTTCAATTGTTGCAACGGTGTTTTTACGTTTAAGTGCCCATTTCTTTCTTTTGCAGTTACTTTCGAATGTTGATTCGCTTATTCAAAGACATGGGTCGCCATGATACTGCGGTCACTTCAAATGGAAATAAAAATATAAATGTTTGTGGGGCATACACAACATTTCTGTTCTGCCTACAATGCAAATATCTAACTTAATCAAAAAGGGGAGAAGTCAGTGGTATTGTCGATGTATATATAATTCTCTATATGATTGCTTTACGTCATGCGGTTCGTTGGTCTAGGGGTATGATTCTCGCTTAGGGTGCGAGAGGTCCCGGGTTCAAATCCCGGACGAGCCCTCCCTTTTTTAGAAGTTTAATGATTATTAAAATAATCCACTTGTCTGTTCATGTTATAATGCCTCAACAACACGATGGAACTGTTCAACATCAGTATGTTATGAGTTTAAAACAAATATATTCATTCTTCTTTTCGTTGTTTACGAATGTTACGTGACTTCATTAAGTGACTTAGTTACACTCATTTAATGAATGTAGCAGGGTATTCTCATGTCTCACACAATTATGAGTTCACAACATATTGTGTAACTTGAGTCTAAACCAGTCTATGGTCTAAACTCACCAGGTGTATGACAAAAGAAGTGTAAGGACATTGATATGATCAGCCAAACATCGGGAGAATTTCCTTCACAGTTGTTTTGTAGGTTACCCTGCCATAGTCACTTTTACCTGGCTGGTCACTGTCATATTGCGTCACTTCCTCAATTCTGCTAGACTTTCACCAACCAATTGACACATCCGGGCACAATTTAAATACCGCGCGGGATGTTCATTCAGGTGTGAGACAAACCTATTTCACAAACTCTGCAACGCCTTTCAACCGCAGGATAAGGAGCCGACTGTTTGAGGTAAGTTTAGTGCGCTATCAAGCTAAATGCCAGGTACCGATAACACTAGGATTGAACGCTTGGAGATGCACGAGAACGGTATAGAGGCAAGCTTGCCAAGACTATTCGTGCATTAATCTTCAACAACAGTTGTAGCACCTTTTTTGTTTTTAAATGTATGTGTAGTCATTTTGAGTGTCTCTGTTGTCATTGTTTTATTCTCGGTTGTAGTAACTTAAAGTTTCTTTGTGATTGGTTTGTTCTTGTAGTTTTTCCCCCTGTGTTGTTTGTATTAGATTTATTGGCCACACAATTCCTGCATTAATCTTCAAATAATTGTTAAGCCTGTTTGTTCTCTTTATGCTCATTTAGTCATTTACATCTCTTTTGTACTCATGCTAAGTCTACAGGTAATTTAGTTGGTATTGTAAGTTGTTTCTTATGTTCGACTCATTTTATAGTGTCTCTTTGTTCTCTTTTTGTTTCCTTTTGAGTCTCAATATTTTTCTTTTATATTTAGGCGCTTTGTTTATCTTATGTATTTGTTTAATCATATAGAGATTTTAGTGTAGTTGTTTTTCAAATGATGTGTGTGTATATTGGTTTAAATCAGCACCTTTACCACCTACAGCTATAACATCTCATTTAAACCCCTAATCATAACAAAAACAATACAAATAATACTGTGATGTAATGTAGCCTAACATACATTAAGTGAAGGAGTAATTATTTTAATAATAAATACTTTTTGGTACGTTTTGCTGTAGTTGTACTTCTGCTCAGTGTGCACATTCCTCTCAATAGCCACCAGAGGTCAGAATTTACTAAACTATGTTTTCTATACTGGGAGAACTTCAATTGCATGCTTGTAGCATATTGATATATCCTCTGCATTTGATTTCATGAAATTGTGTTTTTATTTAAAACGACAGCTTTGTTAAGGTTAGTTTATTTAAATAGCACATTGTCAGACTCAAAGGCAATTCAAATTGCTTTAAAGGCATTAACCATTTTTAAAAACAAAAAGACAATTCATAAAAGGGATAAGAGTGATCGCAGCAGAAAGTGCTGATGATAAGGCCCAATTGGAGCATCTGTGGATAGGCAGCATTACAAAGAAAAGTTTTTAACCTTGATTTATAAGAACTAATTTTCAAGCAGTTTGTTCCAGGTTCATGGTGCATAGAAGCTTAAAGCTGCCTCATCGAATTTAGTTCTGACCCTTGGGATGACGAGTAAGTAAAAGTACGATTTTGAAGTGTATTCTTTGGAAGACAGTGCTTCAATTGCAATGTGGTCAATTCTTCTAGTTTTGGTGAGGACTCTGGTGGCAGCATTCTGGATAGTTGTAGTTGTCTTGTTGATTCTTTTTTAACGTTTTTTCTGTTGGATGCCTCCATGACAAAGGAAGCTTCTAACACAGATTCACCAAACAACAAGACTCTATGAAAAATTCCTCTTTTATATGGAGAGTATCAACTAATTAATAATAAAGACCCTGACAACCTTCCAAAGAAGCCCTTAGTGAGTGAGATTCCCTTGGGAACATGTCATTCCTTATTCAGAATTCTTATCAGAATTCTCTGAGTTTTTATCAACTTTGGTACTTAAAACAGATAAAGTAATTATCGTAGGTGACTTTAATATTCATGTTGACGATGATAAAAAAAATAGCCTTACTGGTGCATTTAACTCTATATTAGATTCTGTTGGTTTTTGTCAGTGTAAATAAACCAACCCACTGCTATAATCACACTCGACCTTGTTCTGACTTATGGTATTGAAATTGAGCAACTATTAGTCGAACCGCATAATCCTGCTTTATCCGACCATTTCTTAGTAACTTTTGAAATACTGTTCCTAGACTACAAAGCATTAGTCAAAAGCTCCTGCAGCAGAAACCTATCTGTTAGTGCTATAGCCAAATTTAAGGAAGAGATTCCACCAATACTTAACTCGATAGCATGTCTGCATGTAAGGGAGGAAACTTATACAAAATGTACACCACCCCAAATTGATCATGTTGTTGATAGTGCTACAGATGCGCTGCGAATAAAATTAGACTCCGTTGCTCCTTTGAAAAAGAAGAAAATAAAACAACATAGATTAGCTCCATGGCATAATACCGAAACCCGCAAAATAAACCAAAAGTCGAGACAACTTGAAAGGATATGGCGTTCCACTAAACTTGAAGAATCTCGTTTAATTTGGCATATTACTCTCAATGAATATAAGAAAGCACTGCGTAAAGCGAGAGCAGCCTACTACTCTTCATTAATAGATGAGAATAAGAATAATGCAAGATTTCTTTTCAGCACTGTAGCCAGGCTGACAGAAAGCCACAGCTCGATTGAGCCTTCTATTCCCATAGCACTCAGTAGTAATGATTTTATGTGCTTTTTTAACAATAAAATTGTTACTCTTAGAAACAAAATTAATGACCTCTTGCCTTTGACCAGTATAGTGTTATCAACAGCTCCCGGAAACGTAAGTTCTAATATTACACTAGATAGTAAACTAGAATGCTTTTCAGCCATGAACCTTGAACAATTAAATTCAATGATTATCTCTTCTAAACCATCAACGTGTATGTTGGACCCAATTCCAACTAAGCTGTTGAAGGAAGTTATTCCATTAATTAGCACTTCTTTATTAAATATTATGAATATGTCTTTATTATCAGGCTATGTTCCACAATCATTCAAAGTAGCAGTGATAAAACCGCTTCTTAAAAAGCACAACCTCGATCCAGAGGTTTTAGCCAATTATAGACCTATTTCTAATCTTCCGTTCCTCTCAAAAATTATTGAGAAAGCGGTCGCAAAACAGTTGTGTGATTACTTAAAAAAACAATGATTTATTTGAAGATTTTCAGTCTGGCTTTAGAACACATCATAGCACAGAGACAGCTCTGGTTAAAGTCACAAATGACATTCTAATAGCCTCTGACAAGGGACTTGTCTCTATTCTTGTTTTGCTCGATCTCAGTGCTGCATTTGATACTATCGACCATGATATCCTATTGCAAAGACTAGAGCACTTAGTTGGCATACAGGGAGCTGGTTTAGGTCCTATCTATCCGAACGCTCTCAGTTTGTACGTGTCAATGATGAATCTTCCACGCAAACCAAAGTTAGCCATGGAGTGCCACAGGGCTCAGTGCTCGGACCTATTTTGTTCACATTATATATATATGCTTCCGTTAGGCAATATTATAAGGAATCATTCTGTACATTTTCATTGTTATGCGGATGATACTCAACTATATTTATCAATCAAGCCTGATGAAATTAATCATCTAAATAAAATTCAAGACTGCCTCAAGGACTTAAAAACGTGGATGACCTTAAACTTTTTGATGTTAAACACGACCAAAACTGAAGTTATTGTACTTGGCCCGAAGAATCTACGAAACAAATTATCTAAAGATATACTAACTATGGATGGCATTAATTTGGCCTCCAGTGAGACTGTAAGGAATCTTGGTGTTATATTTGATCAGGATTTATCCTTTAACGCCCACATAAAATCAATTTCAAGGACCGCCTACTTCCATCTACGTAACATTGCAAAAAATCAGGCATATCTTGCCTCAAAACGATGCAGAGAAACTAGTCCATGCATTTGTTACTTCAAGGCTGGATTATTGTAACTCTTTATTATCAGGGTGTACCAAGAAGTCAGTCAAGTCGCTTCAGCTGATTCAAAATGCTGCAGCTCGTGTACTAACCAGAGTTAGGAAAAGGGACCACATTACTCCTGTTCTGGCTGCCTTACACTGGCTCCCTATAGAACACAGGATATAATTTAAAATTCTTCTTCTCGTCTACAAAGCCCTTAATGGGCAGGCGCCATCTTACCTTAAAGAACTCATTATACCCTACTGTCCTACTAGGGCATTGCGTTCCAAGAATGCAGGGTTGTTGGTTGTTCCTAGAGTCTCTAAAAGTACAATGGGAGCCAGAGCCTTTTCTTATCAAGCTCCACATTTGTGGAATCCGCTTCCAGTTTGTGTTCGGGCGGCAGACACCCTATCCGTTTTTAAGAGTGCGCTTAAGACCTTCCTTTTTGATAAAGCTTATAGTTAGGGCTGATTAGATTCAGCCCCTAGTTTTGCTGATATAGGCTTAGTTTGTCGGGGGACTTCTTCCTTCTCTCTGTCTATACCTGTGTATTCTCATGTTCCGATTAACCCAGCTTCCCCAAATTTCTTTCTTTTTGGTGTCTATATACGCTGGGATCCGGAGTCATGGATGATCCTGCGATCCTGTGTCCTGCATCGCGATCCCTGGATCTTGAGT
The DNA here is from genome assembly GCF_902827175.1 of Gymnodraco acuticeps. Classification (NCBI taxonomy): domain Eukaryota; kingdom Metazoa; phylum Chordata; class Actinopteri; order Perciformes; family Bathydraconidae; genus Gymnodraco; species Gymnodraco acuticeps. The sequence continues at coordinate 518,521 of NW_022991977.1, read as the reverse complement.
CGTGGCTGTGGTCCTGGATCATAGGTCCTGGATGGATATCCTCGTGGATTCATCTTCCTATTATACACACATGCATTTCCAAACATTTGGACTACCTATGTTGCAAATGTATTATCTTTTTAATTTACACACGGCATCTATTGCACGTCTGTCCGTCCTGGGAGAGGGATCCCTCCTCTGTTGCTCTCCCTGAGGTTTCTCCCATTTTTCCCTTTTAAAACTGTGGGTTTTCTTCGGAAGTTTTTCCTTGTACAATGTGAGGGTCTAAGGACAGAGGGTGTCGTATTGTCATACTGATATTTTGTACAAACTGTGAAGTCCACTGAGATAAATGTAATATTTGTGATATTGGGCTATATAAATAAACATTGATTGATTTAAAGTTATTTAAGGTTATCTTCACCTAATGAGGAATGTTTTTATTTTCACAGCTTGTGTTTGATAAGAAATACCCTCCCTCCTTCAGCTTTTCTAGTTATCCTGCTGGAGATAATCCCAGTATGCACTTAGAGGAGCATGTTGTCAGTGTGTATGATAGGGCAAACAAACAGACGATCACATAAACATCAAAGACTGAGAGTTTCAATGTCACCTTGCTGTGCACGTCTTTGGACTTTTGGAGGACATGCAAGGCCCACACAGGAAGGCCTGCCAGGTCAGGTCCATGGCCACAGCTTTTTTGTGGTGAAACCAACTGAAAACATGTGTATTGACTTTGAAGTCTGTCGGGTTTACAAAGCCCTTAAACTCCACTTTCCTCACCTGCGTTTATTGACTTTGAAGGACCAGCATTGATTGAGTAATGTTGATTTGTGTGTGCCTGTCACAAGCTTTAAGTAATAAACTGTCACTGATTCGTCTCAAATGCATCACTACAAATATAAAAGTAAATCTTGATTTCAACATGTTGCTGTCAACTAAGCTGCAAAAGGCTACTGGAAATAGCAGTAGATGTGGATATTGACTTCTCAAAATGGTTGCCATCCTTAGTAACTGTTTGTTTCTTTATTTGCAGTTTAGTTGGAACATTATAACCCTCAATATTCTTTGGTACTTTTGTAAAAATGGGTCCATGAATTCTGACCGAAGTAAATAAAGTACATTTCCAGTAACTTTTTATTATCCACTTATGGGATAATTCATTTTGTTTACTAATTGATTGGTTTATGAAATATCACTTAAAAATACTCATTAGGATTTCCTAAAGCCCAATGTGATGTGTTAAAATTAATTATATGTGCCGGTGAAGATGGCCGCATTGTCTTTTGGCTCCTCTCCAACTTTGCCCTTTTCTGAATTTCTTTTAGTGTTTATTGACTTTTTGCCGTTCGTATGGTACATGGTTCACAACATGCAAGCCGACCGCACCAACTCTGCTATACAATATAGCAGAGAGGAACTTCTTCACAACAGAAACTTTGTGGACAATAGGCTCTGTGCACAAGATGGCGTCTATCTACTTCCGGTGGGTGGGTGTGAGGCCGAGTACTTCCGGTTTGAGTCAAGGGCGCCGGAAGCGGGGGGGCCAGGGGGCCATTGGCCCCCCCACTTTTCAGCCCTGCCCCACATTTTCGCAGCAGCAGATTTTTTTTTTTTTTTTTTTTCAGTCTTTATTTCGAACAGATTCAAAAATAACAAATAAAAAATAACAAATGTGAAAAACAGAATACCGTATTGTTATAATACAGTATTTATCCACATTCATGGTAATATTTGTATATTCAACAAAAAAACAAAAAAAAGTCTTCATATTAATAATAATAAATCATATGTGTCCGAAAGGAGTAGGAGGAAGCAAATGCTTATTAATTCCCACCCCTTACTTGATCAATGATTGTCCTTTAAATCATTATGCAAGTTATTCCTACTTAGATTTACATTTATACATACATATACAATCATTTCTCGTCTTCAATCACCTTTCTTCATTCTCATATTTTTCCAAAAAAGTGTTTCTGTACATCCTTTTAAACTGAATTATGCTTGTGCTTTGTTTTAACTCCTGCTCCAAACCATTCCATAAAATCACCCCACAGATTGTTATACTCATACTTCTCAGAGTTGTTCTGACCTTGAGTTGTTTAAAATGTAGATTTCCTCTCAAAGTATACCCACCCTCTCTGTCTATGAACAATGTTTTTAATTTCCTAAGAAGTAGATTATGTCTGGCTCTGTACATGATTTGTGCCGTTTTAAATTTAACCAGATCAATGAACTTCAATATGTGTGACTTCAAAAATAATACATTAGTGTGTTCAAGATATCCAACATTATTAATAACTCTTATAGCCCTTTTTTGTAATGTGCATAACGGCTGTAGGTTGGTTTTGTACGTGTTTCCCCAAATCTCCACACAGTAAATCAGATATGGCAATATTAGTGTGTTATATAGAGTATGCAATGAGTTATAGTCCAGAATGTATCTGGCTTTTCCCAATATTGCGATAGTTTTAGCCAGTTTTGCTTTTACATGAGTGATATGAGGTTTCCAGCTGATTTTGTGGTCTAAAACCACACCAAGGAACTTCATTTCATATACTCTTTCTATGTGTATGTTATCTAGTATTAATTGTATCTGTGGATTTGTTTTAGGTTTTCAACAAATTCAACAAATTGTTGTCTGTTGCTTAAATAATCTCTCACCCAGTTTAAACCCACCCCTCTGATGCCATACCGTTCCAGTTTCATCAGTAAAATATTGTGATGGTGTCAAATGCTTTTTGTAAGTCTATAAATATTCCCACTGCTTGTTTTTTATTGTCCATGCAGTTTGCTATTTCCTCACTTAATTCCATTAGTGCCATAGATGTTGATCTATCTTTCCTGAATCCATATTGACTGTCGTCCAAAAGCTGATGTGTCTCCATGAAACTGTGCCGCGGAAAACTGTACAAATCCCGTTTCAATAATTCCCCTCTACTCTAAAGTCGCATCTAAAACGTGATCTGATCTAGCTGTGTATATTTTGTTATTTTTGATTGTTATATTCAATCTCACTAGCTACAGGCATGTTTGAAGCTTGTAAAGGGAAGATGACAGCTCTCACTGGCCACTCTGCTGTTCCTCAGCGCCGCCCCCCCTCCCTCCAGCTGAAATTATGAATGTAAGGTGCTAATCATAGATAACACGGCAGGGTCGGTTACAGTTTGTTTTTATCTGATTTCAAATAAACAAAGTCTTGGCTTTCAGAATATTAAACTTGTTTCGGCAAATTCAGATGATAAATACAGCTTTGAAGCTTCGGCATAATTACAAGCGGAGAACGGAGTAGCTTAACGTCACAGCAGGCATAACAACAGCTGGTGTTTCTCGTGAGTGCAGTAATCCAAACGAAAATATCTTCCCTCCGTAGTATTTTGATCATTTGCTCCGCTAATAATCAATCATGATGATTGATGATGAGAAATGATGGATTCCAGAGAAGAGAAAACTTTAAAGGCCTTTTTCTCAAAATGATGACTCTGTAACAGTCATTATATAATGTGACATATTTTGCTTAATATTTGGAGTACAAAAACAATCCTGATATCATTAGAAAGCTAGGAATCAAAATGTGTCTTCGGGTCAATGCGACTGATTTCGATGGAGCAGCAGGTAACTTTGCATTAGGTAAAATAAAGCAGGCAGACATAACAGGAAGAATATGTACATTTTAACCCAATCAAATAGGACATTGTCACACCATTCAAATGTATCCATGTAAATTACAACCAATAAAAAAGCTTAGATTTGTTTATTTGTTACGTTGTTTACTTTATTTGTTACGTTGTTCTGTGTGTGTCAGTCGTTAACCTAGAGATAATATATACACTTGCAAACATGTCAGAAGAACCAGCGCAGAAGAAAACTAAATACAGTCAATCTAAACTTAAATTTAACAACTGGAAGGTCGCCCCCACCGCCGCCGTCGTTGAACCGAAACAGGCTGGTTCCGACTGCATGGATGTTTGTTGTCGGGACATTGAGACGGGTAAAGCTGTACAGCTAACTATCGGAAAAAAGGAGACCGCTAGTAGATTATTTGAGCAAAGAGAAGGATACTTCAACGCAGAATGGTACAAAAACAGAGAGTGGTTCATTCTTTGCAAAACCACTAAACGATAGTGATAAATTGCGATGTTAACAACCTCATGATAACCTCATATTTTTTTAACTTAGGATCATACCTGTGTTTAGTCTAGAAAAAGGTAAATGTGTGCATTTTATTATAAAGTTGTGTATATTTACAGACTATTGCAAAAACTAAGAAGCTTATAAACATCAGGTTTAAAACTAAAAGAGCTTTACAAAAAAGTAACACAATTAAAGATGTTTGGAGTTTATTTGAGTTATTCATTTACATTTTTTGTCTAAGAGATGCTGATTTGAAACCGTTGTTAGGCCTACATACAGTTACGCATTTCCTGTTTCTGCCGGAGAGAGGGGAGTTTGTCCCAAAGCTTGCCGCTGTATTTACTCCCTATACTGACAGGAGGGAGCCTCATGTGTCACTCCACGGAGTTCACTCCGTCACGGAGGGTGTGTGTGTAGGTGTAGGGCGTGGTTTGGGATTGGGCCATACACACGCACCTTTTTTGCCCCCCCCACTTCTAAAATGAATCCGGCGCGCCTGCCGCACGGCCTTGTAACGTGTACTCCTTTGAACATGTTTATATGATAATTAGGACTTTAAGAACAATTTTACACTCAGACAACATCACAAAGTTGTAGCAGGCTACATACAATTACTTAGGACAATAGATATTACCTTACACCGTCAGCAACTGTAAACTGCTTTGGATAAGCGTGTATAGCCTGTCTCAGCTCTCTCAATTTATTATCTTATATTATAACTACATAAAATAGTGTTAGTAGAACGTTGAACAGCTTAACATAGATGTAGGGTACAAAACCAGCACTTACCTAACACTGGCCAATACAAATAATTGGACCCTACATGGATTATACTAACCATACAGTAAAGAACAGCAGCCGTCAGAAACAGTTTCTGGGGTTTCCATGAAAGCAGAGACGGTTTTCAACCTCTCATTAAGAATCTTTGATGAAAGCTAAGTTTGGGTTTAGCTAATGTATTTATTATTTTACACGAGAAGGTTACAAAACGAAAATAAATCTGTAGCCCCTTCATGCTACACACACATAGCTAGCTACCAGTTGATGTGAGCAAATGTATTGTCACTATGTAATCTGTTGCAACACGTCAGCTAGCTGGGTTTATTTGAATCCTAAATCCCAGGTTACCTACTCTTGCCACATCAAAACCCCAGAACATGAACCTGATTGAGGCTTGTTTGAACCGATTAACACTTTTTATTTTCCTCCCTACTCTGAGATCGTGAGGCTTTTCATGCTTTCTCATGGACCTGTAACAGCTAGCCCTGACGCTAACTCTCCCTGAAGATAGTTCTTTGTTTGAAACTGTGGGGAATTGGATATCATTCATGTTATCCAAAAAACGTAATAGTACATCATTAAAACACTTTACACTGTATCAAGACTGTCAAGTTGTCAAAGTTAGCCAGTAACTACAGCTTTGTTTGTCACTTACCTTCATAATTGTCGATGTAACTGGATATGTACTAATTGAACCCCTTTTCTCTTTTGCTCCTCGGGGCTGAGCCTGCCGCTTGTATCAGCCGATGTACATCACTGATGTTAACCTTCGGTAGGTCTTGGAGGTCTTGGAGAATTAAGCTAGATGAACTCAGAAGTCGGATTGCTTTTCAACGGGACATTAAGAACTGTAACGTGTTCATTCTCACTGAGACTTGGCTCAACCCCACTATCCTGGACTCCGCCATTGTTCCTCACGGATTTACTGTTTTTCGTCAGGACCGGACAGTTAACTCGGGGAAAAGTAAGGGAGGTGGTGTGTGTGTCATGATAAACAATAACTGGTGCACAGATGTGAGGATAATTTCTTCGGACTGTTCCCCTCATTTAGAGCACCTCATGATCACATGCTGGGCTTTTCACCTGCCGAGAGAATTTACATCTGTTGTGATTACAGCAGTGTATATTTCGCCGCTTGCTGACAACAACACAGCACTTGGTCAGCTGTTTGGGATTATCGACAAGACCGAGACTTCACGGCCAGGGGCGGTGTTCGCTGTGGCCGGGGATTTTAACACCGCTAAGATGAAGAAGGTCCTGCCGAAGTACCACATCAGCTGCGCGATGCGCGGGGCAAACATACTAGACCATGTTTATTCCCCTTTTCGACATGGTAGGCAGAAACTTAAACGGGACAGACCAGTAACAAGGACAGTACAACGATGGAGTCAGACTCAGCTCTGCAGGATTGCTTTGCATCTACGGATTGGAGTGTATTTGAGGACAATAACATCAACACAAACACGGACACCTGCTACATTGGGAAATGCATCAATGACGTGGTTCTGAAGGTTTCTGTACGAACATTCCCGAATCAAAAGCCCTGGATAAACAGCGAGGTGCGCGGCAAGCTGAAAGCACGCACTATCGCGCACAAAGGTGGAGATTTGGAGGAGTACAGGACATCTAGATATGAACTCCGGAGAGCAATCAGCAGTGCAAAGAGACAATACAAAGACAAGGTGGAGTCTGACTTCAAAGGCTGTAACACCCGGAACATGTGGGCGGGACTAAGAACAATGACGGACTACAAAGGAGCAGCGGGGGGTGCTGCAGGAGTGTCTGCGTGCGCATCTCTCCCAGATGAGCTGAACTGTTTTTTTGCTCGCTTCGAGAGCAGCCAGACGGGGGTGCAGAGAAGGATCAGGAGCCCTGCCCTTTTGTTTTAAACAGGGCAGATGTGTGCAAATCCCACACAATGCTCCTGGACCTGATGGCATCCCTGGCCGTGTTCTCAGGGTGTGTGCAGTTCAGCTGGCAGAGGTGTTCATAGATATCTCCAACAGGTCCCTGCTGCAGTCTGTTGTCCCCACATGTTTTAAACACTCCACCATCGTTCCTGTCCCCAAAAAAACAAAAATCACCAGCCTCAACGACTATCGCCCAGTAGCACTCACTTCCCTCATAATGAAGTGCTTTGAGCGGTTAGTCAAATCATTCATCACCTCCTCCCTCCCTGACTCTCTGGACCTCCTGCAGTTTGCCTGCAGAGCAAACAGGTCCACAGACAACGCCATAGCCCTCACCATCCACACTGCCCTCTCACACCTGGACCAGAGGAACACATATGTGAGAATGCTGTTCATTGATTACAGTTCAGCCTTCAATACCATTGTGCCCTCCAAGCTGGTCATCAAGCTCAGAGACCTCGGGCTCAACAGCGCCCTCTGTGACTGGATCCTGAACTTCCTGACGGGCAGACCCCAGGCAGTGCGGGTGGGAAACATCACATCCTCCACCCTGATCCTCAACACCGGAGCCTCTCAAGGCTGCATGCTCAGCCCTCTCCTCTACTCCCTGTTCACTCACGACTGCGTGGCCAGCTCCAACACCATCGTGAAGTTTGCCGACGACACGACCGTCATCGGCCAGATCACCAATGGCGACGAGACGGTTCCTCGGTGTCCACATCACTGACGACCTGACATGGATTCTTCACACCATCACCAAATAAACTCGACAGCGGCTCTTCTTCCTCCGCAGGCTGAGGAGGTTCAACATGGACTCCAGGATACTCTGCAACTTCTACAGGTGCACCATAGAGAGTATCCTGACTGGCTGCATCACGGCCTGGTATGGCAGCTGCAGTGGCAACTGGTCATTAGTGTCAGCAGAAAGTATTACAAATAATGATTACAACAAAATCCAAAAGAAAAATTAAAAAAAATATAAAATATATTTTAAGATCATGTTTAATCATCTGATTCGTCTGTACATTGCTGTTTTAGTCTGTGTTCTTCTAATTAGTGTCTACAGTGTGTGCCTATTGAACTGTTTTGAGCCATGTGGGACAAAACCCGATCATGCCCCTCACTGTCTAAGAAGTGAACGGTGACTATAAAAACTACACTGCGCATGCTCAGAGTATTTTCCTATTTAATGTGTGTGGCAAAAAAAGAATGACCATAGGGGCATTGAGCTGCCATCCCCACCATACGTCATCTCACATAATTCAGAGCTGATTGGCTGTAAGTACGAGAAAAGTGTGGTGTGTGAAGAGGAGACGAGAGACGCGTCCTAAAACCCGGAAGTAAGCTGCGCATGAGTTCCCTCCACAAAAAAGCAATGAGATTTCTCCATAGGATTTTAGAAAATAGCTCCAAATAAGGTCTGTGGGAAACGTACCTGTTAGATAAATGCACGTTTTGTTCAGGCGGATAATATCCACATGTCTACCCTACTTTTATCATTTTCGAATCATAAATCTATTGATTAGATTTATGATAGACTTTTGAAACTACAAGAAGATAAGGAGGACTTTTACAAAAAAGTAATAGAGATTTTTTGTCCAGAAGGATAGGCAAATGGACTTCATCTTCAAGTCAAGGTAAGACCAACCCAGTCTCATAAAAAAACGTGTAATAACTACGTTGGTCCACAACGTAGGACGTAGTATTTCTACAAAAACGCCTCTGAAATTGTAGGATCCCTACGTTTTTTTTCAGCATTCATTCCAATGGCTGGCGTCTATGTCACGTGATCTTCACATTTCTCCCTGCAGAAAAAAAAAACATGGCCGAACTTCGTTTTATTCTCGGTGGAAAATGCCTATTTTAAGGTTAGTTTGGCCATTAAAATGCCTTTTGATGTCATTTGATGCGAGAACTATGAGTTGTTATTTCAGATTATGTGTGCAATGGATGTACATGATCTTTAGTTTGCTAGTTATTACGAAGATTACTTCAGGAAATTGTGTCTATACAACGTTTTCATTGTTACCAAGGTGGTTGCTAGGGACGCTGCTATCGATATTATTTCTGTTATGTTGTGTAAAATGGTGTTATATTTATTGATACCCCCTTCCCCGTCAATGTATAGTGTTGGTCCACAGCACAAACGTATTAGTTTAACAAAATCCGCATCTAAAATTGTGGCATAGTGTGGTGCTGAGAGATGGGAGTCGGAGGCGGGGTATCAAAGGTACAAGCAAGACTTTTATTTAGCATCTCAAAACACATGTTAACAGCTTCATGCCCGGGAAGCGAAGACCGGCGGAGACAGGAAGTCCGGCTCACTAAAATGTCCGTGCAGAACAATACCCTAACCCATAGATCCGTGGGTGAATAATGTCAATCACCACAATAGATACGTTATTTTCCCCTGTGCAATTCTCCATTTACTCAACAATAACACATAATTATCCTTGTGTTTATGTATTTGTTTGATTAATAAACAAGTTGGAGTCCGTCAGGACCGAGGGTCGGAGCAGCTCATTTGCTTTACATAATATTACACCCGGAAGTAAGTTTCTCTCCGCTTGGCTTGACAACCCCCGTGATAGTTCTCAAGCTCTGTGATTGGAGAGTGTGCAGAGCGTCGAACAGCACTTGAAATAGGATGGAACCACGGCAGGCTGTCCAAAACTGGATTTGAACGGGTCCACCGCGTCCCCCCCCTCCCCCACCCCAGAACTACACATGCTGGCTATTGTGTTTCGCAACATGTTCTCTATCTATGGCACGTCTCTACTGGGAATTGTAGTTTTAAAAAGACGTTTTCATATTTCCCATAATAAGAAGTTGCCAGTATTAAACTGTGTACATCCCTGGAGGTTTAGGGGATAGGAAACACTCCTATCACAAATTTAAAACATAATTAATAAATGGGTGAAAATTGCTTGTGCCCATATTGGGCAGCATTAATATATATACCCACATGCCAGCTAAGGTCAGAAGAGCTTTATTTAACAGCTGGTCTTATGTCTGTGACCCCTCCTGTTGTTAATTGATAAGCCTGAAACATGCACTTGTATAGGTTCAGAGGCACATTTTGCAAATCTGGCAGTAGCCATCGATCATCTTAAGATAAGATATACTTTATTGATCCCAAGTTGGAAACATTTGCGTTACATCAGCATGTGTATAGTTGTAAATATGCAGTGGTGTTTATTTGTAAATCATTTAGTATAATCACACAAATTCTGTGTTTTATATTTAATAATTCTGTGTTCTTTATTTATTGATTGTTCAATACCTGACAAGGCCGGAGATGAAAAACTTGGGTCGCAGGTTCCTCAACAGTGCATAACAAGACATCTTTCAATATTTGTGTACCTCCACCATTAAATTGTCATATTCTGCACATTTATTATACTATCTACATACATCTTATATAAGAGTATAATACATATGTATAATATCAGTTAAAATAAGTGCTTCAACATAGTTAACATTGCTGGAGGTATACACAAAGTTTTACATTCATTGCATAACTACACCGTTTGTGAATATGTCAATAAACCTTAGAAAATCTTGAAAGGGATGTGCAAAATAGTCATTATATACAGTCTTTAATTAACTATTAGTAGAGAATAACGAGTAATGAACATACTTTATAGGGATTCTATTAGTATCTAATAATAAAAATAATGAAATTCAATAACATGCTTTAACCACTAGGTGTCCCTTTATATCAGCTGTGCACCTTTATGGTGTAAATACAGCCTATCTACCAATTGGATCAAATATAAAAGTCAGCCGAATTAGTGTTGATACTGCAAGGAGACGTATTGTGTGAAAATAAATGGAAGATGTTGTTTAATTACTGATATATTTATGATCCACGTCACGTTTCCAGTGTTGGCGGCAGTTCCTCATGTTTGTCTAGAAGTCTTCTCATCAAGGCTCTATAAATAGAGAACTACAGCAGATATGTAATATTTAATGCAGCCGAACCGTGTATTACAATGCCGTTATGTGATGACTTTCAAAGAGAAAAGCAAGAACACTCGGAATAAAGTGTTTTCGGTCTGTTTCCGGTATTTGTTAATGACGGTGAGATGTGAGACTGGAATTGCACAGGGAAAATAACCACCTTGGTAACAATGAAAACGTTGTAGCCTATAGACACAATTTCCTGAAGTAATCTTCGTAATAACTAGCAAACTAAAGATCATGTACATCCACTGCACACATAATCTGAAATAACAACTCATATTTCTCGCATCAAATGACATCAAAACGCATTTTAATGGCCAAACTAACCTTAAAATAGGCATTTTCCACCGAGAATAAAACGAAGTTCGGCCATGTTTTTTTTTTCTGCAGGGAGAAATGTGAAGATCACGTGACATAAGAGGCTTCTCAATACTCAAATTTCCCCTCCTCGACTCCCCTCCTCGGTTCCCCTCCTCGGTTCCCCTCCTCGAGACTTAGACCCGCCCACAGGAGATGCGAGCGGAGGACCGAGGAGGGGAACCGAGGAGAGAGGAGGGGAAGCAGCAGACGTTTAAAGAAATGAGAACTCCTCTCCTCTGAGCGGTCATTTTAAAGAGACGTCCGTTCATTATGACGTGGCAACAGCTGCATCAGCTGTCGAGTGTTTTGTTATAGCGCTGTATCTCTGTTAGATCAGCTGAACATTGTTCCCCCACATATTTACTTTGAATTCATTGAGAGTGCGGTATAATGAGACAATAACAGGCTACAGATACGGACACACACACACAAATATATGTATATAAATATATACAATTTAAAGTATGAGAGCACTCTCATAATAACGTAACACAATCAGAGACTGGATATATCCCCCCCTCTCTCTGGTCGCTGAAATGGGGAATTGAAATTACGGGCCAAAAGTTGTATTTACAAGTATTAACTTGTAATAATAATAAGCCACTTACAATTTTCCGTGAGATCAGGGAGCAGATATAAGATGGAAGTTTCCCTAACATACAAAGCCATGTTAGGGAAACTTCCATCTTATATCTGCTCCCTGATCTCAGGGTGAATTGTAAGTGGCTACTGCCTGAGATCGCATGCTGTGGTTTTATTAAATGTGCCAACTGCTAGGACTGTCTTAGGGAAGACAGCTTTTATATGCGCAGCTCCTCTGTCTTGGAACAGTCTGCAACTGAAATGGAAACTGAACAATCTGGTGCCACTAAATGTTTTTAAAGCTGGGTTGGATGCGACTCAATCGGAAGCTATTGGTACCTGTTTATGTGGATAATTATGTAAATGATGCTGTATGATGTCCTTTTGTTGTTCTATTTATGTTGTTATGTTTCATGTGGAACTACTTGAGCAGGTCTCCCTTGAAAAAGAGATCAATGATCTCAATGGGATTTATCTGGATAAATAAAGATTTGAAATTAAATTAAATTAAAAGTAAGCAGAGGACACCAAACCAACTGAGACCCGTCTGTCCGCCGCATCTACGCACTGTACAACACACACCTACATACTGTACCACATATACACACTGCCTACAACACACACCTACAGCTCCTAAAGCATAATCAGGCTACAGCCGTTGTGTATTTTATTATGTGAAGCACTAAATGGTCTTAGAAAAATATCGACTCTTTGTACTACAGCAAATAAAGAGAGTAATGTAGGCCTGTTATACTGAGTGATATATATTATACACACTGCTCTGCTTTCTGCATGGACCTCACAGCTGTTCTCTCTGGAAACATCGCGATGCGATGAAAGCAGTTTCTAAAATAATATCCAGAGGATGCATGCATAGCTGTCATTGGCTGAGATATGTCCGGCCGTGCGTCACGCCTCCACCGTTCCCGGAAATGCATCCGTGGAGGAGCCGTGGAGGAACCATCAGTGTATCCTCGGTTATAGCTCCTCCAGAGAGCCTCCTCGACGCTCGATGCTCGGTCCTCGGTGTGCATTTAGAGAAATGAGACGTCCTTCAAAATGGCGCGCTGAAATTCATTTCCGGGTCACTACCGGAGGACCGAGGACCGAGGAGTCGAAGAGGGGAAATTTGAGTATTGAGAAGCCTCTCTAGACGCCAGCCATTGGAATGAATGGTGAAAAAAAACGTAGGGATCTTACAATTTCAGAGGCGTTTTTGTAGAAATACTACGTCCTACGTTGTGGACCAACGTAGTTATTATTACACGTTTTTTTGTGAGGGTTGGTAAGACCGCAATTTTATTGAAAATGGGATCTTACTAAGAGAGAACAATTCAATATTTGGGTATCTTTTTGTTGAACTGTCTGTTTAAAATTAATCGAAGCATCAGACAAAAAAAGCTTTTGAAAATAATGTTATATTTTGATTTAGGTCAAAATATAATATTTGTAAACCTGAAGAGTCAGTGCCAGTGCCTCACCAGCCATGAACCTCACTGCACGTCACTGCAGAAGCTTATATATAGACATCTAAGTTTTTTGTGCCCCACCACTTTTGTATATAAAAGCCGCCTCAATCGTAAGGCTTTACAGAGGGTGGTGAAAACTGCACAGAACATCACAAGGGTGGAGGACCTTTACTCCCAGCGGCTCAGGAAGAAAGCCTTCCGGATTATAAAAGACCCCCCATCACCCCAGCCACAAACTGTTATGTCTGCTGCCGTGTGGCAAGCGGTACCGCAGCATCCGGACACAGTGTTTCCCCTACCATTGTCTTGGAGGGATGCTGCGCCCCGCCAACGGAGCCCCGCGCCCCCCCTGAAATTGAAGGTGTTTAAACAAATGTTTTATTGCAACTAATCTATATCTACTGTCCCTTTTTCACATTGAACATGTGCTCTTTTATTAAATAAACCAAACGCTTTCATTTTAAATTGTGAGTTTAGTGTTTTTGACCCTAAGAAACACTGATGCATTAATCAATAACAATAATCCACAGCTCCTCCCCCGCTCAGGCAGCACCCCCCCCCCCCCCAAAGCAGTAAACCTAGGGGAAACACTGGACTAAAACCACCAGACTCGGGGACAGTTTCATCCCACAGGCAATAAGACTGCTAAACACCTGAATTGTTGAAACAACATCCATAATATTCATCTGGCTGCTATTTAGAAATAATGTATCTAATATCATATTCCAATAACTTGCATATAGACTCTTATTGCACTATTTCACATTTTTAAACTATTTTAATTTTTGTATTTACTTGCACTATATTTGTCTGTTTATCTTTGTTTTGTGTTGCACTGTAGGAGCCTCTGACCTAAGATTGTCATCGTCATAACTACACTGTAGCTATGTTCGTATGACAAATAAAAACCTTGAAACAAATTTGCATCTATTTTTTTTTTTTCATAAATTACAAAACCAAAATAAATTATTCTTTGTTTGCCATATGAAATTAAAAATGTTGTATATACATAGTGTTTGTCCTAATGGAAATGTTTTTTGTGGTGTTACACCTGTCGGCCACCGTATGAGACTTAAGAAGACTAACCAATGTGATTTGTTGGGTTAAAAGCAGAGAACACATGTCACTATGTGCTGTGTGCTCTGCATGTGTGACCATTAAAGAGGATTTCGTCCATCCAATTCTATTCTATGTGTTGCAATGTTAGCAGGTTGTATGAACTTTCAAAGATTCAATTTTGTTGGGAAATATTAAATGTGAACAGTTGTTATTTCCTGTAATAATTGGGTAGTGAAATGTACATTGCCCTTGGAAGAGGCATTGGCAGTAGCAGACATGGTTAATAATTGAGTGTCACTTTAGAGCCGATTTAATCCATTCCTTATACTTTTACTTCTGAGTTTCTGGTTTTGCAAGACAAAACACAGAAACCACCCTCTACATGTTTTAAATGCAGAGTAATGCTCATAATAGAGCCCCATGCAACACTGCTCCAAGGTGAATCCAAAGTGACAGGCCTGGTCAGTGTTGTCCTTATCTTGACAAACCCATCCCCCCTGCACTCATTGGGGTCATGGATGAATTATTTTTGACAGACTACATTTCAAGTAGGTTGTTCACTGGATGATAGACGGTAATCTCTTTCGCTGGGATATCAAAATAAACCTGAACCTAAACGGATGAATGAACCGCTCACTCAGCTCTCATTGATTTATGTTTGAAATTACAAACTGGAGAGAAAACATGATGGCTGTTCTGGAAATATCAAATTCAATGTTTAGACGATGGGCCGTGCAATCGCTTACTCATCTTCCACCTGAATGCTGCCTTAACAAGGCTAAATAACTAATGGCGCATGTCCACTGCAGCGGGTAGCCCCGTTTAAGCGTCCTTAACCGTCCTCAAGCGGCCAGGCCAGTTTTTGGTGGTCTTTCCATATAGCCTAGCACCGGTTAGCGGGTACTTTTTCCCTCTTTTTCCGGCCCCATAAAATCGTGGTTCTCATTCATAACACTCCGTTCGACGTCTCACTATGGGATGCGCCTCATCGCAGAGCAAACAGAAGCATCAATCTCATTACGCCAATCCTGATTGGCTGGTGATCTTGACGTCAGCGTCAGGGAATTCACCCCCTATAAGTAGCTTGCGCCACGACGCATGCGCCATTCAAACACCTCTTCTCGCTTCAGAGCACATCTCTATAGTAGCCGGACAAGCTTAACGGTCCACAGACTGAACCCAAATATAACCATTTCGGTCGACGGGCGCTCGCCGGCTACTCCTTCTGCTTCGCAAGAAGACGGTAATACTAACGCCAGTTAGTATTAAAATCGACCTCGCCGTTCTTTCCCCGGAAAGTAAGGTAAGGTTTTGATTTTTCTCAAGCTAGCTACGCACCTGTTACTAGCTAGCTTCCCCTTACAACCGACACCACGGTAGCGAGGACGCTTTTCTTTTTCTCTCTCACGGAGGAGAAAAGGATTAGAAGTATATTGACACACCAGTCAATATTCTTTGAGAACAAAGGACCCACACCAGAGGAGTCAGGGACTCGGAGGCTCGGTCATGCGGCTGCGGGTTGAAGATAGCAGGCACAGACTCACACCAGGTCTGCTCGTCCTGCCTCGGGCTGGAACACGCCCAGGAGGCTATCGACAACCCCGGCTCGTGCGGGCATTGTGCCCTTTTCACCCGAGAGAGCCTCCACCGACGGCTAGCACAACAAGCTAGCTTGTTGGAACAGGACTCCCTCATGTCCACTGATTCGCCGTTTGGCAATCAAGACACGGGGGCGTCCGCCGCAGAGACTGAGCCCCTCACTGTGTCGGTCTGGGGCTCACTAACAGCGGCAGCTGCGGAACCGGGATCCCACGCCGTTCAGGCCGGGATCCGGTGGCGGCAAGAGACGCGGGAACGGAGCCCCACGCCTCACCAGGCGGGAGCTCCCGGCGAGACCTCACCATGGTCTCGCCCGCAGAGGCTCGGCCTGCTCCGCATACCGCCGATGGAACTGCGGGTGGCAGCCCACCTCCTACCGAGGATGGGCCCGTCACCAAGCAGGAACCCCACGCTGCCAGCGAAGGTGGACCGTTTCCAGTCGACCATGACTGAACGGTCCTACAGAGCCGCAGCGTTGTCCGCCAGGGCTCTGAACGTTTCCTCACTGCTAACCGCATACCAAGCGGAGCTCTGTGAGGATATGTTGAGTAATCCTGGACCGGCCGTTCTGGATGAGTTGGCCGCGGTCACAGACATTTGTCTCCGTGTCCAACGCTGCGCCGTTGTTAGAGTTTATTGAAGGATAAACGTGTTTTCATAATATGTTGTCATTTTATGTTGTAAAGAGACCATAGTCAGAAAAGAGGAACAGAGAATAGTCTGTTCCCCTTTTCTGTGGACCATACACACACACACACACATGATTGCGAGTCACAAGACTCCCATTGACAAATAAAGCCGTTGGTTACATACACTTCCTCATGCATGATTTGTAACTGTATTTTTGTAATAAAGAGACTGCACTGAGAGAAGAGGAGCAGAGTTGGTTTTGGAGTTGACATGACCTGTCACTCGCTGATTCTCCTTGCAGCAAGTAAACTTGAAACTCGAGTACTGTTATCTTTGTTCACTGGGTTTTGGTATATTTGAACCGAGCTGGGGTTTACTCTTACAAAGTAATATAGAAATACCCAACATTAATTGGTCCTTCGGAGCCGGAATCCAACACATCGTGACGGGAAGGAGGAGGGAAAAGACACGCCGCAAGTCTGTCGACAGCCGGGATCATCAGCCGACCCCGAGAAAGACCCGGGACGCAGAATTCGTGGCCGGGCCGGTGCTTATATGTCCAACCTCCCTCATCCTCGGCACGATTGACGGAATCCAACCGGACCAGTGACCACAGATAACGGGTAAGATAAAAGTTGATATACATGGTTTCTTCACCATTTAAGGAGGTAGAGAAAGGCTTCTCCGCCATTTAAGGAGGATTGACGTGTCTTTGGGTACACTTATGAGAAAGGTTTCTCCACCATTTAAGGAGGTAGAAATTGACGTGCCTTTGGGTACACTTATGAGTGATTGAGTGAAAGTAGTGTGTAAAAGTGTCACCAGGTGGAATCAGCGCACAGAGTGGAAACCTAACGGTGATAACAAAAACTCTGTGGTCTGTTGAAGTACACTAGTGGTGAATTAGGAATTAGGTTCTGACCGGTATGTTGTCCAGTAGGAACACAAAGCTAGAATAATGGGGTCCAATGGGAGTAAGCCTGCCGCTACAGGGGACATGAGATATATGGAAATATATAGTCATGGCAGCACCAGTTATTGTAGCAAATGGTATAAACTGTATGGCTTCCGAGGAAAGTTGGAGAAAACAGCAGTAAGAGAATTAAGCGACAAATTGAGAGCAGAAACAGCTGGAAGAACACAAGGCAAGAAAAGAAAGAAGTTAGAAGCTCAACTGCGAGTCGCAGCTTTATGGGCTGAACAAGCCCATAAAAGGAGCAGGCAGAGGCAGAGGAGGAGGCAGAAACGCAGAAGGCAAATTCCTCTGCTACAGGTGCGGAAAGGAGGGGCACATGGCGAGGGACTGTGAGGAACAGATGTCACAGATAAAAGAAGGGGGACAAAAGGGACAGTACAAAGACGAAAGACATGGCCCCCCCCCTTCACATAACCTACATAGTTATGACAACTGACTAGACGTAGAAAAGGAAGAAGAGGACGTCCACACACATCACATTGACCTTTCTGAAGTATTACTGAATCTGTCAGACAACAGTATTAAACCTACCAGAACAATCGAAATCAATGGGGAAAAATTAGAATTTTTATGTGACAGCGGTGCAGACTCATCAGTAGTGAACAAAGAGGTCCAAAGAATGTGGCCACCAACTGGCACTATGTTTGTAAAATCAGCAAATGGACACATAAATCAGAGGTCGATTTCAAAGCCACTTTTTATGGAAGATAGAAGGTCAGGCCTCCAGGCATCCCTCAAATTTGTGTTCATCTCAAACTGCCCTGTCAATTTGCTAGGGAGAGACGGCATGGAAATGTTAAAAATCAGTGTAGTACCAGTCAAAGGGGGAATGCGAGCAGTAGGGCCCGGAGAAAAGGTGGAAGACCAGGTCTTCCTTCAAAAATCCATAAACACCCCCAACTACTACTGGTCACTAGACATGCCACAACCTGACGTGACAAACACAGGTGAACACCTGTTAACACTATTCACCCCACAACATGGCCAAGAAGTAATGAAACCTGACGCATTGCACGTTACACTAAAGTACAAGAACACCCCTGGCCCAGACAAAGACTATGATGTGCTCGTGCATCGACTGACACCACAGAGGGTAGTGTTCCACTCGATGTATGCAAACCAACACGGGGATGTTGTAATTGACGCTAGGGTCCCATCAACCACTGCCTTGATAATGGAACCAGGTTCCACGCCACACATATCAGTAGCTAGGGGCCCAGGGACTTCATGGAGAGACTTAGGTTTATTAGTGGCTAGAGGTAACAGGATAACAAAATGGACAGATGACAAAAACGGTTGGCAAACTGGAGGCGGGTTAAAGCGCAAAACTCTAGGGTTTACTCTAGTGATGACACCACGCGCCCACCTAGACGACCCTGAACAACAATGATGTATGCTAAGTGAAGAGGCCTTAGAGGTCCTGAAAACGGTGCCGCCATGCGTATGGTCACAAGGAAAATGTGATGTAGGTCGCATGGTGAACGCAAAACCTGTACACGTTAGACCAAAAACTAACTACAGACCTAACATAAGACAATACCCCTTAAAAGAGGATGCAAAAGTTGGCATCAAACCTGTAATTGAAGAAATGCTAAAAGCAGGGATCCTGCGTGAGTGCCCTGATGCATCATGCAATACCCCCATCTTCCCAGTAAAAAAGGCTGATGGGCAGTCATGGAGAATGATTCAAGACTTAAGAGCAGTAAATGATGCTGTACAAAGCACAGCCCCAACAGTACCAGATCCACACACGTTAATGAACGGCCTTAAGCCAAATATGGCATGGTTCTCAGTGATAGACTTGAGCAATGCCTTTTTCTCCATTCCTGTAGAAAAAGACTCACAAGGATGGTTTGGGTTCACACATGAAGGAACAAAATACACATACACCAGATTACCTCAGGGGTATGTGGATAGCCCAACAATCTTTTCATGAGAAATAGCAAATTGTTTGGCTACATTACAGATACCTGACACATCGCAGATTTTGGTATATGTAGATGATATTCTTGTTGCGTCACCCACACAGGAAGAAAGCACAAAAGTCACACTACAAGTATTGACACATTTGGCCAAAACAGGAAACAAGGTTTCAAGACAGAAACTTCAGTTTGTGAAAGAGGAAGTGATCTTTTTAGGCCACAATTTAAACCGAGAAGGGAGACGCATACACTCAGAGAGGAAACAGACGGTGTTAAACGCACCAAAGCCAACAACAAAAAAACAAATGATGCAATTCCTTGGGCTGACTAACTATTGCAGAGCATGGATTCCAGACTACGCAGGAATGACTCAGCCCCTACTAGATTGCATATACTCAGACAATGACATGAAAATGTCCGGCAAGATAGAATGGACACAAGAGGCAGAAGCTGCATTTGAAAGGACTAAACAGTGTCTCGTAGGGTCATCAGTGTTAGCATTACCAGACTATGAAAAACCATTTGTACAAACAGTTGACTGCAAAAAAGGGTTTATGACATCAGTATTGGCACAAAAACACGGCACAAAACTAAGGCCTGTCGCTTACTACTCTAAAAGGTTAGACCCAGTAGCACAAGCATTACCAGTATGCGTACAAGCAGTATGTGCGGCAGCAATGGCGGTACATTGTACAGCAGAAATAGTTTTGTTCCACCCACTCACACTGATGGTTCCACACGCAGTCACCATGTTGTTACATGACACCAAAATGGCTTTCTTATCACCTGCACGTTATTTGGCACTGACAGCTACACTAATGTCACAACCACACATTGTGATAAAAAGATGTAATATCTTAAATCCAGCCACATTAATACCTACAGCAGAAGATGGAGAACCACACTGTTGTAAAGAAGAGACTGACAGAACATGCAAACCAAGACCAGATTTGAAAGACATACAACTACTCAGTGGCGAAACATGGTTTGTGGATGGGTCCTGTTCTAAATCTATAACAGGCCAAAATCAAACAGGGTTTGCAGTTGTATCACACTCACAGGTCATAAAAGCAGGCCGACTCCCCCACACATATTCTGCACAAGCAGCGGAATTAGTAGCTCTTACAGAAGCATGCAAAGCGGGGGTTGGAAAAGATGTGACTATGTGGACAGACAGCCAGTATGCGCACTCAACAGTACATATATTTGCAGCCCAATGGGCCCGCAGGGGCATGAAAACATCAACAGGAAAACCAGTCACAGCTGCTGACTGATCTTTTAAAAGCGGTGTTGTTGCCGAAAAGCATTGCTATATGCAAATGCGCTGCGCACACCAGTGGGAAGGATGCAGTAACACTTGGCAATGCACACGCGGATAAGGTAGCGAAGCTAGCAGCTATGGGCGAATATGGGTTCCATATCCTCTTGCAGAAGGGGGAAAGTGTTTCACAACCAATACCTCTTGTGATATTAAGGGATATGCAGAACAACGCACCCGACAGAGAAAAGAAGAAATGGTTGACAGATGGAGCAACCACAGACCCTGAGGGAACATTCAGAATAAACAACAAGATAGTACTCCCTGTTAGTCTCTACAAAACAGCAGCTCATTTGAGTCATGGGCCGTGCCATGTCTCAACAGGAGGGATGGTGACAATAATAAATGAACATTTCCATACATACAACTACATTAAATTTTCTAAAAACTTTTGTAGAGCCTGTGTAGTATGTTGCAGACACAATGCTCAAGGCAATGAGCGACCACAGAGAGGAAAGTTCCCTCCACCAACATACCCATTTCAACACATGCATATGGACTTCATCGAACTAACACCATGCCAAGGGTACAAATACTGTTTGGTAATGATATGTCCGTTTTCAAAGTGGGTTGAAATATTCCCAGCAAAACATGCAGACGCTATTACCGTAGCAAAAGCCATATGCAAGACAATAATACCAAACAGAGGTATTCCAGAGAAACTGTACAGTGATAATGGGTCTCATTTTGTAAATCAGGTTATTACCAAACTGTCCGAACATATGGGGATAACATTAAAAAACCATTGTGCATATCATCCACAGAGTGCAGGCTTAGTGGAAAGAACAAACGGAACAGTAAAGTTAAGACTAAGGAAAACAATGGAGGAAACAGGAAGACCATGGGTGGAATGTGTGTCTCTGGTAGAAACATGCATGAGAATCACGCCCACGGCAAAAGGGTTGTCTCCCTTTGAGATCATAACAGGAAGGCAATTCAGATTACCAATCACAGACGAGGTGAGGGAGGAGGATGATGCTGAGGCAGAGACTACATTAGCTGAATGGATGAGCAGACTCTTCAGAAGCAATGAGATAGCTCGAACAAATAACCTGCCAGACATTTCTACCCCCTTGCAGGACACTCGAGTGCAGACTGGTGACCAGGTCCTCGTGAAGGTGATTAAGAGGAAGCATTGGCACTGTCCACGGTGGGACGGTCCCTACACGGTACTGCTGACAACACCGACTGCACTAAAAATCGCCGAAAGAACTACGTGGATACATCAGAGCCACTGCAAAAAGATAATACCTCTCCAACTTAACGACGGATAAGTGGTGGAAGTCCGGCTACAAAGGGCGGTGTTTCATTAGGAAATACTGGTCTCAACCCCGGTGAAGAAAACAACAGAACCACTATCACAAATAGACTATGTTGGGAAAGGTGTTGTTTGTAGTGACCCTGCTGGGTCTGACGCTAATGACTATAAGACAATTGAGTGAGGAATCCTCAACAAAAAAAAAAGGTCCATCGAGAGAAAAAATGGTCATTACTCAACGATGACCCATGGAACCACAACGACAAAACTGCACGCTCACCTAGGATGACAAATGCCTGGTATGCCTATGTCCATCAACTTGTTACAAAGACAGGGCGTTCAAATTGTTATGTTTGTTCCCACATGCCATGGTCAACTGGACAAGTAACTCTGTATGGTAAAAGGATGAGTAAATCACAAGCTAAATGTTTTGCTACCATGGGAGGTGTAGGATACCAGCACTCAGGGATAAAAGTCAACGATGTGAATCCATATGCCCCAGGTTTAAGCAATGGCACTTGTAATAAGATATTTTGGGTGAACTTTAACATGACAGTGCCACGTAAAATGACAGGACAAAAGGTAGTCATGCCAAATAATGAAGCTATACACCCTATGTGTTACAGTCAGACAGAAGGTTCTGTACCAATGGGAAACACCACTGGTTGTAACCAGACACTTGTTAATGGCGAAGGGGCTCCAGTCTATTTGAGCAAACAATCTAATGGTACATGGTGGGTACAAGGAGGATGGTGGCTGTGTGGCAACAACGCTTATCCAGTTCTGCCAATAAATTGGACAGGCACGTGCGCACCAATATTTGTTAGCGACCACACCTTCGTGATAGACATAGAACCACACCTTAACCACACCCGCAGGAGGAGAAATGCCATGCCTGCCTTCAAAAAACATGATTCAGTATGGGGAAAAGATGTCCCTGATGAATTCAAACACTGGTCCACCAGTGGAAAGGTAATATTAGCATTGACTCCTGCCTTAGGCGTAGCGAAGAACATGTTGAGACTCGAAACCCTTGATTACCGGTTCGGCATGTTTGTAAATAATTCCATCGTTGTAAACGAACAACAGAACCTCGAACTAGACTCACTCAGAACCATGGTGCTACAGCACCGCATGGCCCTTGATCTACTCACTGCCTCAGTAGGAGGTACGTGTATCCTTTTGAACACAATCTGTTGTACATATATCACCGACAATGTCCACTCCCAAAACATGACAGATGCAATGGCTACTCTCAAAGCCCTACAGACAGCTATGGGCCAAGACAGACATGCCTCTCTTGAGACCGGATGGTTCAATTGGCTACTCTCAGGGAGCTGGGTTCAAAAGCTCGTGATGGGATTTGTTGCAATCATATGTGTTGTCATCCTTGTGTGCTGTGCTATGGCTTGTATTATACCATGTGTTAAAGCTATGGTTGGTAAAATAGTTACCAACACTCTTGTCCAATATACGATGTTGCAACAGACAGATAACGATGACTATACTGACACAGACCCCTCTCAGAAGGACGAATATACTCACCTAACCTCCAATGTGTAAGACTTAAAGCTAGGTTACTGTCTGTCATATGACGAATGGTTCGAAAATGTCAAAAACAAGTGAATTAATTCTGAAAGTAATAAAGACACTGTAACCAGCTAGTAATTATGAAAAACAGGAGGGAATGTTAGAGTTTATTGAAGGATAAACGTGTTTTCATAATATGTTGTCATTTTATGTTGTAAAGAGACCATAGTCAGAAAAGAGGAACAGAGAATAGTCTGTTCCCCTTTTCTGTGGACCATACACACACACACACACATGATTGCGAGTCACAAGACTCCCATTGACAAATAAAGCCGTTGGTTACATACACTTCCTCATGCATGATTTGTAACTGTATTTTTGTAATAAAGAGACTGCACTGAGAGAAGAGGAGCAGAGTTGGTTTTGGAGTTGACATGACCTGTCACTCGCTGATTCTCCTTGCAGCAAGTAAACTTGAAACTCGAGTACTGTTATCTTTGTTCACTGGGTTTTGGTATATTTGAACCGAGCTGGGGTTTACTCTTACAAAGTAATATAGAAATACCCAACAGCCGTCCAGGCCACGGGCAAAACAATGGGGATCATGGTGGTGCAGGAAAGAGCTAGATGGCTCAACCTCACCAACCTCCCAGACCGGGAAAAGGAGGATGTGCTTGACATGCCCATCGTTCCCGAGGGGATTTTCGGCTCCGCTCTTGCCTCCATGCAGAGGAGATGCGAGTCGAAAAAGAAGGAGGACGAGGCCCTCCACCTCTGCCTCCCTCGAAGGGCCCAGCCGCTGCCTTCGCAGCGGCAGCCCTTCGTCCAAGCTGCTCCGAACCCTATTCGGTTCAAAATACCGAAAACGCAGAGGTCGCAGTCCGCCCCGAGTCCCCAGCCCAGGCAGGGGACGAGGGCGAGCTGGCCTAGAAAATCTCCGGTTCTGGCTGCAGCCCAGGCGCAGCCAACCCAGAATTTCGGCCAGCAGTCGAGGAAGAAGAAGCGAGCGGCGTGACAGCCCCTCCTTCTCCCCTCTGTGACAGAGCTGGAAGTCTACGATTCCCCAGCTCTAAATGTGTTCCCGCCGCCTAGAGATGCCTCAACACCATCCTCAAGTCCGCGTAAACACATGTCACACACTTATTGATTTTTCTGTCATAAAACATTTTCCGCTGACGCATCCAGGCTTCGAGCCAAGGGCGCAGCTCAACAATGAAAAGAAAAACAATAAAAACAATAAACAGTCCGTCAACTGTTCCCCTTTTGAGAGCAGCTACGGCCTCTCTCAAAGGGCGGACAATTGACGGGTCTGTGAAGGCACCACCGTCACGCGCATGCGCAGTGCCGGCTGGGGCTGTAAAGGCACCACCGTCACGCGCATGCGCAGTGCCGGCTGGGGTCGTGAAGAAAAGCCCGCCCCGAGTCCCCAGCCCAGGCTGGAGACGAGGGCGAGCTGGCCTAGAAAATCTCCGGTTCTGGCTGCAGCTCAGGCGCAGCCAACCCAGAATTTCGGCCAGCAGTCGAGGAAGAAGAAGCGAGCGGCGTGACAGCCCCTCCTTCTCCCCTCTGTGACAGAGCTGGAAGTCCACGGTTCCCCAGCTCTAAATGTGTTCCCGCCGCCTCGAGAGATGCCTCAGCACCATCCTCAAGTCCGCACAAACACATGTCACAAATTTGTTGATTTTTCTGTCATAAAACATTTGCCGCTGACGCATTCAGGCCGAGGGCGCAGCTCAAAAAAATTATAAGAAAAACAATAAAACCAATAAACAGCCCGTTAACTGTTCCCCTTCTGAGAGCAGCTACGGCATCTCTCAAAAGGCGGATTACAAGGCACCACCGTCACGCGCATGCGCAGTGCCGGCTGGGGCTTTAAAGGCACCACCGCCACGCGCATGCGCAGTGCCGGCTGGGGTTGTGAAGGCACCACCGTCATGCGCAGTGTCGGTGGGGATTGTCGAAAAGGGGGCACCACTGTCTTCAGACACTAGAGGGCCCCATAACACAACAAATAGAGACTCAGAGGGTAAGAGACGTGACATCTCCACTGGCTCTAAGGAGCATGCAGTGGAAGATGCTCACATCATCTGCTTGGGTTTTCAAGACAGTAACACGGGGCTACAGACTCCAATTTGCTGTCACCCCCCCCTCGCTTCTCGGACATTCTGCATTCGCAGGCCCGAGGAGAGTCAGCCCATATTCTGGAGAGAGAGATTCTCTCACTCCTAGAAAAGATGGGTTATATCTATTGTACCCGCCGAGCAGAGTCAGGGTGGCTTCTATTCCAAGTACTTCCTCGTTCCCAAACGGGGAGGGAACGGAATTCGGCCAATACTTGATTTGAGGGCTCTGAACAAATATCTAAAAAGATATAAGTTCAGAATGCTCACTCACACATCTCTGCTGCGGCTCGTGGGACAAGACGACAGACATCTGAAAGATGCGTACATCCCAGTATATTACCCACACAGGAAATATCTGAGATTCGCATTTCAGGGGATCTGTTATGAATACAGAGTACTCCCCTTCGGTCTGTCTCTCAGTTCAAGGGTGTTTGTACGATGTACGGAAGCCGCGATAGCCCCGTTAAGACAACAGGGTATTCGCCTGGCGACCTACCTGGACGACTGGCTGCTTCTCGCACAGTCGGAGCAGGAGGCTGTTACGCAGACAAATGTCCTCGTAAAGCACCTGCTCAACCTGGGTTTCATAATAAACACAGAGAAGAGCATGTTGTGCCCCGCGCAGACTATACTCTTCCTGGGTTTACACCTGAACTCGGTGCCCTTTTCAGCTCGCTTGTCAGCGGATAGAGTGAAAGCTTTCAGTGCTTGTCTCGCTCTTTCCAGCTGCGCAAACATGTTCTCTTCAGATCATGCCTGCGATTGCTGGGGCTCATGGCGTCAGCCATCCTGGTCGTACGACTGGGACGCTTACACATGAGGGAGTTTCAGCGCTGGGTGGCCGCCCTAAAACTAAACCCGAGAGTGATGGTTACTGTGAAATGCGTAATGGCACTGCGCCACTGGCTGCACCCGACTTTTCTAGTACGAGGTGTGCCTATGGGTGCTGTCCTTTCACGGAAAGTGGTCACCACGGACGCATGTCTGACAGGTTGGGGAGGTATTTATGAAGGTCGCCCGGTGAGGGGTCTCTGGAGCAGAGACCTCCAGCGGGCGCACATAAATTACCTGGAGCTTTTAGCGGTGTTTCTCACCCTAAAACGCTTTCTGCCTTTCCTCAGGGGACATCACGTCCTTGTGAGGACAGACAATACGACCACAATATCGTATATTAACCGCCAAGGGGGTTTGCGTTCTGTTACACACACTGGCGCGCAAACGGATCCTATGGAGCGGTAGACGTCTCCTCTCTCTGAGAGCGACGCACGTACCGGGAGTGATGAACCTCGGGGCAGATCTACTGTCCAGAGGTATACCACTTTATGCAGACTGGACTCTACATCCAAGGATTGTGAGCCAGCTGTGGGTGCGTTACGGCAGAGCCGCGGTGGATCTGTTCGCATCGAAAGACAACGCTCAGCTGTTCTTTTCGATGCGCGATCTAAATGCACCGTTAGGCGTGGATGCACTCGCGCACAATTGGCCCCCGGGCCTTCTGTACGCGTTCCCACCCCTGGCTCTGATACCCCCAACTCTGGCCAGAGTGAGAGAGCAACGCCACACACTTATCCTGATAGCTCCGCACTGGCCAGCTATGTACTGGCTAGCGGAGATATATCAGCTGCTGTGCGGGCAGCCATGGCAGCTCCCACTACGCAGGGACATACTGTCCCAAGCGGGGGGGGCGATCTTTCACCCACACCCAGAGCGCTTGGCTCTATGGGCCTGGCCCGTGAGTGGTACAATCTGAATACAGTGTGACATGACGCTGACCCTGGCAGCTGCCAAGCGAGCCAGTGGCACTCATGCACTATCTGTACAGTCTTCATGCACTCAGTTCGCCCCAGGGCAAACAGAGTGTGGTTGAAGCCCAACCCTACCTTTATCTTAAGGCGGTTGGTTCAGGTACCACATTTGACATTGAGGCATCCTCCCCGCCACTGTATTCCTCCGGGGAACAGCGGCCGGATTTGCCGTGTCCAGCCCGTGCTTTACGCACGTACAGGGACAGATCAAGGGTGCTTTGTCATAATGACCAACCCCTTGTGTCCTGGGCTAACCCTTATAAGGGCAAGCCTGTTACTAAGCAACGGCTCTCCCACTGGTTTGTGGAAGCAATTGCTTTGGGGCTCATACGAGTCAGAGTTCGCAGGCACCCTGGGTCCGCGAGCTCTTTCGACTCAGGGTCTGGCTGCATCCTGGACTCTGTCCAGGATGTCTCCCATCCAAGACATTGGTGCAGCGGCGAGCTGGTCCTCGTCGCTCACTTTTGTCCGCCTCTTAACAGGCTGGACGTTCTGCTCCCAGTGTGACTCAAGCAGTGCTGGGCACCTGGTTGAGTCAGAGCTCTACCTGTTAAGTTCTGGTTGGTTTGGTGATTTTCGAGATAAGCTCGTCTGACAATACGGGAGCTACAATTTCCCATAGTGAGACATCGAACGGAGTGTTATGAATGAGAACTATAGGTTACTTACGTAACCCCAGTTCTCAGAGTAACATGAAGTGAGATGTCTCACCAGACGGCCCTCCTTGCTATGGTGAAGCGAGAAGAGGTGCTTATTTTGAATGGCGCATGCGTCGTGGCGCAAGCTACTTATAGGGGGTGAATTCCCTGACGCTGACGTCAAGATCACCAGCCAATCAGGATTGGCGTAATGAGATTGATGCTTCTGTTTGCTCCGCGATGAGGCGCATCCCATAGTGAGACATCTCACTTCATGTTACTCTGAGAACTGGGGTTACTTAAGTAACCTATAGTTCTATCAGGCCAGGCCAGGGCTGAACTAGTGACGTCAACACTCTCGACTGCTGATTGGTCAGAGAGAATCGTCACAAGATCGCGCGCGTGATCATCCCTAGCGTCGCATATATATCTAGAAGCAAGCTTGCAGCATTTTTATAAACAGCATTTTGTAAACGGATGAGCTACAAAAATGGCAACGTCGAAGAAAAGCACACCGTGGTCGACCGAGGAGGTGACGACGTTCCTTAATCTCATTGGGGATGATCAAATCCAGCGGGAGCTCGACG
Source organism: Gymnodraco acuticeps (assembly GCF_902827175.1). NCBI lineage: Eukaryota > Metazoa > Chordata > Actinopteri > Perciformes > Bathydraconidae > Gymnodraco > Gymnodraco acuticeps. Next base: position 489,896 of record NW_022991977.1, on the reverse strand, counting down.
GAACAACGCGAAATGTGAAAGTGTTCCAGGATGTCTCTGCACAGATGTCCGAACGTGGATTGTCGAGGACTTTCCTGCAGTGTAGGGAAACACTCAAAAAGATTAAGAGTGAATATCGCCAAGTAAAGGACAACAATAACACGAGTGGTGCGGGTAGGAAACAATGGAAGTGGTTCGACTTGTTGGACCAGATTTACGGCCATAGACCGGCCAACGTTGGGAGGGAGGGAGGCCTGGACTCTGCAATGGCTTTACTGGAGTCCCTGCAAGGTACGCTCACTTCTAACAAATAAGTCTATTTTAATCCTTACATTAATGTTCGACAACCCATGCTTTTATGGAGCCCCGAAGAGCTACATAGCTAGCTAAGGCAGATAGCCTTAGCTAGAGCTATTGTTTGCTAACACCATATATGCCATTCATTGTTTACGTTCAGTTTTTCTTTTTTATAGTTGTTGTTGCTATTTAGTATTGTGCTGCAGTAGTTTGTGGAATTAACAAGTCATTTTGCTGTTCTAGATGATTACATTGGGACTCGTGAGGAGGAACATTCCCGAACAACGGGTGATGGCAGTGTTCCGTCCACAACATCGTCATCGAATCCAGAACGGACCCCAGCTCTAGCTGAAGAACCGACACCAACTCAACCACCAACGCCGAGTGCCATCACGACACCGCAGCGTGTGGTTCTAGGTAAGAAATAGAAATGGCAAAACGACTGGAATTGCATTTTGTTTTTTTAAACCTTGGATCATCCATCGTCAGTAATTAAAATAAGCTATACCACTGTGTGGAAATGCTCTGTTACAAGTAAAGTCTTAGCTAGTAAGCAGCTAGTACAGTTGTGTGTGACATCCTATCATATACATATATTTATATTCATTATCAACAGGCTGGACATAATGTAATTCACAATCATTGTAAACATCTAGGGCCAGAACTTTCTTTAGTTCACCTTACTGTTGTTCTGTTTATACATGTTATTATTATATCCTTGTGTGACCTGTACCTGTCCAGTGTTTTTCCTTATTGCTAATTATTATCTTATTGTCACCCAGGCAAGAGGAAACGAGGAGGAGAGGATCGGGCCCAGCAGGAACGGCACCATGAACAGCACATGGCCCAGCAGGAACGGCACTTGGACTGGGCCAAAGCGTCTGCTGAGCGGAGATGGGAGTTGGAGAAGGGAGGAGGCCGCTCAAGCAGACCTTCAACCTAGCCTTCCTGCGCACTCTTGGCGAGGTGCTAGGGGGACTGGGCAGCCGACGTGGCCCGTCTCCTCCGTGATACTTCAAATAACCTTAATAGTTATTGTACATATTATATATTTTTTATCTAGTTAATTTTTAAATGCAACATTTGTACTTTCTTGTTTATTTATTTTCTTTAAAATGTGCATTTTATATTTATTTTTACAATGCCATGTATATTTATGCTGGCTGCAATACAGTTTTACATTTTTTATTTGTATTGTTTAATGGCATGCCTTTTTGATACAATTTTTATTTTTTATTTTTATACTGCCATCAATAAAGTACTTTGACTTATCTTCTCTCTTGTTGAAAATGAATTGCACCCAACAGAAAAAAATCAGATTCACATAATCTTGATTTAGAGAAGATATAAACATACATGAATTTATAAAGCAATAACAAACACCATCAGTTAGGAAAAAGCCCCTTAGTTTTAAGAGATTTAAAGCAATAAATTGAGTTTGCTAGCTTGAGGTCCTCCTCTAAAACATTATTACATGTTTATTTTGTAATAGTATTAAGAATACATGATAAATACATAATACATGTAGTAGAAATTGCTCAATTGTAATACCCTCGTTCTACTAGACTCAAACAACACATTCCTTATATATTTCAAAGACGAGAGAACAAAAGAAGAAACCTATAACCCATTCAAGCAAGCTTTTAACATGTCTAGAAGAAAGATTGAGGTTATATTTTTAATATATTATTTTATGTTGTGGATACTTTAGCCTCCATCCATGTTTACAATTGTCCACACTATTTTACACTTGCATTTATGAATATAGTTTTGCTGTGTTTTACACTTTAGTATTTATGTTTATAGTTAGCTTTGATATTCGCTTAATTGATTAGAAAGACTTTCTTTTCATGATCTGATATTTCCTCAAATGTTCTTATTATGGGGCAGTACTTACTGGTGCTTGAAATTCAAATATTTACTAAATATTCAATTCAGATAACATTTGTTTAAAACATTTGACAAACACATGTATATGAAAAAAAAAAGATGTATTTATGTTCAATACAATACAATGCATATGTAGGTATTCAGGTAGCGCATCAAACCCTCTCTGATGTCAGTGCCCTCCTCCTCTGCACCTTGAGCCACTGCTACCCCAGGCTCTGCTGCTGCTGGTGCATTCCACCCATCATCATAGTCCTCTCCATGACTCTCGCAGAGGTTATGCAGAGCACAGCATGTTAACAAGCCACACACCAGGAAACAAGTAAACGATCGCTTCCACATCCTCCATTGTTGTGTGTGTTTTGTGAGTTGTGTCGCATTGAAGATGACGCCACTGCAGTTTTACCCAGCGTCGCTCCGCCCAAAAAGCCGATCGCCCCGCCTACACTGCGTTGCTACCCCAGGTCCTAAACTGTAATGGAAATGCGCCACGGCCTCGGACGGCCAGCGAGGCAGCCCGAGGCCTGACCCCCTAACGGCCCGTCTACACTACAGGCGTCGAAAAAGCTTGAAGCTGGGCGTGTCTGAGGCTTGGCGATTTTTTGCGACCAACAACCAATCACATGAATCTCCCGCCCCCGACATACAAAGCAATAGCAATGTTAAAACGAAGTAAACTGGATATAAAATCCCCAAACAGGCGAAAACCTACCAGTTTCATCCACTGTCTCTGCCACCTCCCTCCATGCCTCGCTCCTCCGGTTTGTATCCCGGTAGATGAACAGAGACTGATCATACAGCACCGGGTGATTCACTACCGCTATAATGAATTTTCCCTCCATTTTTTTGAATATGAGGAAATGACCTGCGTAGTCTCTCCCAGCATACACGCGGTTTGATTGGCTCGCTTGTACTGGCAGATTTGCATAAACGGGATTTCATTGGCTGACGCCAGCTTCGAGCAAGCATCGAGCCTCAAAAGTTGAACATTGTTCAACTTTTGACGCCGATAGACGCTCGCGATGCTTGCAACGCCTTGCCATGCTACCCACAATGCAGTTCGGCGAAGTTTGAAAATATCCTACGTCACCCCATTCAAATGAATGGGCGAAGCGTTGAAAGCATTTTTTGACGCCTGTAGTGTAGACGGGCCGTAATCGCACCAGGAGCGTCTGCGCTGCGGCTGCGCCGCGCTGCGACCTCCTCCTGCGTCCTAACCCACCAGGCGCGTTTCAAAACGTTGCGGAAGCGGAGCGTCTTGTGTGCAGCCTCGCAGTTGTTGGATGAACATTCCACTTCCTGCCTGTGCCGCGCCGCGTCAAAAATAGGATTCATCCTATATTTTAGAAATTCCTTGCGGCGAGGAGCTTCTGGGACGCTTCGAGCCGCGGCGCAGCGTGGCGCGCAGCGTGTCTGGTGGAATAGCACCCATTGACTAGAGTGGCCGCGATCGCTAAAAACGCCGCAGCCGCAGCGCAACGCAGCGCAGACGCTCCTGGTGCGATTAGGGGGTGAGCGAGGACGCCGAAGTAACAACATACTGATACCGGTTAGTAAAAACCATGAATTAATGCTTTGACAAGTCTGCAGACAGACGGCAGGTGAAACACCCTTTAAAATGCATGTTTTCTGAATGGAGATCGGCTAAGCTAACGCAGTATGCTCCGACCGTCCACACTCACAACAACGGCCTATAGACATAAATAAACCAGCGACTATATTCACCATAACACAGACAGTCTGTGGTCTGTACTTGTTTAACTTTTGTCTAGTTTCTGAACAGATATGAGGAGCTGTGAGCTCTGAGTGCTAACAGCTAACGTTGGTTTTGTGGTTCGCATTGAAGATGACGTCACGGCTCCGCCTACACTGCGTTACTATAGTTACTACCCCAGCTACTAAACTGTAATGGAAACGCAGCATAAAGTGAGCCTGGCCTACCAAGGCCTAACTATACCGTACTAAGCCGTGCGAGGCCCTGCAGTGGAAATGCGCCATTAGTCTAACTCTCCCATACACACCCATTGTGACATTTTTACACAACGTAAGCTGCGACTACGTGAGAACCGTACTAGCTATCAAAAAATATCCAATTAGTCTAAAAGTCCAGTCTCGAGAACCGTTTAAACTTGTAATTTTTAAAGTATGCGGAATCTGTATGGGGTCAAAGTGGGGTGTTTTTGAGCTCTGTTCAAATGGATTTCTGATTAATTCTTATGTGTCAAATGATCGCAGTTTTCTGCGATTTGCGTGAAAATCACCAGTCACACAGAATGAAAAGCTTTGAGGTAATTCAACTGAAAAGATAACATGTTAAAGTTACACAATCTTACCATATTCATACGTAATTGAATATAGTTGTTGCTCTACAATTACACTTACTATCCATATTCACCTCCAATTATAGTACAGGTGATAAGTTAGACATTGATACAATTTAAACCTTTAATACATATTAAATTAACGCCACCTAAAGTCCCTGAACCTCCACCCGTTTAAAAGATGTTTCCATAGTTTGCAGCAGAGGATGTTTGCGTTCTGAATAATAATTAGATCTGTCTGAGAAATTCTGCTATCAGATCCATCCATTCGTGTTCTAAATGCTAACTGACATAAAGGTTGTTTATTGCTAGATCTGCAGCAAATCCTAAAAAATAAATTTCTTCCACAAAATCGAACAGAGATTTCTCCTTGATTTAATGGGACTCTATGGGAAGTTTACAAATTATTAACTTTTTATGTCTGATTAAATCAAAGGAAAGGTATCGTAGGTTGCAGCCACACCTTGTTTCTATGATTATATGTGAATTAATGGCCATATTAACCAACCTGTAATGAATTACAGGTTGATTAAAGATTAAAAACAGCTTTTCACACTTTTGTAATGTTGTTCCCTGTTTGAATAAAATCTGTAGGCCCACATATACTACCTCCTCCTTGCTTTGGATAATTATTGAATTCTTCTTGAAGAAAAACATTGGACCAAGTTCCTGGCATGACAAAAAAACAAACATCACCCTGTCAATGTTTGGCATTACCTTCAAACCTTTGCTTCCTCTGGCTGGTTGAGAAATCCTGTGTCTGATGTTTCACAGACATAACCAAACATAAACATTGAACACTGCAAAACCTTGTCATCCTTTCCTGCAGAGTTCAATATAAGATTTTGTTCCCAGAACACGATGTGGCTAGGAAGACGATTTTAAGATGATTTGAAAGACAGAGTGAAACAAAGAGATATTGTATTGTGCTTGAACCCAGGGGATACCCTGTCAGACAAATATCAGTTTTGTATTCAGGAAGTTCCTGGGAATCGACATCTATAAAAAAAAAACATAGCAACGATGTGATGAACTGTTCATATCCAAGAGGAAGCTAGGGAAAAGGCGGACACAATGCAGAGCAACTGTTGCCGAGAATTTCTAATGTTTTTGAGCCGGGGAGTGTACTTTGAATGTTGAGTTTACTAGACCCCCATCATAGTGAATTAGGTCAAACTGAAACAATTGTATGTGTGTATGTCTTTTTGTATGCTGCACAAAGCCAAAATGACCAGTATCTGGAACCATAGGGTGAGCACTTGCTTTCTATTCATGCCCCGCCTCCAATCTGTGTCATTGCCTGTCTCGGCTCACTCATACAGTATACCGTAAATGGAAATGGTAAATAATTATAGACCTGCTGTTAGCCCATTTTACAACTGTAAAACCTAATGATTAAAAAAAAAATGCTGGGTAGGATAAAAAAGGATAGGCAGACTCACGGGTATCTGTTTACCAATGTAAGTCATGGTAAAAAGTATTTTTGGGCCCTAATGATGCCAATTACCGACATGGAAGTTGTAGTACCACCGTACACACTAATGTTGTTTCAATGTCCGGCGCACTTCTTTGGAGCTTGGATATGGCTGAGTGAGAATAAGCCACACATCCCTCCATCCCAGGGATCCCTTGGTCTCAGATCTCTTTTGTCTTTGTCCTGTTTAGTGTTCATGTCCATTACAGGACAATATCCTGTTGTTTTCCCCATGGATGAAATTGCATCCATAACCAATGAGTTCAGTGTACATTTTATTCCCCGTCCTCTCCTGTAATGTCAATGGCCTCCTAATGGAGCAGAAACGTAGGCTAACATTTTAAAGGTCCCATGTCATGCTTTTCCGGTTATTACCCGTCCCCTTGTGTGTTATGTAGCTTTTTCTGCATGTAAACGGTCTGCAAAGTCACAAACCCTCAAAGTACACCCCGTAGCGAGTAAAACTCTAACACAGAAAATACCTGTCTATGCTGCCCTAGAATGCCTCGTTGGAGATTTTTCTTTTTCCATTTTTTTCTTCCTGAGTAAAGTGACATAAACAGGCATAGTGACGTAACTGCTCCGCGAAATGGACCTATCCGTGGAGCTCCTCACAAACACATTCACTCAGCCTTGTCTTTTCTCAGCTGCGGCTCCGTGGATTTCTCAAACTGAACTCAGCCTGATCACACACACACACACACACACACACACACACACACACCCACACACACACACTCACACACACACTCACAGCCTGGCTGTGTGTGTGTGTGTGTGTGTGTGTGTGTGTGTGTGTGTGTGTGTGTGTGTGTGTGTGTGTGTGTGTGTGTGTGTGTGTGTGTGTGTGTGTGTGTGTGTGTGTGTGTGTGTGTGTGTGTGTGTGTGTGTGTGTGTGTGTGTGTGTGTGTGTGTGTGTGTGTGTGTGGTGTGTGTGTGTGTGTGTGTGTGTGTGTGTGTGTGCTCAGTGTGTGTGCTCAGGCTGAGTTTCGCGGTGTCTCTCTGTCTCAGGCTGAGTTCAGGCAGCAACCAGGAAACGACCCCAGTAATCCAGCTCACACTGTGTGCAGCGAGCCCCGCAAGACCCCACGCAGCAATCTGTTTGTCATTACTCGTGTCATTTTCTGGTTGCCAACACCATTGTAACACATAATCACTGATGTTCCGCTGTAACGGTGGTGGACTCATCAGAACAGAGTGGGCGAGCTGACCAATCAGAGCACAGTGGGCTCATAGGGAGGGGGGGGCAGGAGCTCCAACAAGCCGTTTAGGACAGAGAGTGAATACATACTATACAGAGATGCTGTATGAGAAACCAATGTGAGTTTGGAACATTGAACAATGTAAATCTATTCTAGTAGACCTCAACAATGGAATTATGATCAGTAGAAATGGCCATGTCATGGGACCTTTAAAGTTTGAAATGTGCATATTTACTATTTTGTCTCACTGTATATCATTCTATCTCACCATTTCATTCTGTTTCCCTCCGCCCCTATATCACTGTAACCAAGGATTAATCTCATTGTATTGCCAGATGGACAGATATGACGTCTTGGTTTCAGCAGCATGGGATTACTGCTGATTAGAATCATGTTTTGTAACTGACCCAATCTTATGACATGCTCTTGCTTTTTCTTGTTGAATGAGATACAGATGTGGAAACAATAGCTTTTTATAGAGTTGTTGAGAGAGAGTTGGTGAGGGCTGTAAAATCATAATCTTGCAGTTTCCACAAAAAAACACATCTTCAAGGGCCAAGCGGTTAAATGTAACCAGATGTCTGTCTGAGCTTTCGGAGTTTACTCATAAAACAACATGCTGTCATTTATGCATACAGTGAGTTCTAGGGAAGGATGTCTACATTATAATATAAACCCTCGAAGGCTGTTCAGGAATAAGTGGATCACACCAATCACTCATTACTATTCATCAAAGAGTCCTTTTGTTTCAGCAGAATGTCAAGCGGCCACTCGTATGCCATTATCTTGAACAAGCATGACAACAAGCTATCTGTCCTGATGTAACCGGACCTTCCGTTAATTGCTACGTACTGAGGCAAAGTTGTGTTTTAATTGGGGGGAAATATCAACAGAAGCAGTCTTTGGGAGAAGGGATTTGCGTTGAGCAACCAGGTTAATTGGATATTAACTGTACTCGCCAAGTAATTATTTCAGATCATCAGATGAATGTGGCAGTTTAGAAAAATCAGCCAATGGTTAACACGCAGAAACAGAGGAGTTGAGGAGTGCTCTATGATTGGTTTTCCACCCCTCCCAGTCTCTTAGGAATTTCTGTGTTTTAACAGTGGATTGGATCAATGTTGAATCACAATGAACACTTAATTCAGTTGCCACCTTGATACTCTGCCACTATGATTAAAGCCCTGATCTCAGACCCATCTGACAAACGCACAGAAAACGTAATGCAAGATTAAATAAAGATGCTGTCCCATTTTAATTCATCCTCTCAGGAAACCCCCAAAGGATTGGTAAAGCCGATGAGACCAAAAGGTCACTTTATCTACACTGGATAAAACCACTAAGCCACAACCTAAAGTATGTTAAATCCATTGTTTTTCAATCAAACAAGAGCGGAAGAAGAAATATGAGTTTTGTGTTGCCATGAGGCATTTACTTTACTACCACTCTCTGTCCTTTCATGTAGGATATGTAGTGGAAAAATGGCAGTCTACCTAATTAGTGGAGAAAATGATTTACACCTTTAGTTTAACTTTACCTTTCTAACAATTAGTATTGATTACCTGAAGCAATGCTGTTCAAATATATATATTTCTGAGTGTAAATAGACTTCATTACATTGTGCCTTTTGTTACAATGTGAAATTACACAGTAATTTATTGTACTGATGGTCGCAATGAAAATGAAATAATCTTGAATTTAGGAGGCTCTCCAGTCTTGCCTGGGGATGTGAACTCCCAACCCAGTCTCATAGCATTTCGTGTTATAGTCACGATATTGAATCTATTGATTCGTGTTCACCAACACGATTTTCCCCTTTTTTTCGTGTCACACAGAACGATTTTAAAATCAATGTATTTCTATTGGTAGTGTGTTTCATGCCTGCACCACGTCTTTTTGTCCGGTCGGGTCTTGGAAGACCGGAAGCTGTGTGGTTCATAAAAACATTTTGTTACTCAATATCAAGCCACGATTATTGTTTTTATTTTAAATCGTATAATGTCAGACTTTGTTTGCTGTCCGCGAGGAAAATAAATGGGGCTCAGAGCCTCAGAATACTGAAATCTGTATTTTTTAAATATTTTTTTCCTTCTAATTTGTTATTCTTTTCTAAATAACACACTGTTATTTACTCAACAATAACACACAATTGTCCTTCTATAATCTCCGTCAGGAACTGAATTTAAAAATAAAATAACAAGAAACAGATACACAGCCACTGAACTGATTACCCAAGATCCTCAGCTATGGTTTAAGCTCGGTGATTGGATTGTTTAGCCGCAATGCATTTTGGAATATGGTGTTAATGCGATATGAAATCCGAAATACTTTTACTTTTTTTTTTTTTTAAATAAAATAACACTTTATTCCGAGTGTGCTTGCTTTTCTCTTTGGAAGTCATCATATCACGGCATTGGAATACACGGTTCGGCTGCATTAAATATTACACATCTGCCGTAGTTATTTATTTATAGAGCCCTGATTAGAAGACTTCTAGACAAACTGGAAGAACTGCCGCCGAAACTGAATACGTGACATGGATCATAAATATATCAGCAATTAAACAACATCTTCAATTTCTCTTCACACAATACAATACGACTCCTTGCAGTATCAATAGTAATTCGGCTGACTTTTATATTTGATCCAATTGGTAGATACTAGAAACTAGGTTATATTTACACCATAACGGTACACAGCTGATATAAAAGGACTTTTTTTAATATAAGAATGTAAATACTGAGTTGAGAGAATAATCAGGGGTTTTGGGTGATGGGAGACACATCTATGGATTCAGAATTTCAATAGCTTACCATTAAATGACGGATATACCTTTCTGTCTGTGATGTTTTACAAATCAGATATTAATGTGTAGAAGTAAAACGTGAAATAATATAGCAATATCCTGTAAAATTATGTGAAAACATGAATAAAACTACACATCTTCAGATGTTATACATACATAAGTGTCCTACACTAAAAATAAAGTTATTATGGTATGCTGTGTGTACCTTGTGGTTAAAGCATGTTATTGAATTCTTTTTTTAATATGTTATATTTGATGAAAAATGTATTAAGAGTACATACTTTCATAGGGGGAAAGTAGAAGGTCAATGATAGAAATATAGAATATAAAAAAATCAAGAAGATACTGTAAGTGATCTCTACAATAAAACAGTTTAGTGCCGGATGTACAAAGATATTAATAGGAGGATGTGCAAAACAGAAAAACAAATTCACCTTTATTTAAACATTAAAGAATACTTTAGGTAAAGGTCTTCTTTTAAATAAGAAAACACTTTGGGGGTATCTACAGATACATATTAAGCCTGACAAAGTACTTAACGTCTAATATATTGCTTTCCTGCAATGTTAACTATGTTGAAGCACTTATTCGTCCCGTTCGAGTCCAGTTTTAGATAGTCTGCCGTGGTTTCGTTCGATTTCAAAGAGCTGTTTGACGCTCGGCGTAACCTTGGCAGACTGCCACTCCAATATCCAATCCCAGAGCTTGAAGATTAATCACAGGGTTTGTAGTCCCAAACGATAGCTGGGGATTATGGGTAGTGTAGTGTCTTCGGCCATCCTAAACTCCGAAATGTTTTTCGGATTTCATATCGCATTAACACCATATCCCAACGTGCATTGCGGCTAAACAATCCAATCACCGAGCGTAGCTGAGGATCTTGGGTAATCAGTTCAGTGGGTGTGTATCGCAATGATGCTCGAAATGTCCCTTAGAGGCCTACGTCTGTTTCCGGTTATTTTATTTTGAAATTCAGTTCCTGACGGACGCCAAAAAAGCCAGAGATTATAGAATTAAACAAATAAATAAAAACAAGGATAATTGTGTGTTATTGTTGAGTAAATAACAGTGTGTTATTTAGAAAAGAATAACAAATTAGCAGGAAAAAAAGATTTTAAAAATACAGATTTCAGTATTCTGAGGCTCTGAGCCCCATTTATTTTCCTAACGGACGGCAAAAAAAGTCAGACATTATACGATTTAAAATGAAAACAATAATCGTGGCTTGATATTGAGTAAGAAAATGTACACACGCACTAGTGTTAGAAATTAAAATCAATGTTGATATGGCGTAATTTGAATTAAATACACTATTTAATTTAAATCAGTTTTATTCTGAAAAACCTGAACTTTTATTCTGAAAATTATTCACTTCCGGTTAGCATTAGCATGTGGCGAAATGCTGCATTTTCAAACCGTGAATCAAAGGTGAAATGACATGTGATGTTGTACATTGAGCACACTGGGTTTAGCACTCATTTATTGCCGCTGAATAACGTTTATTAGGGAATGTTTAAATAACCACAGACACCAGAATGATGTAATTTAACAACAGAAAAAGGCAGGAATTGCATTGGACCCGCCCCCCGACGACGCCGGCCAATAGGAGAAGACCTCAGATGACAACAGGAAGAGCAAGCCAAGAATTGACCTCTTCTACCTGCTGACCTGGACTGATCGTTCGGATGAGGAGAGCACCTCCACTCGCACATTTCATTTTGTACACCACCGCATCTTTTGTGTAATTAAATGCTGTTAACTTTTATAAGCTTCCCTTGACTCTTTTCAGTCTCTCCTGCCTTCAGGGTTCTAGAATACACTAACACTAGCAAGACGTTGATCGCAACTGCACAGGTCTCGCTTGTCTCAAACAAGCCGCCCGTCCACACAGCTGCGTGCGTTAAAAGCTTCACCATTCACTTCGAATGGGGTGACGTCACTTTTAGCCGAACTGCATTGCGGGAAGCGACGCGGAGCTTTGCTGGCGTGGCTCGCTGCAAAAGTTGAGCAATGTTCAACTTTTGACGCCTCGGCAGAAGCGTCAGCCAATCGAATCATATGCCAGTACAAGCTCTAGCCAATCAAACCGCTGCTTGTGTGTCAGGGGCGGGAGATTCATGTGATTGGTTGTTGGTCGAGTTTCAGACACGCCCGCCGGCAAGCTTCAATGGACGCCGCTGTGTGGACGGGCCGTAACTGTCCTTTCTTCTTAGAGGAAGTACAGAAACACGTAACTCTGGATTTGTTTTAATGTTTGAGGTGCAATAAACGACACAGCAGCTTTTTGGCATGATAAAACTATTATTTTCTGCCTCGCTCATGAGAGTAACAGCTGGCGAAATTACAGCCTCGCCTACTGATTTTAATTTAACCATATATCAAGCCCGATTCTCGATTTAAAATGTGTGCTCTAATATTATATTTATAAATGACTATTATCATTATTATACGCAAGACAATAAATTGCAAAGATATGTAGAAAATAAACGTATTTAAGATACGTTCATAACAAACGTAATGTGGGAGAAAATACGTTTCTCGCTAAACGTAATTGAGACTGCAGTTTAGTTCTGTGGGAACGTAATTTTTAGGAGACAGGGTTGCTAATTCGTGGTTGATAAGTAAGGTAGTGGGAAACAGGATTCAGGCCCATATTTCCACAATCAAAGTCATGGATTTTGAACAGCCAACCATCCATCCAGTCCTCATGTGGCCATATAACAATATTGTTCCTCCCATCTTTATGACTTGGAGCCATTATTCCAACAACTCATGCATATCAGGAACACATAAAAAGTATAAGATTGTGAAGAAGCAACTATTTATTTCTTATGATGACCAAACCATGGGCTAGCCAAACCTTCAAACATTTGCTGTCCGTATTATACTTGGAAAAAGGAAAAGTTGTTTTTAGCCAACACACACATTCCCCTGAAAAGATAAAGCCATATTTTAAAGCAGATGTTTTCTTTCATTTGACTTCATAGTCATTTTTTATTTTAGTCATATCTGAAAGTTCCTTAAAAAAACTAATGATAATATGACGTATGAGCAGTGTTGGGTGTAACACGTTACAGAAGTAACAGAGTTACAGTAATGTATTAAACGCATTACTAATGACATTTGGGTCATATACTACCCGTTACAATTCTCAGTAACGCAGTTACAACTAATTTTAACCCGAAATTACCAATATCGCGAGACATTCCGACACCAGAGATAAATTGTGCGGGATTAGTAAACCTGGTGTTTACCCATCAGGCTCATCAAGATCCCTCCGCTTCGCGTCGGGTTCCCTGATCAGCCTGTCGGGTGTTCTTTTCCCCATAATGACCGCCTTGCTGCACATTATCCCGCTTATTACACGGCCATAAACTAAACAAACTACAGAGCCCATTCCGTGTTCCTGTTATTGTTTACTTCCTCTCTGCCTTCTTCTGGTGATTTATCTGGCGTCCAGCGCTTCGTCTTTTAACCTCTTTTCCTTTCTCTTTCTTGATCCTCCTTAGCAATCTTCATTATAGTCCTTGACAGTGGTCTGTAGCCTACTTCTGTATTAACAACGTGTCACATGTTAAGAATTTACAATCAGAATCGAGTATTCAACTAAGCCGTGTAATAAAAGTTGTTAGTAGCCTTAAGGGCCTACACAGTTGTTATGCTATACCACATTGCCATTCAATGGATGTATAATGAGCTGCACTAAACTACATTTTAGCATTTAAAATACCTAGCCATTCTTTTGTGGTTATTTTGGTAAAGTAACTCAAAGGTAATATAAAAGTAGTGTAACTCATTACATTTCAGAGACAGTAATATTGTAATGTAACTTATTACTTAAAAAAGACAGTAGTAGCCTACTGTATTACATTTTGGAAGTAACTTGCCCAACACTGCGTATGAGGCCTGTCTTTCTAAACACTGTGTTCTCTACTGTTTCAATGTTTTTTCTTCTCATGGTTATCAATAACACAAGAAAATATGCCTCAACAGGAGAGTGGAAAATAAAAGTGCTTCCTTATCATTATCCAGCACTTGGTATTGTTGAAGCAGCAATTGAAATGAACTTGTTTGAAATACACGGACAAACGACCGGAAAATAAGTCGCAGCTGCATTGTGGAAATCTACCTCATTTTAGCCTTTGCAGACCATTTATGCACACCATCCTATATAACATAATTCAGGAAGGGCAAAACCTCAAAAGCATTATAGGGCCCCTTTAATTAGCATGCAGATGTGTGCTCCACATCCTTCCCTATCTTCGTTGCAAATGTTTCCTTCCATAAAATTGTCCACTACGGCTGGTCTCACTCTCAAGTTGACTCGTTTTCCATAATCTTTAGTCCTTTCTGGGGGAACTTTAGAGAATTTGCATCTTCTTGCAGCGTCACTGCTCCTTTTATACACCCGCCCCGTAGCTGTGAGCCATGGCTTGCTTTCTGTGTTTGATCTCTCTGAGGCTGTAAATTCCAACACACTATTTTCTTTTTTTCCCCCCAGTTATTCAACCGTACCCACAGCAAATCTAAGGGCTGGAGATAATGCAGATTGAAGAGATGCTTCCTGTTATAGACATGGATAGATTGATTGATATAAAACATCATCACTCAAAGTAAAAGTGGACAAATCAAAGCGAGGCTGAGAGATGGAGAACAAGAGGGGGTAAAATGGAAAGCATATGAGGTTGAGATGATGTGTTTGATGAGCGACTTGATGTCAGGGCGAGCAGAGCTTTGATGACACTTTTCAGGGTCGATCAAGATCTATATCTACAGCAGTTTTTTTCCATTACATCAGGCTGACAGTCAAAGCTATAAAAGAGGCTCTGAGGAACATCTGACAAGGAAGAGCATTACATATACTATGATTTATATGCAAGAGTTTTCTAATTATGATTCTAAATATGATTAAACAGAAAGTTAGCAACGAAAGAGATAGCACTAGTATCATAAAAGGCTAAGAATAGTTTCCTATACATAATACAATTCTTGAATAAAATATGATTATTTTATGTATTTAAAGAAAAATTACATGCTTTCATAATTTTTCACATTGAACAGCTTTGGTTGCAAAACTTCAACCATTCTCACATTTTGATGTATCAAACATGTTTTATCAGTCTTTGCCAGCTCTTCATTACAGCTATTTATCCCAACACATGTTCTTCTATATCTATGCCATCTTTGGGAACTGCCCTACAATTAAAAGTAACGTTTGAGGGTTTGTCTGGCTGCACATGAGTTGCATTGATTGGTCCATGGGCCAATGTTTGCTAAATGTAGCGCTTTAACTATAAATGATGTATACTGAACATAATTGTTCGCCATTTCAAAGGCATGCATACCCCTCAAAGAGTATGGGTGTGCTTTTGACACAGAAAGCCTTTGGGTTTTATTCACATTTTTTTTACGTTATCAATGCATTTTCTTGGAAAAACGGCCTCCAACTCACAAATATAGCCTAAATTGTTATTTTTTTACTTTAAGCTGCTCTACATCTTTGATGTTAAAGGCAGAATGACAAATATTTTTTTTGTTCCAATTAACGCCTGCTCCCCAGCTCTAAAACACTAGAAGTGTCGACTGCTTTCAGTGTTACAAAGGTCGAATGTTTGTGAAGATCCAAGATTCCCTTTTGCTTTGCCGCTTGGCATTTTGCCTCGTTATAATTTCCTAGCTTCTTCATGGATGTGTGCCTATTTTGTGGTTCTAAACTCTGAGAAACATCCTAAAAAATATATACAAGCAGAGGAAAGGGAGTCTGCTTAGAGACACCGGCGCCACACCCTTCTGATGGGTCATAATAAGTGATGATTGAGAGGGATTATTATTTTTGTATGAGTATATGGATTTATGGGGAAATCCTACTCACCCTGCCTTAAATGTTAATGCTATTTCTCCTTGGGCAGTATCAAATGTATTTTTCGGTGGCCGGCGAAGCTGCTAGCAACACTACATGAATTGTACATGTAAATAAAATAAAAGCTTCTTTTTAAAGGTGATTATTTTGGCTGATTAGACCTCTTATGACTGTGTTGCATGCACAGTCTGTGTCATTTTCTTCCCTTTGCTCTTTGTTTTCTTACAGGTTTGTCTGCCTCTGTTAGATGAGACAAATTACAGCTTTTATTGTCCTTATTACTACATGCAGTGGGATGACGTCCAAACAACCTCAGCAGGTACCCAATCATTTATTCAACTGAAAACACATATGTGGGTGTGCAACAGTTGTTATTTCTGTGAGTCAACCTGAACAGCTGCCTTGATCTCATCCACTTTTTTTCCTCGCTCCAGCCGAGCCGTAAAACAGTTCTAAATGATGCCAACAGACATTATTTGGTACAGCACCAGAATCCTGGATCTAATCAGACGCAATGGCGGTTATTAAGAAGTATGTTACCAGCCTAATTACTTCTTGCAATAGTAGAAAAAGTTTAGTCATATAGTAATTTAAAACACCACATCATGGTTTGGAAAATAGTTAATCAGGATGTAAAGTAGATATAAATAATAGTAAAGTCAGTGGCAAATACTGGTATGGTCCATTCAAGAGGGTAAAATTGGGGCAAATGCTGCAACTACTTTACACTAATTGGGCAAATTGTTTACATACTGGCTGGATTAAATTACATGCTTAGACGCATGAGATTTAGAAAATAAGTGTTTCCAGGGTGAGTCGTACACATGTCTTTATTATATGAACTCATCAGATGGCTTACTTGCGAAAATGTTACATTTGGTGAGGCCACCCTGAGACATGAGTGGAAAAAGGGAAATGTCACTGTTCAATTGACTTGTTCTTATTTTGAGTATTGTAAATGTATTGTGTTGTGAGAGGAGTGTGTTGTTACATTCACACAGTAACATACAGACAAGGCCATGGTCTGGATTCATCATCCGTTTTTAAAAATAGAGAACCTTTCATTATTCAGGAAACATAAGAAGAAGCACTGGGTGTCATGTAGCCTACAAATGCATCTGAAAGCCAGAGGAAACCGGGGGTTGAAAGCCCAATTGAATATTCATGCTACACAATCTGATACCCAGTGTCACTTAACTCTAACTATGGAATACAGAAGATAAAAACAGGATAACAGGACAACTGTTTTCAGCTGCCAAGTGGAATAGAAGGAAAATCCTAATCAGCAAAGCAGGGCTACATAAAATCATGACGTGGCCCTTGAGCGCCTCAGTAGATCACAAGCAGCTGATATTGAAAATGAACAAAAGATAGCATGAGGACTTAATTTCATACCCGTTTTACGCTAAACCCCCCTTTTCATGCTTCAACCAACATGAGTCCTCTGTTTTTGCAGTGACCACATGTGCCAAGGAATGAGTGGCTTCAGTCTGTTCACATTCCTCACAAGCCACAGTAGAGCAGATGGAAAAATACAACTTATACAACATATGTGACACACTAAACAAAATATGTTTATTGAGGTATTTCTAACGCATGACAAATCGTGGATTATGCGTGACGTCTGACTTGACGAACAACCACAAATCTGTGTTTTTGACCTTGTGTTGAAGTATTGTCGGTACAAAATGGCCCTTCTTTGAGCTTTCAGTCTTTAGAACTCAATGCTCAAAGAGGTGGTTTTTCTTGCTATACACAATCTACTCATAACATTTTACCCTGAAAAAGTTCTCAATAAATGTTACCTTTTTAAAGGGGCCCTTTTATGCTTTGTTGGGTTTTCCCTTTCCTGTAATGTGTTCTTTAGGTTTTTTGTGGTCTGCAAAAGCTAAAATCCCAAAGTTTCTCTCCAACACACTCACCCCCCCACCTGCTTGAAATGCCTCAATTGGAGTCCTTTGTTTACTAGTAAAGTGACATCACTATGTAACACTCATGCTTCTATTGGCTATTGCTGCAACACACTAAGCGTTTGACCAATCACAACAGAGCCGGCCAGCTAGCCAATCAGAGCCGACTGGGCTCTGGTATCAGACAGAGGATGAAAAGAGGAGTTGAAGCACAGGCGGTATGAGAAAGAGCTTTTTGAACATTAAAGCATATAGGCACAGTAGAGGCACACAATACTTTTTTAACCTGATAATGAGGATAATAGGGCCCAGGGACGTGCACAGGTAGGGGCTAATGTTGCCCGGGCAACAGCCTGTTTGCCATTTTTGTCTGACCTGCCCCTCTGGAGAGAGCGAGATTTTTTTTTTGCTTTCTATTGTGGCCGAATCAACATAAGCCCACAATTAGTATTGTAGCATCTCGCTGCTATAAAACACAACTTGTCAGCGCTGTCATCTGCCCCCAGTCACGTGACTTTGTTTACAATCTGACAGCTGGAAGCAAAGGAAAGCCCTCCGAGTCCGGCCTCATATGGCTATGGTGATCATACCATATGCCTGTATAGGGGTACAAACCAGGGGACTTTACTTCCTCTTGATACAAAAAAGCACCTAAATATAGCCTACTTGTTTTTGTGCTTCTGTCTTTCTGTGTCTTTTCATCTGTAAACTCCCTCACCGCTCGCTCTCTTTTCTTGATCGCCCTCTCACAGAGAACAGTTCACTGTCCCGCTTCATTGTAGGCTTTCTGCCATGTCTCTACTTTAGTTTGACCATCTCTGTTATTAAGTTATGGAATACTAAATAAATAAGTAATTAGATACCTTACCGTTTTATCAGTATGTCTGGACTGCACAGAAGTTACAATGGTCAAACTACATTAGAACAAAATTGTCCCCATTTTGTCTTTAATAGTTACTTAATAGTTACTAACATTAGATATTTTAATGAGATATGGACCGCAAAACAAAAAATGTGCCTGAATAACTAATTTAACAGTTGGACATAAAAATCAGCTGAGTGTCACAGTGTTGTGTTTTTATTTTATGAAACTTTTACATTAAAAACAAGTTAACATTTTCAAAAGGTCTTATGGTTTTTTTCGGGGGGGAGGCCCTTTTTCCAGTTTAGAGCAATAGCCCCTCCAAATGTCTGTGCACGTGCCTGATAGGGCCCACTCTAATGTTCTTAGCAAAGTTAACACTCACTGCTTTATAAGAGAAACTATTTTTGGGACTTTTAGATAAAATAGGATATCAAGAACATTAAGGAAAAGCTAGTCAATAATGTTGCAACAAAACTTACACAAGATGATCAGAACAATTGTCTTTTATTGGTTAAGAAGTTTACAACTTTCATTTGACATAGCAATGGTAGGTGGGCTGTTTCAGTGCTTTTTACAAGTATGCACAAAGGTGTATGACAAGGAAATATATATATATGTTTTACTCTTGTCAATTAGACATTTGCCTCTTGTTTGGGCATGCATTTTGCCTTTAAAAATGTGGCCTTCTCGACGCACCATCATTGCACGAGAGATCTTTTGCAAGCTTGTGAGGTAGATTCTAAACGGTTTACATTGAACAAACATGTTTAATGGGTCTTAAAACCCTCTTTATAAAAACGTCTCAACCGAGATCTCAGATTGTGTGGTAGTCCTTGCAACACCACTTTTCATTTCAGTGCATCATGGGTGATTGGTTTCATATTAATTAACATATTTGCCTGAACAACCTTTAACAGATACCCTTTTGCTTTTGTCAAATATAATATATATTGTCAAACAGCCCTAACAGTGGTCCCATGATAACAACTAAATATTGAAGAGTAAAATCAGAACTTGAAAAAACAACATCAAATTGAAATAAAAAAAATTACGAGTGGTTATAACGGGGTTATTAACAGGATGAGGATGGGAGGGTATAGTTTGCGGTCAGCACAGGATTCGGGTGACTGTGAGAAGGGCTGCGATGCTAGAGAGGACAGGGCGTAGATCTGCAGCCCCGCTACGTGACACACAGTGTTCCCTGTTCTGGCCGATACAGGCTGCATACGCCATGACGTGGGGGATGTAGTTCTGCTCATTGACCCCGTGCAGCAGGTGGGCCAGGGGACCTTTAGCAAACACAGCTACATCCTCTCCTCCATGGGTCTCCATGCTCAGAGGTACAGCGGCCTGGGCCTGGTAGTTGTTATCCTCTGAAAGGCAGAGAAAATATGCAAAGATGTAATTGTTCTTAACTCATGAAGCATAAAGGAAAGATGTTCACCCTTATTCAAAGGTTTGTATTGAGGTTTGACCCTCTAGTAGCTCTTCTCTATGAGAGTTTTTCTATGAGTGGTTCAGCGTTTTTTTGTTTATCTCATGCACAAGAACGCTCATGCACGCGGGTGGTGGAATACACAATCCAGTGAATGGTTTTAAATGAATCTACTCATCCACAGGTAGCGGCTGCAAGCCAAGATATTCTTCAATGTGCAAACCAAAGCAGGGGAGAAGATAAATTATATTTAATTAGGATGTAAACAATGCTCAATTTAAAACAGCACATGCCTATTGGCTTAGCAAATCAGGAATGAAATGCATTCACTTTTTTGTCGCTGCATTTCAGTGAGCTGTTTATATCCACATTGCAATATGGTTTGTATTCATCTATTCTATATCTGTTGTGTTTATTTTATTAACTTTGCTTTTTAATGCCTGTTTTTAAATGCCATTTTATAATGTGTTTTTGCTGTATTTATCCTTAAATGTATTTTATTTTAAATTGTAAAGCACTTTGAATTGCTGTGTAAGGATGGGTACCAAGCCCCGGTATTAAACGGGCCCCGGGGCTGAATTATTAAAGACCGTGGTAACGTTAAGCTCTGACGTAATCGGTCTTTTTATCGGTAGCCTACTGGAGACATTTAAAAAATATATGTCATGTGTATTATTGCTACATAAACATTATATTGCAGTCTTAGTGTCGCCAACTCGTTTCTAACAGGCAAAAAGACAAAAAATGCGCCTATGATGTATTTTCGATCTTTCCAATCCAGACGAGAGATCTCTCTCCCCCGTGTGTGCGAGGGGGCGGGGCAGTTTACACACACGCAGCAACACACAGACGGCGGAGATGGCGGAGAGAACTAAGCGCTCCAAGGTGTGGTTAAACTTTACCCAGATAAGATAAGATGGACTTTTATTAATCCCTCGTGGGGAAATTGTTTCTCTGCATTTGACCCATCCTAGTGTTAGGAGCAGTGTGCTGCCATTTTGAACGGCGCCCGGGGAGCAGTGTGGGTAACGGTGCCTTGCTCAGGTACACCTCGGTAGCACTTGGTCTTGCCGGGACTTGAACTGGTGACCTTCCAGTTGCCAAGCCAAATCCCTATCGACTTCGCCACCACCGCTAACCCGTCTCGATGTGGACAATGCTCATTACCAAAAGTGGAATAAGAGTTTAGCATGTAAGGGTGGTAACACGAGAAATTTGTCTAAACATTTAGCAAAAGTGCACCACATTTAGACGGAGGAATGCACCGGGTTCGACTGTCTTTCTAGCAGCTCTGTAGCCCCATCCACGAGTAACGTTTCCACGTCAGGTATTATGTATGCTAGCAGCAACACACGGAGTTAAAGTTAACTCAGTTACCTCTAATCATTAACCCATGTTTGTATCATGTAGTTCTACATGATACAAACATGGGTTAATGATTAGAGGTAACTGAGTTATTTATTTTGTTAAAGTTTCAGCTATTCTGTTTACAGTTCTGTCATCAGATTATTTAGTACGATTTGTTAAAACATTGTTGTTTCTTTTGATGTGAAATATTATTTATTTAATTTAAATAAAAAGCAATGTTAATTTTGTTTACAATTTGCTTAATTAATTTACCTTTTTTTTTTCTTCAAAATAACCGATAAGAGTACCGTTAAAAGACCGGATCGATAAGCGGTATCGATAAAAGTAGTAGTACCGTTAAAACCTTAACGATACTCATCCCTATTGCTGTGTGCTGAAAGGTGCTGTATAAATAAACTTGCCTTGCCCTCAACACATTTGTTAAACAATCAGGATACACACAAAGTGTTTTGTGAAAACTCAACAGGGGAGAACTAAAGGATGCACCATTAATCTAGGATTAATTAAAAACTTCTGGAAGAAGTTATTTTATGTAGAGACAAGAGCAATCCCCTTCAGTCATGCTCTTTACCAAAACTGTTTCATTGTCTATCGCCCGTACCTCAGGTTGAGAAATGTCTCTTATTGCAATACATTTATTCTCATTTGACAGGAAATAGCTCATGCTATCATAATCGATCTACCTTTGTCAAGTTATTTTGGAGAATAATACGTGAGATGGATGCACTTTTTCCTCAAAGAAAATATATTTTCTATAATGTTCCCTTATTGGTTTTACTTACGGTAGTCAACAGTGGAGACATTTTCCCTCGCTCCGTTGATAAGTTTGTAACCTGGTCCGTTTCCATATATGATGGAGGTGAAGGGCTTCTGGTCAATATCACTGAGCATCGGGGCCAGACCTGTAGATGCATTAAACCCCATTATCACAACAGAAAAATTAACTCACAGCACTAGTAAACATGTGGTACAACAAAGACATTTATACTACAGAATGTACATCACTATCATAACATACCAAATATGGTGTTTCCTCTCCCTGTGTAACCCCCGAAGTTGAACACATGAGAATGATCAGCGGTAACTACAGTCATTGTATCATGGACACTGGTCAGGAGGTCTGCCCGGCCGATGGCTCTGTCCATTTCCACAGTTTCATGCAGCGCCTGCTTGGCTTTGCCCTCGTGGTGTCCGTGATCAATGCGTCCTCCTGACAGGGGGACAATTATTTGTTAAGACAGTGACATTTCTAATCCTGTGTGTTTGGATTACAGCTCCATATCTCTTCACAACACAATATATATTCAACAAAACTTCAAGGATGTGATTTGAGTCCCTTTGGTTGCTATCCTCCTGGCCACATATTCTGTTTCACACCTTATTCACCTGTATGTTAAAAGGGGAAAGCGGCATGGTGGGACTATGAGCACACACGCAATAGAGCAGTAGTTTATTTTTTTTATTTAAAGATCTCCTATCATGCTATTTCTAGGCATATATTATGGGTCTCAGATATATAAAAATATATAAAAACATGTCCATGATGTGTTTTGCTCAAAATACCAAACAGATCATGCATTTTAGACTTCCCTCATATCCCTCTATTTCAGCCCTGTTAGAGAAGTTCTGATTCTGTGACTGTAGCTGCTGGCTCCACCCCCTTTTGAGCAGCAGGCATACTGTGAGTTCTGTGACGAGCAGGCTGTCTATAGATCTAACTATAGATCCTGCTCAGATTCAACTCAATGCTGCCTTGATTACACGCCATCATGTTCCAAACCACTTCAAGGATTATTTCTGAAACAGTATGGAGCTCAAATGCTTTTTTTCTTGCGGGTTTACCACAAGGTGAGTTCCTTTTTTTATATCCTTATTTTTTTACACATACTCTCTCCAGTACAGGTTAGCTCTGAGTGTTAGCGATGCTTGCTAATGTGAACAAATACCATATTACATGCAAAACACGTTACACATTGTTTCTGATAGCGACGTTTCTGACAGGGCCATGGGTGTAAAGCCATTTATATTACGTCATATCAGACACAAATCTGGATCAGCTCTGTTGTACCCCCGTTTTTAGAGATGTGGAGAAAAATAGTTTTATTTTCTGACACTTTGTGAGTTCCCTGACACACCGGGACTTCCAAGTCCTCCAACTCATACGACCAAATGGGCCGATTGTTCAGGCCCTTATTACGACCAAATATGTCGTTTGTTCAAGCAATTAATACGTCCTATAATTACGTTTTAAAGTTGTTGCCCTCTAGTGCTCCCGTTGAATGCAAACGTTACCAAGTGTCCTTGGGCAAGACACTTCACCTGAACTTGCTCCTGTGGGTATTGTCCACAGTATCTGACCATTGCATGTATCATATATGTGTAATGTGTGTATATGTAAAGCGCTTTGAGTCATTGATAAAGCGCTATAATAAATGTAAGGAATTATTACAGATGGTCGTTTATTCACAAATAACCCTCTCTGTAAAATCCTAAATTGTAGGATAGTTTGGCCATTAAAACGCTTTTTGATTAGATTTCTAGCGAGAAGTGTATATTGTACTTTTAGAATCCACGTCCAGTCGATATGTAGGATCTATAGTTTGATAGATATTACGAAGATGATTTGAGGTATGCGGCAGCCTCCATGTAAAGTTACGGGTTGAAAACAGTATTTCCGGTCTCGACGTTTTCATAATAAAACCAATGATCAAATGATTTAACAGTGATATCTGCAGTACTCATCCACTAAAAAACATCAGTTTATCCTTGTTAATTATACGACATTTATTGGTTTAAATTGTGTACAATGCTTTTGTGTTTTTCCCATAGGTTTTTCTCTTTCGATTCTGAGAGACACCTTTCTTTTTTCAGAGGTTTTGATAGGCTAAAACATCGATTGTTTTAGCCGCAATGCATGTCGGGATATGGTGTTTATATGATATGAAATCAGAAAAACATTTTTTTTAAATAAAATACTTTATTCCGAGTGTTCTTGCTTTTCTCTTTGGAAGTCATCACATAACGGCATTGTAATACACGGTTCGGCTGCATTACATATTACATATCTGCCGTAGATATTTATTTATAGAGCCCTGATCAGAAGACCTTTTGACAAACTGTAAGAAATGCCGCGAAAACTGAATACGTGACGTGAACAGTGAAGTTTTTATATGTACAAAAGTGGTGGGGCACAAACAACTTAGATGTCTATAAGCTTCTGCAGTGAGGTTCATGGCTGGTGAGGCTCTGACTCTTCAGGTTTACAAATATTATATTTTGACCTAAATCAAAATATAATATTATTTTCAAAAGCTTTTTTTGTCTGATGCTTCAATTAATTTTAAACAGACAGTTCAACAAAAGGATACCCAAAAAATGTAATTGGATCATTTAAATATTGAATTGTTCTCTCTTAGTAAGATCCCATTTTCAATCAAATTGCAGTCTTACCTTGACATGAAGATGAAGTCCATTTGCCTATCGTTCTGGACAAAAATCTCTATTACTTTTTTGTAAAAGTCCTCCTTATGTTCTTGTAGTTTCAAAAGTCTATCATAAATCTGATCTAATCAATAGATTTATGATTCGAAAATTATAAAAGTAGGGTAGACATGTGGATATTATCCGGCTGAACAAAACGTGCATTTATCTAACAACTACGTTTCCCACAGACCTTATTTGGAGCTATTTTCTAAAATCCTATGGAGAAATCTCATTGCTTTTTTGTGGAGGGAAGCCATGCGCAGCTTACTTCCGGGTTTTAGGACGCCTCAATGCATCTCTCTCTCCTCCTCTTCACACACCACACTTTTCGCGCCACACGTACTTACAGCCAATCAGCTCTGAATGATGTGAGATGACGTATGGTGGGGATGGCAGCTCTATGCCCCAATGGTCATTATTTTTTTGCCACACACATTAAATAGGAAAATATTCTGAGCATGCGCAGTGTAGTTTTTACAGTCACCATTGACTTAAACAGGGAGAGGGAGGGGCATGATCAGGTTTTGTCCCACATGGCTCTAAACAGCTCAATAGGCACACACTCTAGACACTAATTAGAAGAACACAGACTAAAACAGCAATGTACAGACGAATCAGATGATTAAACATGATCTTAAAATATATTTTATATATATTTTTTTTTTTTTGTTGCATTTTGTTGTAATCATTATTTTTTAATACTTTCTGCTGACACTAGGTGGGGCTGTGCCTGCCCCTAATGACCAGTCGCCACTGGACCTGAATCATAAATATATCAACAATTAAACAACATCTTCCATTTCTTTTCACACAATACGTCTCCTTGCAGTATCAACACTAATTTGGCTGACTTTTATATTTGATCCAATAGGTAGATAGGCTATATTTACAGCATAACGGTGCACAGCTGATAGAAAGGGATTTTGTTTGTAGTTTTTAAAGATATTATTTACTACCTTTCCAACTCCTCATGCAGTTGACTGTTACAGGTCTATACAGGTTCATGGTACAATGCATAAGCTTCACATCGAGAGACTGAAACTGTATTTTCCTTTACCGTTCTGTTTTAATTTCACAATAAAGTTAATAGTCATATTATGTTTGATATTATTATGTTTTATTAACTACACCACTGTTTTTTAACCCGCACCGCCTAGTGGTTAAAGCACGTTATTGAATTTTGTTGTTGAATACGTTTTATTTGATGAAAACATTCAAATATTAAGAGTAGCCTACATACAAAATTGGGGGAAAGTAGTATATAAAATATCAAGAAGATACTATAGTGATCTCTACAATAAAACAGTTTAGTGCAGGACGTCCAAAGATATTAACAGGAGGATGTGCAAAACAGAAAAACTAATAAGGCTTTATTTAAACATTAAAGATTACTTTAAGTTAAGGTCTTCTTCTGAATAAGAAAACAACGTTGGTGTTATCCACAGATAAATATGAAGTCTGACAAAGTACTTGACGTCCAATTTATTTTGGCACTTGACAATCACCTTCCCTGAATTTGACTAAAGTCAAACTAAAGTCTGATTTAAGGGTTGTTTATATTTCACATCATTAATCAGAATCTGCAAAGTAACTAAAATAAATTTCCCAAAAAACATTTCCCAACTTGGGATCAATAAAGTATATCTTATCGATGGCTACTGCCATATTTGCAAAATGTGCCTCCGAACCTTGACAAGTGCATGTTTCAAGTGCAACAACAGGAGGGGTCATAGACATAAGACCAGCTGTTAAATAAAGCTCTTTTGACCTTAGGTGTCATGTAGGTATATTAATTCACCCATTTATTGATTATATGTTTCAAATTTGATAACACCACTGTGTTTCGTATCCCCTAAACCTCCAGGGTGTACACAGTTTAATACTGGCAACTTCTAATTGTGGGAAAATGTCTTATAAAGTGACGTGCCATAGAACATGTTGCGAAGTACACAGTAGCCAGCATGTGTAGTTCTGGGGGGGGGGGGCTGGACCCGGGGACTGGACCCGTCCAATTCCAGTTTTGGAAAGTCTGCCGTGGTTCCATTCCATTTCATAGAGCTGGTTGACGCTCAGCGTAACCTTGTCGCACTGCCACTACAACATCCAATCACAGGGCTTGATGACTAATCACAGGGTTTGTAAAGCAAGGCGGATGTAGTAGTCCCAAACGATAGCTGGGGATTCTGGGTAGTGTTGTGTCTTCGGAAACTGTAGTGTCTAAAACTATTTGTTTCTCTGAATCGAAGGTTAAAAACACAAAAGCATTGTACACAATTTAAACCAATCAGTATTGTGTAATTAACAAGGATAAACTGATGTTTTTCAGTGGATGAGTAATGCAGATATCACTGTGTAATCATTTGACAGTGAGGGGAATATATCCGGTTTAATTATGAAAACTTCGAGACCGGAAAAACTGTTTTCACCCACGCTAACTTTACATGGAAGCTGCATACACGTTATCCTGGCGAGACCTCAAATAATCTTCGTAATATCTATCAAACTATAGATCCTACACATCGACTGGACGTGGATTCTAAGAGTACAATATACACTTCTCGCCAGAAATCGAATCAGAAAGCATTTTAATGGCCAAACTATTCCACAATTTAGGATTTTCCAGAGAGGGTTGTTTGTGAATAAACGTCCCTCCGGAGCGTTTGCAATGAACGGGCAGGGAGCATGTTGTTTCTTACACGACCACTAGAGCACCTCTAGTGGTCGTGTAAGAAACAACATACACTTTAAAACGTGGGGCATGAACAATCGGCCTATATGGTCGTTTTTTGTAGGCCAGGCTGCACCGGGAACACATATTTATGTATAAAAGACATCAACAAGTGCATTTTGCATAATAGGGGACCTTTAACTCACTATAGAAGTCAGCCCAATATGAGTAAAAGTCATAAGAGGGAGTATGCTGATTGTTGGGAAAATACTGAATGTATTTGACTTCCAATATCAGAGTAACACATGATAATAAAGGCCCTACATAGCTGTGTACGTACTGTAACAGGATGTATGATTACCTAGAAGAGCGTCAGGACACACTGTTTTAGGCATATGATAGCTATGTGACAACGATTAACATGATGATTCAACCTCTATGGAGATAGACATATGACTAGCATGATCATTTCTGACGTGGGTGTTACCTAATCACCACTGTAGCCAACATAGCAATTAGTTGTGACTATATTTATTCTCTGAATGTCAAAGCTAGATTGAGAAGTTCAAATCATAGCCTCAAGTCTCCCCTCCATACACTGACCGTTCATTCTGCAATCAGGGCATGGTTTCTCAGATTGTAAGTTCCGGAAGGCCCCTTTAGAAAACCGTGAAAAAGGTGTGGGCGCCCTCTTTTACCATCCTTCAGATGATCCGACAATTACTCTGTCTGAAACATACTGACCCTCTTTATCTTCTCTCAGTCTGCCAGAACAATCACTGTCATACTTGCAGATGTTGTAACCAAGTAACCAAGCTTCTTTCAACAGATTCAACCAAGGACAAATAGCGATCAACAACCATCCTGTGCCTTCTGTATCTAATATTGTGCTAACATTGGCCATTCAGACATTTCTCAGCTTCAATGTCGATGTTGATATAACCAGACCACCATGTTCTTTTGCTCTTGCATTCACTGCCAAGAATAAACAGCAACAGATGTTTTAAACCACAAACTACTATATTTCAATTTCTTTTTTTATATAGTTCATCAGTGCTGTTTTACATCTCATTGTATTTCCTGCCTCTGAATCCTGGAACGCTTTGCCTTTCGACGTTTTATGGCTTTTATGTTTTTCATTTCTATTCCAAGTAGGTGTCACTGAATGTCATATTTATTTTATTAATTTATTATGCAAAATACTTTCCTTTGAAGGCACAAGTGAACATTGGCAGCAGGGTTAGACTTGGAACATAGCAACTACACCAACTTTAATCACTGATGTTTCATTGAAACTTGCTACATTGTAAATCATTTCATGATTTTTAATTTTCAAATGTTTTTAATGTGAACACAACGTGGTCTGGTAGCTACGGAAGAGGATTAGGGCCACATAAAAAAAATGTTTGTGAGGATTTGAAAAAAAAATGTTTTTTTTTTGTTCTGACTTTAATCTCAGAATTCTGACTTTTTTTTCAAATCAAAATAAATATTTGTTTTTGTTCTGAGGAAAAAGTCAGAATTCTGAGATTAAAGTCAGAATTCTGACTTTTTTTCTCAGAACAAAAAAAAACTTTTTTTTCAAATCCTCACAAAAAAATGTATGTGGCCCTAATCCTCTTCCGTAGGTAGCCAATATAAAATAAGTACAAAATAATTTGATGTTGAATATTTTTGGGCAAAATAAATAAGTCTGTTTTTAAAAAGAATAAAGAAAATGGGAAAAAAAGACTCCCGAAATTGGAATGCATAATTGTGACGGAGCGGATCACAGAGTGACTGACTCTGCCACCCACCCACCTCAGGAGAAACTTCACAGATATTTTTCCATTTTCATTCATTACTCCTAAACATGTTATACTTTTACTTGGTCATCCTTAGTGAGTATGTGGACAATTCAGAGTGTTGATGACTGGGTCTCCATCCCCTAACTGCATCGTGTACATTTCTCAAAGATATTGAAGTGACTATTTTGTATATATTGTTTGTTGTGCTTTTATTTATGTTTTAATGTGTGCATATGTATAAATGTGTCTGTTGATTGTGTATATATAGGTAATTAGGTTTATACCTATTTGTATACATATATTTTATATATATTTGTATTTTGTATTCGGGATTGTGGGAAACGGTATTTCGATCTCTCTGTCTGTACACACAAACTGAAAGATTGACAATAAAGTTGACTTTGACAGTGGCTCTGAGGTGGTCGCCTACCAATCAGACGGTTGATTGTTTGGAAATGGTTTCTTTCATAATCCTAATAAAAAACATTGGGTACTAGCAACTGTATCAGAAGTCCTACTGGCCTTAAAATCTGTGTTGTTTCCAAAAGAAACTGGCCTGTAATAAAGTCACGAGACCAGTCTGATAAATCTTTTGGAAACTGGTCCCAAAATAAATGTAGACAGTCCAATTTCACCACAAACTCACCCTCGACAAGCAGGTAAAATCCCCTAGGGTTCTTCCTCAGGATCTTGATGGCCATCTCCACCATTTCTGTCAGCGAGGGATCAGTCTCAGTGTTCCTCTCCAAGTCGTACTGCAGATCCGCAGGTTCAAAAAGACCTTAAAAAACATCAAGCACAGTGCAGGAAATAAGCCTACAGAAAATGCAAACACTTTCTCTGTTTTGAACTTCAAGGAGAGTTTTATAATGAAGCTAGGACTAGAAACTCACCCAATAAGTAATTCACGTTGTTAGGGTTCAGTGATAAGAGCTGCTTCTTGTTCCACACATAATAGCCTTTCTGCACAAAGACACAAATGTACAGCATAACATTGTGTGTCTTAGCACTGCAGTCACTTTGAACTCCTGAATATGTAAATGTATTGGGAAGATAAAAGAGAGAGCAGAGAAATGAAAGGAGCAAAGAGAGGAAAGAGGAGGAGACATTTACTTTATCCTTCATTCTGTCAGTCCACTCCTCCACAAGGTTTCTTCCGTCTTTTCGTGTGCCGCTGTGCTTCAAATCGTTGGGGTACTCTACATCCGACTTGTTTTTGGGGAACATGTACTTTCTCCCTCCACCCATGATCACCTAGAAAGTGGCAAGAAAAGAATAAGAAAATAAACATCGTTGTCATTACTGTTCTATAGTTGGCTCAAATGACAACCATGGTTGGCAGATTATGTTAGATGTAGCTAGCTATTTAATTAAACTAGAGTTAATCCTTTCACTCAAGTATGATAAAGGAAAATGCTCACGTATTTGGAGATATTTGGTTACATTTATACATTATTGAAGTTATGTATTTGATTTGAAATATTCGCTGGGTTGTTGGAGTGTAAACTTCTCCAAATCCAGCACAATTGCTAAAGCTAAACCGCTATTGCTAAACCGCTTACACTTTGATATAGTAAGATACAGGGCCAGCTCTTCAATATTGGGGAAATAACTGTTACTACACAATGGAAAGTGCAAGTTTATGCTTTTTCTTTTTTTTTCTATAACTCCAAAAAAGGGTTAAAAGTCCAATGTTGGTGATTGTCAAAGTGTCAACAAAGGTTCTCAATAGACCCCAATGAATTGAAAATCATAATCTGAAACCCAGAAGGCTCTCTGACATACTAAGGATAAGCTGATCAAAGTTGTGTATCAGGGTTTATACTCTTGACTTACATCAATGTTGGGAATGTTTTCAAAGAGTTGTCTGGCGATATCCTTGCAGCCGTCCCTCAGAGCTTCAGCTGGCATCTCATTGTCGGAGTACCAGTCTCTGTCCACGCTGTGGGCGTAAGAAGCGCTGGGAGTCGCATGGTTGACACGGGTCGTTGTCACTATTCCCACGGACTTGCCTGCAGTACACACACACACACACAACACACACACACACAACACAACACAACACACACACACACACACACTCCCAACACAACACACACACACACACACACACACACACACCACACTACACACCACACACACACACACACACACAACTACACACACACACACACACACAACACACACACACACACACACACACCACACACACACACACACACACACACACACACACACACACACCACACACACACACCACACACACACACCACACACACACACACACCACACACACACACACCACACACACACACACACACACACACCACACACACACACAGCTGTGAATTAAGGCTGAGAACGTTTTTGATTAAACAACATGTTCAGGCCTAGATGAATTCACTCTTTGTGTTTCCCTGAGCAGGGTTTCTTCGCTGCAGTTGAGGGATAGTAACACAAAGAGAGAGTTTCATACCTAAATAACTGTAACTTTGGATATAGCTCAGTTGATTTGCTAGTCCTGTAGCTTCATATTAGCTTTGGTTCAAACTGAAATGCACATTTGCATTGAACAAGGAGTGACAATTGTGTCTTCCATCCCTTACAGGAAGCAATCCCTTCACAGCCAGTAGAGCACAATAACAACCTACAACTATTTTTGCTCTGGTTATAAATCTTCTGGATGAAAATAAGTCAAACTTTAAATGCAAAACCAGCAGAGGACAATCTAGCTAAATGACCTGATGGAAATCACTTTTTCAAATTTCCTTTTCACTCTCTGCCAGAGGTCAGCTGCTGCCTGCTTTCCAGAGCAATAATTGGATTTCTTATTATCTGTGACCTCCCCACCCACACACACCCTGACCTTCACCCAGTACCCCCCACAACCTCTGAAAAACCACCAGTCCTTTCCTTCTTTGTGGTGCGCTTTGACTCATGGTTTTTGAAACAGACTGAATAACACCATGCTGTGTCCTTGGAGGGGGAAATCAGAGGTCATTCTTTTGGGACTCTTTGAGATGTGGCTCTTTATTGGGTTTTGGCTACAACCTTTGATTAATTATTGAGATTTATAAACACTTGTGCAAATGGTTTTGTAACAATTCTAAAAATAAAGTACTTTTAACTAATTTTTTTCAAGTTTACAATATTTTGACTTCCTGATTCAGACTTAATGCTGTACTGCTTGTTTTATGTTTTATTTAACGGTAATATGCTATGAAAATAAAGGCATTTCAGTTATATTGAAAGAGATTGACTAGGGGATTTCTTGGCATTTTTTGCCTACATGTATCCTTATCTGAAAAAGCACATTAAACAACTCTATTTGAGTCTAGGAACGGCTCCTATCAAAACATTTCTAACCCTACACCAACTTGAAATCTAAATCAAGGATGCAGACACATCAAAACATAAAACTAAATCCTAATACAACTTTATTTCAAGGGGCAATCAGATGGACAGTGTCTCTTTAATACATGAGAAAAAGCTCTTTGGGTTAAGTTTTTTCCACAGCAGGATAACTCTGGTTCAAAGGATGAACAGCTGAAAGGGGAACGAGCATAGTTGAAAAACATGTTTTAGGGCAATCACTTTCAAGAGCACTTCAAAGACTTAGCTTTGAGCAATTAAGTAGCCTCAGTGAGTATTCCCATTTCCAACTTCCCATTAACACAGCATTCAACTACAACCAGATCCTCGGACATGAGACGCATAATTGGTTGCAAACATGAAAAATTCCCAGAAGAAATTAAAAAAAAAAAAGTAAGCGTTATGTTTATTTGATGTCACTCTACCTGCTTCCTTCGCCCATTTGAGGATGGAGGTGACCTCATTACCCTGTGTGGTGTTGCACTGGGTTCGGACAGCAGCTGCACTCACGCCCACCGTGCCCTCGTTGGCCTTCACCCCGCAGAGGTACGCTGTGGCAGTGCCAGCGCTGTCCGGCACCTGGGCGTTAGTGTTGTATGTCTGCAGAGTACCAGGACATCACATGTGGTCAGATTTCATATAACAGGGACGTTTATAGTCTTTCTAGGATCATTGTCTACACTTGTTGGTGTGTTTGTGTAATTTGTTAAGCCATGACACTAACTGGACAGGTGATTTTCCTATAATAGCAATATGTTAAAATACTTTACTAATAAGTAAAGCTTGGGATATTCTAATTGTAAGCAAATCTCATGAAAGAATCCAAAACCAACATCTTATTAATCCACCTTAGTCTTTGTATAGGTTACACACACACACACACACACTCTCTTTTTAGCCACCTAGCAATACTCATCATAGCACTTTTTATAACAGGAAGGATGTGTTGTCTCTAGATAAAAAATAACTTGCCTTTTTGCTGTTCTGACTATTTGCATGGCGTATTGGCAAAGGCACAAAAGCAATTCCACCAAATGTTCCAAAGAAATGTGTGAGGTCCTATTTTTTTTCCATTTTCCATCAGCAGCAGAAAAATGTGCCTCACATGAAGTCTTTGATTCTAGATTCACCATGAATTACTTTTTACACAGTAGGTACCATTATAAATCACACCAATAAAAATATTTGATTTGACTTGAGTCCAACTCTTTAATGTTTGGAAAAATCCCCAAACCCTGTTTTTCTCTGGATAAAACAAATGGGGTTAGTCAACTGTAATATTGCACGAATTCTCAGTTTATTTAAGTTGCCGGGTTGGTTTCCCGGTAGTATTCATATAGGAGGCATTATTGTGCACCTATGTTACCTGATGTTACTAATTGAAAGTAACTTTTTTATAATGATAAATCAGTAACAAGGAAAACATGTTTAATTTCAGAACTTGCCTAAGTCGGCTATGTTTGGTATATTTATTTACATCAGTGTCTCATTAATGTTTTTTATAATATTTATTGGACAAGGGAGGTCTATAATCTAATACAGGCATGCACTGTCCAGACAGCACTCGTTAGTAAGATTGTTTTTTATCTTTTCATGTGATTTTTGGCAGTAAAAAAACATGTAATATTGCTAGACTGTGGTATATAATAATAAAACTACTTTATGATTTCTGGCTCGCCTCATAAAATCTGTAGCATTCGATGTGACACACTGTATGACCTTGTTTAAAGTCACAGGCCTTGACAGAAAACCATTAATGGCCACAAGATCAATACATTGCGTCATATTGAAACTATATAGTAATAAAACATGATCAGACCTTGGCCAAAGACACAAAAGGGAACTTGTCCATCTCCAGCTGTGTCTCCTCTCCGCTCTGTCCGTTCAGCTGACCCTTCAGGATTCGAGCAGCCGTCACCGTGGGAATGCCCATCCCTAAACACCAAAAGCAGGTCTAGTGTTAGATATCTCTCACGGCGGGAAGGAAAGCAACAGCACATGAGAAACTTCAACACTTTTCCTCCCCTGCTGTCCTCAGCTTGCAACACATGTGGGCAGTTGTTTTCTTTGACATTTTAGAAAAAGCTGGCTGCTGTTAGCCAAAACATTTTCTCAGATACAAATTACTTTAAAAACAGATCCAAGCAAGCAAAACAAAGCAGACACTGTTCAAAGAAATACACTAAATATTCAATGTATTATAACTTTGAATGACCATTACTTTTGTTAAAAACTGAGGAACAGTTTAACATAATAACTGCCAAGTGTTGATCTCATCTTGTGGAAACAACACGAGTTTTGCTATGTTCTCAGAAAGAAAAACAAATTGTTTCCATTCGTCTATCCATCCATCCATCCATCTTCTCCCGCTTATCCGTGGTCGGGTCGCGGGGGTAGCAGTTCCAGCAGAGAGCCCCAAACTTTCTTTTCCCTGGCGACATCAACCAGCTCTGACTGGGGGATCCCAAGGCGCTCCCAGGCCAGCGAAGAGATATAATCCCTCCACCTGGTCCTAGGTCTACCCCTTGGTCTCTTCCCAGCTGGACGTGCCTGGAACACCTCCCTAGGGAGGCGCCCAGGTGGCATCCTAACTAGGTGCCCGAACCACCTCAACTGGCTCCTTTCGACGCGAAGGAGGAGCGGCTCAACTCCGAGTCCCTCCCTGATGACCGAACTTCTCACCTTATCCCTAAGGGAGACACCAGCCACCCTGCGGAGAAAACCCATCTCGGCCGCTTGTATCCGCGATCTCGTTCTTTCGGTCATGACCCATCCTTCATGGCCATAGGTGAGGGTAGGAACGAAAATGGCCCGGAAGACAGAGAGCTTTGCCTTCTGGCTCAGCTCCCTTTTCATCACAACGGTGCGGTAAAGCGACTGCAGTACCGCTCCCGCTGCTCCGATTCTCCGGCCCATCTCACGCTCCATTGTTCCCTCACTCGAGAACAAGACCCCGAGATACTTGAACTCCTTCACTTGGGGTAAGGACTCATTCCCTACTTGGAGTGGACAGTCCATCGGTTTCCTGCTGAGAACCATGGCCTCAGATTTGGAGGTGCTGATCCTCATCCCAGCCGCTTCACACTCGGTTGCGAACCGATCCAGTGAGTGCTGAAGGTCGCAGACCGATGAAGCCATTAGAACCACATCATCTGCAAAAAGCAGTGGTGCAATCCTTAGTCCACCGAACTGCAGACCCCCTCCTCCATGACTACGCCTCGAAATCCGATCCATGTATATTACAAACAGGATTGGTGACAAAGCGCAGCCCTGGCGGAGGCCAACCCTCACCGGAAATGGGTCCGACTTACTGCCGAGGACCCGGACACAGCTCTCGCTTTGGGAGTACAGAGATTGGATGGCCCTGAGTAGAGACCCCCTCACCCCATACTCCCGCAGTAACTCCCTGGGAACTCGGTCATACGCCTTCTCCAAGTCTACAAAACACATGTAGACCGGATAAGCGTACTCCCAGGCCCCCTCCAGGATCCTTGCGAGAGTAAAAAGCTGATCCGTCGTTCCACGACCAGGACGGAATCCGCATTGTTCCTCCTCAATCTGAGGTTCGACAATCGGCCTGACCCTCCTTTCGAGTACCTTAGAGTAAACTTTCCCGGGGAGGCTGAGTAGTGTGATGCCTCTGTAATTGGCATTCGTCTATGATCACTTCCAATCATTTTGAAGACTGCCATGCATTATCAAAGCCTACACGTCACATAACCTGAGGTTAAACAGAAGAAACGGTTTATTGTGCAATTTTGGATCCTGTTTCTTACATTTTCGGAGGAAGATCATGTCTGGGAAACAGTTTATAGTAAGTCATAAATTGTATAGTTAGTCGTACATTCCCTGTTATGTGTTTCCAACTTTTGTTTGTTTCCCAAGATGCTGCCTGTTATTCTCTAACTACGCAAACATGACCGTGAATGCATCCATGCGCAAGAATGTGATGTTGTTCCTATAGTCCAAACATGGCAGATAAAGGATAAAAGTTGTTTTTCTCTGACCAATGAGCAACCCAGCTCAAACACAAGCCCATAGATCTGGTGGCGGCACCGTTGTTTTGTTTGATACTATGCATTCACATCCCATGTTGGCAAATATTTGAAAAATCTCATTAATTTGTATCTGGATCATTGGATCCTCTGTAACATCATTTAGGCTTCTACACTGAACAAAAATATAAATGCAACACTTTTGTTTTTGCTCCCATTTTTCATGAGATGAACTCACAGATCTAAAACATTTTCTATATACACAAAATAACCATTTCTCTCAAATATTGTTCACAAATCTGAAAAAATCTGTGATATTGAGCACTTCTCCTTTGCCGAGATAATCCATCCCACCTCACAGGTGTGGCATATCAAGATGCTGATTAGACAGCATGATTATTGCACAGGTGTGCCTTAGGCTTGCCACAATAAAAGGCCACTCTAAAATGTTCAGTTTTATCACACAGCACAATGCCACAGATGTCGCAAGTTTTGAGGGAGCGTGCAATTGGCATGCTGACAGCAGGAATGTCCACCAGAGCTGTTGCCCGTGAATTGAATGTTCATTTCTCTACCATAAGCCGTCTCCAAAGGCGTTTCAGAGAATTTGGCAGTACATCCAACCGGCCTCACAACCGCAGACCACGTGTAACCACACCAGCCCAGGACCTCCACATCCAGCATGTTCACCTCCAAGATCGTCTGAGACCAGCCACTCGGACAGCTGCTGCAACAATCGGTTTGCATAACCAAAGAATTTCTGCACAAACTGTCAGAAACCGTCTCAGGGAAGCTCATCTGCATGCTCGTCGTCCTCATCGGGGTCTCGACCTGACTCCGGTTCGTCGTCGTCACCGACTTGAGTGGGCAAATGCTCACATTCGATGGCGTCTGGCACGTTGGAGAGGTGTTCTCTTCACGGATGAATCCCGGTTTTCACTGTTCAGGGCAGACGGCAGACAGCGTGTGTGGCGTCGTGTGGGTGAGCGGTTTTCTGATGTCAATGTTGTGAATCGAGTGGCCCATGGTGGTGGTGGGGTTATGGTATGGGCAGGCGTATGTTATGGACGACGAACACAGGTGCATTTTATTGATGGCATTGTGAATGCACAGAGATACCGTGACGAGATCCTCAGGCCCATTGTTGTGCCATTCATCCACGACCATCACCTCATGTTGCAGCATGATAATACACGGCCCCATGTTACAAGGATCTGTACACAATTCCTGGAGGCTGAAAACATCCCAGTTCTGGCATGGCCAGCATACTCACCGGACATGTCACCCATTGAACATGTTTGGGATGCTCTGGATCGGCGTATACGACAGCGTGTTCCAGTTCCTGCCAATATCCAGCAACTTCGCACAGCCATTGAAGAGGAGTGGACCAACATTCCACAGGCCACAATCAACAATCTGATCAACTCTATGCGAAGGAGATGTGTTGCACTGCGTGAGGCAAATGGTGGTCACACCAGATACTGACTGGTTTTCGGATCCCCCCAGACCCCCCCAATAAAGCAAAACTGCACGTTTCAGAGTGGCCTTTTATTGTGGCCAGCCTAAGGCACACCTGTGCAATAATCATGCTGTCTAATCAGCATCTTGATACGCCACACCTGTGAGGTGGGATGGATTATCTCGGCAAAGGAGAAGTGCTCACTATCACAGATTTTTTCAGATTTGTGAACAATATTTGAGAGAAATGGTTATTTTGTGTATATAGAAAATGTTTTAGATCTTTGAGTTCATCTCATGAAAAATGGGAGCAAAAACAAAAGTGTTGCATTTATATTTTTGTTCAGTGTATATAACTGTTGGCTCGGCTGGATTGTCCATAATTAAAGGTACGGTTGGCAAACACCTTTTTGTAATATTTGCTCAATATCCTGACAGTATTGTAAAATATAAGTTTCTTCTGTCTCCTCCCAAACCAGAGCAGAGGGTCAATCACTGCTAACTGTCAAAATAGGCCGCGCTGATCAATATAATCAAGATTATGTTACTGTATTGCTTAATTCTTATCTTAAATGTTTTCAGAAACATGTACTGTAAAGCTGTAAAAGGAGAAATATTTTGAGCCGGCCACAATATAAAAAAACAGACATAGTTGCCCACTGCCCACATCAGCAAACTTCCTTATTTTTGCAGTAACTACTTCAAAAGCAGCGAATGACATTTCGATTGAGAATACCCAGCCATGATTGGTTTGATTTTGCACACTGAAATCTTGCAAATGCCAGATGGAGCACTAATAGATGCCTATAAATAGGCTTTTTTTCACCAATTACAGTTTGACAGTTTCAGCAATTATGACAAGTGGCTTTTTAATAAAGCTACAAACTGCAGTGTTATTATCACCCGATAAAAATGCCAAAAGGGAAAGTTTGTCTTTACTGATGAGTTTATCGCAATCTAAATTCTTCTGCAGTAAGGTTACCTTCTGCCTTTGGGAAGGTAATTAGCATGCCATTAGTCAGGATGGAAACACATCGATAATGTGGCTTACCATCTCCGAGGAAGAGGATTAGATTCATCGCTTTGTTTGTATTGAGACTTTGCAGTGACAGAGCATTTTTCAGGGTCCGCTGGGCCCACATGTTCCAAAACTTGGGATCCTTCTCATGTTCTGTGGAAGGAAATAAGCAGTCTCATTAGCTTTACATAGAAAATCAGGAGAAAACAAATCCATGTTATGATATATTTATTGTAATTTCCCACAGCCCAAGTTAATGTCTTCATGTTTCTTGTTTGAAGATATTTTGTTAAAATGTAAAATGCATGATGAAGAAAAGGCTCAGAACTTTACATTAGGCTTAAACCAGCAAATGTTTTGACGTCTTTTCTTAAATGGGACAAATTCTATTTTGACTATCAACTTGTCAATTAAAGAGACCCTTTTGTGCTCATTTTCAGGTTAATATTAGTATTTTGTGCGTCTACTGCAGGGGTGTCAAACTCAAGGCCCGGGGGCCAAATCCGGCCCGTGACTTCATTTTCTGTGGCCCCACAAGAGCTTGCAAAGAATATAATATGTTTATTATACGGTTACATGATGATTTAAAAAAGCACGTTGCCCATAAACTACATGTCCCACAATTTTTCTCAGAATTTGAAATGTTTTCTTCTAAAAATGCCTTTTTTATTAGAATGTGCCCTTTTTTAAATTGTGATTG
The DNA here is from genome assembly GCF_902827175.1 of Gymnodraco acuticeps. Lineage (NCBI taxonomy): Eukaryota > Metazoa > Chordata > Actinopteri > Perciformes > Bathydraconidae > Gymnodraco > Gymnodraco acuticeps. The sequence continues at coordinate 450,011 of NW_022991977.1, read as the reverse complement.
GTCAACCGCTTATAGATGTCCTGGTCCTTAGCCTGATAATGACTTCACTATGTACCGATTCTTTTGGTCAGTTCTCCAACACATTGTACATGTACAATATGTTGTACAATGTGTTGGAGCACTGACCAAAAGAAGCGGTACATAGTGAAGTCATTGTGATACAGAAGTAAATAAAGAAGTCCAATGGAGGTGTTTCAGGTAGAGGGGGAGTGTGTGGGACCATTTACATGCACATAAACCTATAATACACTACAGGGAAGGGAAACCCTAAAAATCGACTAATCACCAGCAGCTCAAATTGTCACCAAATAAGTCAAATCTGGTGAAATCATCTTAAAACATTACATTTCGTAAGTTAGAATCCATATTCTCAACATTTAACTAGGTTCACCTCTTTTCACAAAAGGTGATGGCAAGAGTTGTTACAATAGAAATACACATCTCCAGCGCATCTCCTGCAGAGCAGCTGGATGATCATTTTTTTTAATAAAATGTACCTAAACATTAAATTCCTGTTATTTTTCTTGGCTAATCCAAACAGCACTGAAAGTATCCAGTGTTTAAAACAAAACAGGACATCTATTTGAAGACATACAGTAAACGTCCCTAAAAGGTTCAAAACATTCTCCAACAACCTTGAAAACCTTCCAGTGTGTGTTTTGACGCATTACAGGCAGCTGGACAGTTATTTTGTTGTTTTTTTCGCGGTCGACTGACTAACAACACTGCAACTTACCAGGGAATTGTGGCTTCCCCAAACTCCCAAACATCAGAGAGGAGCAAACGATGAGCACGGCTGTCAGCTTCATTGTCGTGTCAGTGACGTGTTTCTCCAGAAAGCCTTAACATGCCACTTTGAGAAGCTGAGGAAGTCTGTCTGCTGTCACCTCACAGCTAGAGAGAAGGAGAACAAATACTAGTGATTAAGTCTGTGTCATTCTGTCACACACGGACTCTGACACACCGGTTTAATATGTATTTACCGATGATTGAAATAAGTATACATGCAACACAATTCTACCTCGTGTTGTAACGCCTCAAGTATCAATTATTATTCTCAGTAACTGACCAATTTACATATTGAACTGGCCACTTCTTCTTTGCTTAGTGCAGTGGTTCTCAAACTTTTTCTGGCATTCCCCACTTTGAACAGGTGGGCCTTTTCAAGCCCCACCTGTTCCTCGCCGCTCCAATAAAATGGTAGGCCAAGCTTAAAATGGTCAAATATATCGTTCTATAACAGGGGTCTCCAACCTTTTTTAGGATGGCTACTTTCAAAAAGTCGTGAGCTACTTTTACTCCTTTTTCAGTTTTTTTGCAGTGTATATATTTAGCACATTTTAACATTATTATATGCTTACCTTTAACCTTTGTGTCCTGTTTGGGTCTGTGGGACCCGTTTTCAGTGAAAATAAAATGTATGAATTTTTTTAAATGTTGAAGTTAAATGCATCAATCTGGTGCACTTTGAGCACAAAATGAATTTATGGATACAGCTCTCAACACTCTATGAAAGGGAGCTGTATACTTTTCAATAATCCAAACATCTTTAGAATATGATCACAACCAATAACAAATCATTTAAACATGTGTATTCTTATTTTATGTTACCTATATAGCATTCTTTCTTTTTATTTATGCATATTTTACTAATCACTCCCCTTTTAAACTGTTAATATAGTAGGCCTACACATTGGAATGATTTCTCACTTTATTTTGTACAACTAGGCTATATTAAATAGATAAAGGTGTGTTCTCTCTCTCTTTCACATGTGTGTATGAGAGATTTTTACATATGTCTGCAAATGACTTTGGTTTCAGTTGTGTGTGTGTGAGCAGGCTCGGATTGGCCATCGGGAGATTCGGGACATTTCGCGTTGGGCCGCTGCCGTTGGTGGGCCGCTGCCGTTGGTGGGCCGCTGGCTCTGGCATAGGTGGGCCGTGGACTTTGACAGCGCCGCTGCGCCGGTACCGCATCCACCGCCGCAAACACCCGCCGTTGCGAGGCTCTGGCGGCTCCGGCAGGTCCGGTGCTGTGAAAGTCCACTGCCGTTGTGAGTCTCCGGCTGTGTGATGGCCACAGCCACACAGGGTAAACCAACTACACTGCATCCTCATGTTCAGTAGTTTTTCTCCAGTGCAGCTACAATAAAACATGCCAATTAACACCACACATTTGCTCTAAATGTTACCATGTCCATTGGGGGAGGTTACTTCCTGGTTCAGCAAAGGGTGTGGCCGAGCGCTGAGGACTCATAAATACTGCAAGGAGCCAATTGGGACAGATTGGGACAAACCACCTGCTTCCATGTCAAAGGGGGGATTTGGGTTTTGTCAGTGTCCTTTGTGTGATGTGACTATTAATTATCCCTTGGGTTCAACTTGGTTTGGCCAAGCCGCTATATAGGTTCCTTGGTTTTTCATTGTAGGAGGTCGGTTTTGTTGAGTTAACACCTGTTATGTTTCTTTGAGGTATTTTCTGTTGACCTCTTTTATAGGCCTTGCTATTATATGATGTTTTGTGGATTTTTGGGTAAATAAAAACCCAAGTTTATTTAAACCACTCCTGTGTCCTGTTGTCTTACTGCTTGGTCCCTGACAGGCTGTAATAAGCCACTACCGCCCGCGAGGACCCAGGTTCGATTCCGCCCTGAGGTCCAAACACACAATTCTACCTCGTGTTGTAATGCCTCAAGTATCAATTATTATTCTCAGTAACTGACCAATTTACATATTGAACTGGCAACTTCTTCTTTGCTTAGTGCAGTGGTTCTCAAACTTTTTCTGGCATTCCCCACTTTTTTAAATTAAAAAAAATAATCTCCTGTTCATCGCGTCCATTCGCAACCCACCTATCACATCTCTGCGCCCCACCAGTGGGGCGCGCCCCACACTTTGAGAAACGCTGGCTTAGTGGAAGCTTAAGGCAAGGCAAGGCAAGTTTATTTATATAGCACCTTTCAACACAAGGCAATTCAAAGTGTTTTACAAAAAAACGAAAGACATTAAGAAAATGGCATTTAAAATCAGTTATTAAAAAGACTTAAAAGAAATTCTGAAAATATGTATTAATATTACTTGCTCCCTTATCTTAAATAGGCTTTCTATATAAAGAAACAGGCAAAACAAGGCTTCAAGAATTCAACCAATAGTATGTTTTCATGTCCTCAAAGCTTTGTTCATTAAATATTTGTTTGTGTGTGTGTGTGTTGAACTTCGTCTTTGTAAAATAGAAGTAGTCCTTCAGTCCTTGCAGAGTAGCGAAAAGGAGATCTTGGTGAAGTTAAGCTGGAGTCCTCACTGTGAATGTAAGTGGTCACAACAGGAGTCCTTATGGGTCCTGGCCAGTCAGGCTTTCATCTGAAATTATTCACACCCTCCTCCTTACTTCTCTGTGCTTATAATCAAGGTCATTTTAATGGGATTGAGCTCCATAGCACTGAGAGGTTTAAAGGCCTTAACAAAGCCGATTAACAGCGAATGATTGACTGGACACGTACACATATGAGAAGAAAAAAAATAACATTGCATAAATCTTTGACCTGTGCAACTCAGACGGAAAGCTTTTCTTTTTTTTCTTTTTGTTTGGACAAGGTTGAGTGAAAACAAATTCAAATCTGTTCCTTCCCAATTGCAAATATCTTTGGCATTACATTGTATCCCACCCAAGGGCATCATGTAATGAAGGCTAGGGAAGGCTTTCCAAAATGATTAGTCCCTTTATTGTACACACCAATGCTCCCTAAATGTCTCATACAGGCTACTGCTACGATATAGTATGTTCAGCAACTCCAAATATCAGGCTACGGTCAACACATACATTAAATTGTCAGACGACTATTAAGAACTCAGCACTATCAGAGCCCTAACTATGTTTTGTATGGGCAAAACAAAGTTAGCTCATCAGAATGAGCAGAGGGAGGAGCGGAGAAATAGCTGTAACAGCATGTTGGTGAAGAAAGCTGTGTGGATGAAATATGTGTTTGTGTGTTTGTGTGTATGTTGTTGAACCTGCTATTAAGAACAAAATAAATGTATTAGGTCCAAAAGGTACTGCTGAGTCTATACTGTCAGTAAGGGCCACATGCTGTGTGCAGCAGGGATGTGTCTAGCAGGATGTATGTATGCCATAGACTGTGTATATGTTTGTTTGCACAGTAACGGTTGGTGTCTCTGCATTACCATTGTCGTAGCTCAGAGACACAGTATTAAACAAATCCACAAATGTTTTTTGGGCTGACTTTGACCTAGATTTTGGTTGTTTGTTCCTGCTTGTTGTTATAAACTTTATGTAAGCATTCCATTTGTCAATTCTAAATTCACATGATTTGTTGCGTTTGCGTTTTTAAACAGCTCTAAACAAGTAGTAACCTGCATTTCAACTATACAACAGTGGCATATTTGCCCGGCATTGTTGAATCTTATTTATCTGTAGCCTAGTAAGCTAATATATTATTTGTGTTGTTTGTTGCGTCAACATTAATTGGCTCCTACTATACACATTGCACCCCCTGTAGCTTCTTAGCTGTGTGTTATTGTTGGTCAATAGCTGTGTAATTGCTGTTATGTGCATAATAACATCTTCTGTAAAACAAGTTACTGTAGTTAAGTACTGCAGGTCTCCCTTGAAAAAGAGATCTATGATCTCAATGGGACCAATCTGGTTAAATAAAGGTTTTAAATTAAATTAAATGAAGTTTGTTAGATGGTCAAATATGAGCCTTCCTGAGCTTCACCCTCCGCCCACCAATATATGACCTGTTGTAATCTCTAAACACATGCCATACCTTTGAATTCCACATTTTTGGACTAGCTATAATACAAAAATCACATTGTGAACACCTCCAAAAGTCTTGCTCAGACTGTGCCAGGCTCCATCTGGAAACAGGCATGTTTGAACTAAAGGAAAACTCCGGCACCAACCAAGCAGGAGTCTGTGTTGCAATAATCCAAGATGCCTGACGCCAGTTGCTTTTTCAGTTCCTCGGACAGATCAGCCTACAGGTAGTCCAGGGACCATTAAAGAACTTCCAGAACCAGCCAGTCTGCAGCAAAAGAAGCATAGCGCTAGCACCACGGCCACCAGCAGGACTCCGGACAGGACGGTGGTCAATATCACATGAAATCCCACTTCATCCATCATGATGTCACCAAGCATTTGGCTGCTCCAACACACCCAGCTGGTATCAAATGGGGTGAAATTCCTTTGCACCAAATAACCTAACAACCAGAGAGCCTTCCTGAGCTGCAATTGAAGCCTGGGGCAAGTCACACAGCTTCTCAGTGTGACACTCCAGCAGGTAGCAGCTCTAAAGCAAGGATTAGGCGTCTTAATATGCTCAGGACTGGAGGGCTAATAGATGAATGGCAGGTCTCCAAAATATTCAATCAAATCTCTATATTTATCATGGTTTGCCACGTCCAAGAACAGACAAGATCCTCTCTTTTCACTCTGATTGGCGAGGACACTGCACTCAGTTGCCAGTTTTTAAAAAGGCAACTTGGTTTGCTCCTCGCACCAGGCTGCCTCATGCAACCTCTCCTATGCACACAGAATAAGAAACATTTAACCTTCGACGGAGGTTTTTCTCTCTTTTAGTGTCTGATATTTCACTATAAGTGTAAAAGATAAAATATGTTATAATAACTGTCAATAATGGGATGTATCTGTCAAAAGTAGATTCTCCCAAACTTGGAAAACAGACATGACCCTAAACTCCTTAATTGATCCAGGACACACTTACATTCTGTCATTTAAAAAAGATCCATGATAAATGGGGACAAAAGGGCATTTTACTGCAACATCCTATACGTTAAAGGGGTGTGGAAATGTGCACCCTGACTCCATTGCAAGCACTTCTATAATCTCAATAGGACTTTCATGTTGCTATCAAAAGTAGGCCTACAACATGAATTCCCGTGTGACTATAAATAATGAATTACAACTATAGTATTTAGCTCATCGAGTAACAGCTGAATCCTGGTTGAAAAACTTGATATCAGAGCAGGTCTCGAGGACACAGTTAATACAACAATCCCCAATGTTTAAAACCAAGAATGGATTATTTGACATTGCATCAGGACAAACAGGCAGCACTATTCAGAGAGGATGCTGTCAGGAAAGATGCACACAAAAAGAGTCTAACAACCTGTAGCCGAAACACAAATCCCCTTATCGTTTCTCCACAAAAAAACCCGCATAATAAAAGAAAAGTTGAATTGTTGTTTGACTTACTGCAAGTGTCGTGTTCCTGGACAAAAATCTATGGTTACATCCAAGTGTGACCTGCAGTTCATCAACCTTGAAATGAGTGTCCTCGTCGCTGCTTTCAGTCCGTTTTATAAGGCCACAGTTGTTCGGCTCTGGCTCTGGGGGTCTGAGAATAGCGGTCTGTATCCCACGAGGGGGAGGCGAAAAAAACAAAAACCTTTAGAAATAACGATGCGGGGAAGATGGACCGAGAGCTCCGCCTGTCTGACGACCGACGCACTGCTCCAAGGACAGAGCACTGTACTGTAACTAACAGTGGGAAAACACACGGTAACATTATTTTTAATTTAAATGTTAATGCAGGAGATTGTGGACAATGATGGATTCAGAGATGTGATGTTGTAGTGGTGTTTGGGGAAGCAATTTTAGGATTATATCTACTCAGAGGTGGAAAAAGTACCTGCAATCGAAAATGTTCCTCAAGTAAAAGTACAAAAGTATAAGCATCAAAATAGGTCCCATGACATGCTTGTCCAGTAGTACCCGTCCCCTTGTGTGTTATGTAGCTTTTTATGCATGTAAACGGTCTGCAAAGTCACAAACCCTCAAAGTACACCCTGTAGTGCAGTGGTTCCCAACCTGGGGGACGCGCCCCCCCCCCCCTAAACTTGGCAAGAATTTGTAAACAAACATTGTTTGCTCGTAAAATCAATACAATTTACACATGTTTAACACAACCGGCAGTTAAAAGAAAAGTGGACAAGCCCACGACAAGCCTTTCAGCTATAATGCCCAAATCAATCTCCCTTGACATCGTGTTCGCTACGGAGATCTCTCTCTGTGACAATATAATCTACAGAGCTCGATGCTCGATGTGATCGTTTGTCATAAGTATTTTCGCGGAAACACGAGCAATGTGTCCATCAGCTGGCCAAAAGGCATCATATTCCTACGGAGAAATGGACAGTTTTCAACTTCCTTAACTCGAGTTCTGTTGCTCCAATTAGGCTACGTGTGATTGGTGGGAGAAGTATCAGATCAAGTAGGCTACTTAAGTAAAAGTAGTATACTGCAGGGTAGCTTGTGAATTTATTCCAGGTGTAACTAAAGTCTGATTTAAGAGTTCACATCATTAATCCACATCTGTAAAGTAACTAAAGATATTGAATACATGTAGCCTAGTGGAGTAAAAGTACTCCATTTACCTCTGAACTGTAGAGGAGCAACATTATAAAGAAGCAAAAGTGGAAATACTTAAGTAGGCTACCTCAATATAAGTACAGTACAAGTAAATATACTGGTTATTACCACCAATGCAGGTATATGTTATGTGTGCTAGCAGCCCATAATCCATTCATAAAATTAATCAATGTGAATTCTGTTTCTAAGGAGCAACAAGCCGTTTAGGACAGAGAGTGAATACACGATGCTATGAGAAACCAATGTGAGTTTGGAACATTGAACAATGTAAATCTATAGTAGACCTCAACAATGGAATTATGATCAGTAGAAATGGCCATGACATGGGACCTTTAAAGTAACAAACTAAAAGTACTTATTATGCAAATTGGCCTATTTCAGAATAATAGGCTATTATATGTTTTTATTGTAATTATTGATGCATAATGATTAAAGTGTTCTCAAAGCTGGTAGGTGCAGCTAATTTTAATGACTTTGTGCAGGGTAGCTTGTGAATTTACTCCAGGTGTTACTAAAGTCTGATTTATGAGTTATCAAAATCTGCAAAGTAACTAAAGGTACAAAATGGTTGAGTAAAAGTACACTAATTACATCTGGCATAAAATGGGAATACTTGAGTAAAGTAGGCCTACAAGTATCTGAAAATTGTAATTAAGTACAGTACTTCAATTAATGTACTTAATTACTTCCCACCTCTATAATTACTTTATATAAAGTAAAACATTTTCATGGGAAACTATATTTCATTGAACGTCGCAACAAACCAGAGCATTTATTGCCAAAGCTTGTTGCATTGCCATTCCCTCAATGGCCCTTTGAAATACAGACACACGAAGAGGGTACGAACTATGCAAAGCATACAAATAAAATGTAATCTGTGCAATCTTTACATCTGTAAAGTAACTAAAAACTACTGAGGTGGAGAAAGTGGAGTGAAGGAAAAAAAATGCTACAATGCCATTAACCTGTCAGGGACTGCAGATCTTTACACGTCACATTTACATGATGCAGTGCTCATGTTAATTCATGTCGATAGTCCCTTCTTAAATAGATGAATACAAAATAATTTGTTCTGAATCTGGTAGTGTAGTAGTATGACAGGTCTGAGAAATGTAATTATTAAATTACAAGTATACTCTTATTTCTCTTCATGTATAGTAGGCTACTTTGCATCCATTAAAAAATAATCTAATAAACAGATATAGCCTCCAAATATAGGCTCAAATATGTCTGCTGATGTATAATAGCCTATTGTCAATTTTGTTGTAATTAGTAGGCCGTATACAGTTGCTGGTAAAATAAATAATAAATAAATAATTTGAATGGCTATATTTTTGTTAGTTAAATCATATACATTTGTATAAGGTTTACGTTTTCAACTGTCCAATTTGTTATTCTAAAGTGTAAGTGTGGGCTCCTTGTAGTTTCCAGTGGCCTCCTGTGGATGTCTCTGTGGAGCTTAACATGTTATTATGTAAAACCATTGAAACAATAATATAGGGTATCTAAAGCCCTTCTTTATTTAATTATTATGTTTTGTATCTCCTTACTGTACATTAGCCCAGAATTCGCTAATTAGCATCTGATTCCCCAACCAACCAATTAGACAGTAAAGGCCTCATAGCATTTATGTTGGGTAGCTAACCTCGTTTGGAGTATGTTTTGTATACTTTACTCTCATTGTTTGAGATCCAACAGAATTGATTATTGTATGCGAAAAGCCTGCCTTTAGACCAAACTCATCCTGTGTTATTTCAGAGTATAAAATGATGGTACTGCCTGGAAAATCAATATTTACACTAACAGAGAAGAAGCCGATCCAGTAGCCTAAAGGCCTAGAGAGAGCTTTCACTAAGCACACTGGTGCTTCTGCCCTTGCCTTTATAACCAGCTGTGAGGTTTATATTGCTGTAAATTGCTGAGAGCATTGTTAGGTGCTATAAAAGTACAGGCACATAAACTGCTCGAAGGATGAAGTTAGCTAGCTGCAGTAAGATAGAGGTTAACCGGTCATTGGTTATTTACAGTAGCCGTTAAGCTTTACATACATTTATTATATGGATAAACTACTTGAGAGGAACACCCTCGTTCAAGGAGTCCTTCACACACATACAGTACAAATAACTACATGTCATGAAACAACACACACATTCACAGACAAGAGCTCCCAGGCCTAGCCACTTGCACACAGTGCCTGCCGTTATATATCAAAATACTTACATTAAATCCACAGATACCCTTACAAATCCAAAGGCTACAAACATTAACATCCAATTACACATTAGATATAGGCTTAGAATGTGTTAAAGGTCTGGAAACACTAATGCAGTATTTGTTTATTTGAATTCATACATTTGCATTGCTCAGCTTCCACCAGTAGCCTACCCCAAAATAGTACTTAATTACTAAAAACATTAGCGTACTCTGATAAACACCTATTTTTGACACTTACACAGGCAGCAGTATTTTAAAGATTCATTCATGATATATCAGTGAGCAGTTAGGGATTGTGCTTCAAAGTAAGATATGGCTAAGTATATTCTTATATTAAGTAAGAAATCAAAATGCTCAAAAACAAGGTAAGTCTCATGTTGGGTGATTGAAAGTTTATAGAAAATGTGCTCTAAAACACCTTTTTTAAGTTGTTTTCAAGTTTTTTCTGTGTGTTGACTGTTATGTGTGTACATGCCCAAGAGCTGCAGATGGCAATCAGCTATTAGCTATAATGTGGCATCTCTTCTCTTTGCATGGTCCTTGTCCAATAAAGATATATAATAATAATAATTGAAAAAACGTTTCCCAACGTAAACAATAGATGGACTGAAAAAAACACAGCAGGGGGTAATGTTGTCAAACTAGCTTATTTACAATGTTTTATATTCCATTTTCCCCCTTGATTTCCGGGGTCGCGGGAGACCGGAGGAGGTTACAAAGCGAGGTGAACCATCTTGACAGAGAAGCGCAGTGTGTGTCTTTGGCCGTTGCAGCTGAGGCTCCCTCGCTGTCCCCTGGCAGCAGAAGCACACCGGAGTCACGGAGAGTGGCTGCGGAACATCTGACAGCACGGTAAGAACACGTCCTCCATTCACATACACAGTGAAGTCAATTACCAAAGCTTTAATTAGATTAAAACACCTTAGTGAGCCATGACACAAAATCGCGTGTTGTATATCTCGCTGGAATTGATTTCTACCAGCTTGTTAGCAGTTGTTGACATGACACATGTGTTTTCATAACGATATTTCGCAGTAAACTGATGTTTTGTTATGATCTTTGTACGTACTTACTCAGTTGGCTGTATGTATACAGGACGTTTCATAAGTTCAGAGCTGCATTCATTTTGTATCTTTTTATGAAATCAGTCTATTATGCCAATAGGGATTTTAAATGACATTACTTTTTCCCTTAAAAAAGCTCAGTGTGCTGTCTTTTTAAGGTTCATCTTCTGTACTTTCTGTGAGTCATTTCGCCAACACCAAAACACCCTCCTAACAGTCTTACACTTCAACATGTTTAAGGGGACTGTCCAACAGTGTAGTCTTTATGCTGAATAAATCCTCCAGCTACAACCAAAACCACATCTTATACACCTATGTGAGTGTGCCCCCAGAATACAGTCTCATGTTTGTTTTGCTTGATTTAATGGTCGCCGTTGCATGCAAGTCATATTTACCTCCACTGTCTAAATGTTAGCTTGGATCTTTAAGAGCTCATTTATCATCTGGGGACTTGGAGACGAGATTGTAAGCAACATGAAAAAGATCATCATTGGAAAATATCTCGAGGCAAACACTACCTTTTGAATAGCATCTTTAAAAAAAACAATGGCAGATGTATAATGTCAGTGTTTGGATAAAGTAAACAGTCATGTTTGGCAAGACAAGCCAATTCCAAACACTTATGGAGGATCATATTGAAAATCAGTTCACGTGTCATTTCTAAAAGGAGAAGTTACTTCACAGAAAGAGGAAATGATGCGTTTGGATACAGGCATATATGGATGTAACTGATTAAATATATTGCCAAAACAAATATTGCATTGCTTCTTTAATCAGCTGGCCAAGACATGAAGACTCTTGTTATCACAGTTAGACATTTTGTTACCTAATATGTATCACTCGAGGATTAGTTCCCTGGAAGCCGGAGCAGTAAAAAAGGCAAAATATGGTGCTACAAATTCAAACCCGTCGGCTTTTGATAGATGGCTTGCTTAAGGGAACTTTGTTTATTGCTCAGGCATGAACTATTAGCGCCTCAGATAGCTAATTGTAAGCTAATGCCTGAGTGATGGATGGCTTTAATAACCTCACACAGCCCTGGATGTGTTGCAGCGAGCTCTGCTGTTATTCATTACCTAGGTGTGAGTGTGCTGCAGGGCGCCATGACAACACTAGGAACAGGTAATCTCCTGTTATCTATCCCTTGGCCACTCCCATAATCCTGAATTTATGCAAAAAGAGTCAGGTCAGAGCTCTTACATTACATTTGGGTGATAATAAAATCACATAAAGTGCAGTTGTTTCAAAATACACTGTGAAAGGGTGATTCACAGTGAATCTAGGGTTGATTTGAATTGGAAGTAGGGTGCTTGTTTGCTGCAGTGCATGATGGTGATAGTATAGGCCTAACCCCAAACTGGGTGATATTTGAGCAATGCACATACGTCAGAATACCTGAAACGTGCACAGAAGAGCAACTTCGGGTGCTCTGTCAAAGAGGAATCTGAAGAATTTCAGAGCTGCCGCCTGCATATAAATAACCACGTGTGAGAAAATGCAAGCTCCTTTTTATTATGTTCAAAGCAACAATGTACATGCTTGACTAAAAACAAACCAAAATAGTTTAACAATCCTCCTCCAGAGCAGGGAAAAGCTGAATGGCATTATTTTTCTTTTGTTAACATGTTATTATCAGGGTGTTTTCTGCACAGGAAACGTCCCTCTGCTGAGGAAGACTTTTCCAGTGCTGTTTTGACGTCATAGGTCAGAAGCTGCAGCCTGAGACAACTCTGTCTTATCTGTGTCCTTCAGGCAGAAACACAAGGGACTGAACACAACAGATAAATTGTTAGAGCTGAGTGGCTGTAGTCATGAATCTGTTTATGTGGAGTAATCATCACTGCTGGTGTGTTGGCTGCATTTGATATGTGAGCGTACAGTGGACGTATAAAGCACATACTGTACATTGCACAGGGTCAGGACCTCGCATGCACACAAGGACACATGGCTGTTTGTGTTACTACAGTACAGAATCAGATGCACGGTATAACACATATCCAAAATCATCTATCAGGATAAAGGCTAGATCATGTCATATCTTCAAAAAAATATTAATCACGAAAAAAGCATGTTCTTTAGTAAGAAAAATATCATTATATCAATACAAATGATACATAGAAATGAACAAATTCAAGACAAACTCCTGTTTAAGCCTTTTTCTGTGAATTAAATATTAGACGAAAACACAAATAATTAAAAACCTTACTGTTGAATTAACATTTTCAATTGAAATTATGAAGAAAAAAACTAATACACACTATATTAATAATATTTTGTTAGCACATTAAATGGAATGTACAGAGTAATTGAAATGTTTTCCCAACCTCAGTGCTCTCCTTCGGGATTCACAAAGAGCGGGTCAACTGGTGGCTTTAGGCCTGAAGAGGAAGTTTGTTTTGCTGTGGTTGCTTTCTGTGTCGTCTCTCTGTGACAGCGAGGTGACGACCCTGAAAAGCAGAAGTAGTATTTCAACAGAAACGAGGATCCAATCACAGATGTCCTCTAACTTGTCACACGGAATATGACCCTCAGATTGTTTGGTATGAGGGGCCGTACAGGCCGTAATTCATACTGGTCATTTCACGCACATACATTCTTCTTTTACATACATATATTTTCACTCTTACATACATACATTCTCCTTTTACATACATATATTTTCATTCTTACATACATACATTCTCCTTTTACATACATACATTTTCACTCTTACATACATACATTCTCCTTTTACATACATATATTTTCACTCTTAAATACATACATTCTCCTTTTACATACATATATTTTATAATATATGCATGTCTGAAGAGAATATATGTATGCAAGAGAAGAATGTATGTATGTGTGAAGACAATATATGTATGCAAGTGAAGAATGTATGTATGTGTGAAGACAATATATGTATGTGAGAGAAGAATGTATGTATGTGTGAGAGAAAGTATAGTGGAAACGGAAGGAGTATGGTTGAAACGGAAGGCAGGTCATTCTTGCGCTGTGATTGGCTCAGAAGGTCGAGCGGGGCGGGCTCATGTTCAGAACTTCTGATTCAAATCAACATGATGAGGGAGAGGGTTAGGGTTAGATGACTCCGTGTATCTACGGACCACTTGTTTTTCTTTATTAAACAAGTAAACGGAAGAGTGTCTGCGAGGCGTTTTTGCTTTTTACCTTACTAAATGGTCTAATGGTCATTGTAGCGAGGGGAGGGGAGGGGGGGGGGGGGGGGGCGCGATACTCGCGGAAGTGATTTCAAAACAAAAGCACTCGTTTGCTTGGAATGTTGAACATAATTATAAACAAGGGGAAACAAGGTGAATTTAGCGATCACAACGAAAACGGCCAAGACACACATTGAGCCCAGAAAATGAATGTTATTAAGGCTGTAAATATAATAAGCATGTGTCTAAAATGGACAACATTGTTAGGAGATTTAAACTATAGGCTACAGCGATTCTGCACTGCGGTCACTCAGCCGTCTCTCGCGTTTGTCTTTTCAAATCAGCTGCTCTTCATATTTTACAAATATTTTTTACTGAAAGTTCTTAATAAAACTGACACTGTTGGACTCGAGGGGAGAAGAATACATGGACAACATTGTTAGGAGATTTAAACTATACAGAGAGCCGTTTTTTCAAATCAGTAGCTCTTCATTTTCTTTTTACAAATATATTTTACCACAAGTTCTTCATAAAACTGACACTGTTGGACTCGGTACTAGTTTGACTGCTACTAACAATACATTGAAGTACTTTTACTGTGTACTTTGTGAGAAATACTCTGTCAAAGTCCCCTCCATATAGCACATAATCTAATGCATCAGTCCGTCCCAGGCGGGAGTTTATAAACCAAAGAGTAACCGTCCTTACGGCACGCTCTGATAAGTAAAGCGAACGCACCCGCAAGGACACCTGGCCAGGGATGTGACAGTTTCAGGGGTTGACAAAAATGTTCCTTAAAATACCCTAATGCTTGCTGCGATCTACGCGATTCATCTCCCTCCATCATGTTGATTTGAAATCAGAAGTTCTGAACATGAGCCCGCCCCGCTCGACCTTCTGAGCCAATCACAGCGCAAGAATGACCTGCCTTCCGTTTCAATCATACTCCTTCCGTTTCCACTATACTTTCTCTCTCACATACATACATTCTTCTCTCACATACATATATTGTCTTCACACATACATACATTCTTCACTTGCATACATATATTTTCTTCAGACATGCATATTATAAAATATATGTATGTAAGAGGAGAATGTATGTATGTAAGAGTGAAAATATATGTATGTAAAAGGAGAATGTATGTATGTAAGAATGAAAATATATGTATGTAAAAGGAGAATGTATGTATGTAAGAGTGAAAATATATGTATGTAAAAGAAGAATGTATGTGCGTGAAAGGACCAGTATGAATTACGGCCTGTACGGCCCCTCATAGTTTGGCTTGTAGCCTTTCATTTCCGTTCCTCTGTGGTCTGAAACCACATCTTGGCCCTGCATCTGTTTGGCTCACCACGGTGGTTAACTGAGCCACCTCTCTAACGCAAATGTGTTTACTGCTATCTTACGTCAAATGCGCCTATAAATCACCCTTAGTCTCCTTCCATCCACTAACTCCTGCCAGCTTCATGTATTTACGCTATGCCTTTTTTTCTTCGATACATTCTTGTCCCGCTCTCATTTTTCCCTTCAGAAACAAACTGTCAAACAATGAGCTCTGCAGTACGTGAAGCACCCAATCCCAAACACAAACACGCTTCAGTTATTCTTGGAGGAATGACCCTGCACTACAAATAATCGTCTGGTTTGTAGGATCAGTGACGAATTACTGACGCATGATTGTGGTTTACAGCCTCACTCAAAGGCCGCAGCCTTGCGTTGCTTCCAAGAATCGTGGGATTGTGACCCCTCGTAGTATCAGCTTTGGGAAGACATCTTCACGCCCTGTGGGACACAATGGGATTTTTACAAACTAGCCTTGACAAAAGGCTATTGTTGTGATACTTCTATCGTTTTTAATTTCTAATGGCTCCCAGTTGCCACTTGGCGTGACTTCCAGAAACTTAGGACGTCAGCAGGGACTCCTCAGTAGTTTTTACAGATGTTACTCCTCACAGCGTTCACTGTTTTCTTAATGGCACCAAGTCACGACATGATGATGACTAAAGATCTTTAAAAGTGCATGCAATTCCTAGTTCCAGATCATGTGGATCAGGATATGGAAAGGGAAATAATAAATCGGGAACCAAACTCTATTGAAGAAATCACTAAATATCATTAACAGGAAAGGGAAGGCAGCCTTGTCACTTGATCAGGGATTCGGCTCGGGGGGTTAATCTGTGTGGCAACATGTGCAAGCACATCTGCACAGACCCCAAAGCAAGGAAAGTGTGCAAAAACAGTGATTGTGTGCTGAGGAATGTGTGTGTGTGTGTGTGTGTGACAACAACACTTGTCTTTGCCAGTGAATACCGTCGTTTGTTCTTCATTGTGGGCCACGAAGCAGACCACATGATTAAATCGTAGCACTGTGTATTGTATACAAGTCATTTTTGCACCACAGTAAGCAATGGCACATTTTACAAAGTTTGAATCAACTGTTTACTAATGAGGACATATTACGCTAATTTTCAGGTTTCATATTTCTATTTTGTGTTTCTACTGTGACATGGCTCCATGCTTTAATGTTCAAAAAGCTCTTTCATTTTCCCATACTGCCTGTGCTGCAGCACCTCGTTCCACCCTCTGTCTGAAACCAGAGCCCAGTCTGCTCTGATTGGTTAGCTGGCTCTGTTGTGATTGGTCAACCGCTTAGAGATGTCCCGCTCATTACCCTATCACATACAGTGTGTTGGAAAGATATCCAATAGAAACGTGATTGTTTCGTAGTGATGTCATTATGTTACTGAAGTAAACAATGGAGTGTAATGTAGGCGTTTCAGGCTGGGTGTGGTAGAGAAACTCCCTGTCGGGGGAACTTTGGGATTTTTGCAGGTCATTTACTAGGGCTGTCCCGAATACCATTTTTCGGGCTCCGGATATTCGGTAGTAGTCATCAGCGAATATTCGAAGATTCGGCCCGCGCGGGGGGGTAATCAGCAGCGAACCGCTTCAACACGTGTATTTCAGTTTATTCACGGCATTCATTTTGTTATTCTACAGTATTGTTGTTTTATAGTTATTTGTTAATGTATATAACCCAATTTGTGATCTTTGAAATTGAAAAGGATATTGCATTGTGTGTGTTACTTTCGTTGCAGTTGTATATGTCTTAAGTGTAATTTGGTTTGGCTTCTTATTTTGTATGGACATGCTTTTATTTTGAAGGAGAGTTAGCGCTGTTGACAGGAAGTTGTTGTTGCTATGGAAACAACGTGACGGAGATTAACGGAGAAAAAGTCATATCTACTAGAGATGGCAAATCCGGATCCTTTTACGGACTCAGGGTCTTCTGAGTCAGTCATTGAAGAGATGCGGATCATACGAGTCATTTGAGTCATATGAGTCAGCATCACCAAGAGCGTAGAAATCCTACCGGTGAAACCAAAAACTTGTTGCATTTCACGAGCATATTAAATTCACGTTACATTAACCTCCGCTACACGGTGTCTTTGCTTAAATAAAACATGTTGATCACAAAAAAAGGGTGATTTTGCGAATCTCTGAGTCTGCTGTTGACTCGTGCATGACGACGAGTCTGCTGGATCTCTGGATCTGCTGCTATATTGTTACGGCTCTGAGTCCGCACGAGTCTGCTGTGTTTTGCACAGTGAGTCAGGATTTGCGAATCTCTGAGTCTGCTGTTGACTCGTGCATAATATAGCCACGGGAGCAGGGAGCTGGAGGAGGGGCTGCAACATGTTACTGTTCCGGCCCGTCCACACAACGGCGTGCATTGACGCTTCACCATTCACTTTGAATGGGGTGACGTCACTTTTCGCCGAACTGCATCGTGGGAAGCGACACGGAGCGTTGCTGGCGTGGCTCACTGCAAAAGTTGAGCAATGTTCAACTTTTGACGCCTCGGCAGAAGCGTCAGCCAATCGAATCATATGCCAGTACAAGCTCTAGCCAATCAAACCGCTGCTTGTGTGTCAGGGGCGGGAGATTGGTTGTTGGTCGAGTTTCAGACACGCCCGCCGGCAAGCGTCAACGCACGCCGCTGTGTGGACGGGCCGTTAATCTCTCCCCACTTTTGGCCACACCCCCTAAGTAAAATGTCTTCCCGGCCGCAGCTATGCTCGTGCACATGACGAGTTTGGATCTCTGGATCTGCCATGCTATTACGGTTAGGAGCCGTAACTTACGGCTCTGAGTCCCCACGAGTCTGCAGAAAGTTTCACTGATCCGCGTCCCCTCCCCTGAGCCAAACGATAACTTCTGGAAGCTATCGTACTTGCTAAAGGGTAGGCAGATGGACTGGGGTACGTTGTAATGTTATTTTACATGTTATAAAGAGAGTAGCGAGTGACGCAATTTATAGTTTTAGTTTGTACGTCACACCAGGTGTAGGACTCGGGTTAATGGAGAGGGGAGACTCATCACGACCAGCTAATTTCTAGGATCCGGGTTAATGATCCGGATGAATCAGGACTTGCCCATCTCTAATATCTACATTATAAAGACGGAGAAAGTAAACGATAACGTTTATGGTTAAGTATTAGCACCCCCCAGAAGAGGCACAAGCTCTTACGTTGATATTGGAGTTTTCAATAAATTCAATTCGGCAGCCGCATTGCAAAAGGCTGCCAAAAAAAAAAGAAAAGAATATCTGAATAACGAAATTGAAACCCGAATAGTACTCCAACGAACGAATATTCGGATATTCGGGTACAGCCCTATCATTTACATGCACAAAAACCTATACAACACACTACAGGAAAGGGAGAAGGCCAAAAAGCACAACAGGGACCTTTTAATTGTTCAAGCCATCTTTAAAAGATAACACAAACATACAGATACAAACTATAGAAATGCAAATATCCAAAAAGAAATCGGGGCAAGAAGCCCCAAACCACCTACCCCCCTTGCTATTTCACAAATAGTATAGATAATGTTGGTCTCCAGGATTCTTGGTCTTACTTACGTTATAATGGTTAAGGGGACGTTATATGTCTCGAGCCCTGACCTGATACCTGCAGTAATAAAGATAGTTGTGACATCGCTACACACCGCTTTAAATCTTAGTTACTATTTGTTTTCTCTTCTAATGCAATCAGAACAGTGGGATCTGCATTTTGATCTGCCTCTGTAACATCCAACATCATATCATTACGTTTTGTGAAATCTGAGCCAAGGATCACAACTGGCTGATATCCGGGATATCCAGGATCCTTCAGGAAAATAAACAAAGTCAATTCAATTAAAGGCAAATGCAAACAGACAGATAGGCATCATCCACTTGTTTTGTTACAGAACACCACCTACAACACCCTTTAATGGAGTGTGGGTTAAATACTGATGGAAAACAAGCGAAGTGTGCGTGTTGAAATAAACGTCAATAACCCCATTAAGCTCTTTTTGCTCTCAGCTATAGGTCATTTGAAGCCATTTATATAATTGAAAGCGTCCTAAAAACAATTGGTTGGCCTCTTACTTCTCTCCTCCCTCCCTCCCCTCTGCATCTCTCACCACTTTAGTCCTCCATATTTTGTCCCAACAGTCTTTATAAGCCGATAATGTGACCTGACTGACTGGGGCTAGGTTTAACACAGTTTAAATACACAGTAACATAAGAAGAGTCTGTATTATTTGATGTGGTGTTAGGGTGTTACAATGAAGATAAGATCAGTTCTCTCCTCGTGGTGTTGCTGGGGCGGATTTATTGCCATCTTGTGGGAAAGTTAACAAGAATCTGGTGTGCCTGGAATTCCCTGTAATGTGTAATGCTTGCGATGGGATGATTTTCCCCTCGGTTTCATATTTATGTGGGGCACCAAATAAAGTGTGAATCTGTCACTGGATTGTGTTTGCAAGGAATCTCGCTTCATCAAGTAAACATTGATGTTCAGCCACTGGTGTGACCTTGTGAAGGTTAAAGGGGCCCGATTAGGCTTTTTTTAGGATTTCCTGTAGTGTGTTATATATGGTTTTTGTGCATGTAAATGGTCTGCAAAGGCTTAAATCCAACAAGTTCCTTCAAGAGGGAACACTCCCCCCCCCCCCCTGCCTGAAACGCCATGATGGTCTCCTTTGTTTACTTCCATAAAATAATGACATCACTATTTAACATATGCTAGCACATCTTTTGGTTTGCGTTCCAACACATAAGTGATTTCCTCAGGGTTGGGACAGCTCTAATAGTTGACCAATCAAAAAAGAGCATGCCAGCTAACCAATCAGACAGAGGGTTAAAAGAGGTGCTGCAGCACAGGCAGAATGAGAAAAAAATAAATAGGGCCCTTTTACATGGGAAGTTGCAAGCCAGAGCATGAAGGTAAATGTCCAGAAGGAGAGAGTGAGATTGTACTGATAGTTATACTGTAGTATAGTCATGAGTAACCTCTACACTGTATTACACGGTGTTGAGCAATCAGTCTGCAGTGAGCTGTGTCCCCGTCAGGCTTCAGACAGCTGAGGTTAATTATTACCTTCTCTACAGAGCTGTGCTGTGCGAGAAGCAGATGTAAACATGTTTCTGTAGCTGCTCATATATCAGTTAAAGGACCTTTGTCTAATAAGATCAATATAAAATTGTATTTATTTTAACCAAGATCAATAATATGTTTGATCATGTCAATGACAGGTATTTTAGTAGACATTTCAACAGTGGCCAGAATGATGTGTCTCTCTGGGCCTGATAGTTACATTGTGTTGTAGTGTAACCTGTTACCTGAAGAACAGATTGCACATTTTAATTGTCTATATGCTGGATGCATAACAGGCCCTTTTTTGTAATAATTGTTGTATTTTTTGTATTTATTTAAGATATGTTTAAATAAACTTGATAAACTACATGCTCAGCCATTCATGTTATTTGTTGGATATTTTCATCATCACCATCATCAAAATCAGAATACTTCATTTATCCTGAGGGATTGTTCTTTGTGACATTTGCTACCTTTTGAATAATATAAAATACAATAAAAACGAAAATATAAAATAGAATAATAACAAAATATGATATAAACATAAGAAGGTAAGGTTCAAATGTGCACCATTTACTCCAATATATAACAACAAACATATAATGTGCTGTAAGACATAAATGAAAAACAGAATGAAAATCAAATATGATAAAAACATTCATACCTAGGTCCATTTAGGAAGTTAAAATATAAGGGTGAAATAAAAATATATAATATGTATATAGACATAAGGTCAAGTAAAAATGCACATTTTGCTACTATATGACAATAAATATGTAAATGTGCGTGTATTACAATATCTACAGTGGTGTATGACATGAATCAAAAATTGAAAGAAGTAAAAATGAAAGGAAATAATATTGAATTAAAACATTCATATATATATTCATAAAATAAGTTAATATATTTAGGTGCAATACCAACATTTAATACAAATATTTATAAACATGAAGGTAGAGTAAACATGTGCCCACCTTACTACAATACAAAAAGTACTTTTATAAGAGCCTGCTTACTGATTTTATGAAAAGTAGTTATGTTAGCATTTTAATTAGTTTGATTAGTTTAACTTTAAACCTATAGTTTTTTACATGTATTACCATCCTCTCGATACACTCACTCTTAATCTAGCTCTAACTGCTTGCCTTTATTGAGTAGACATACAACATGCCTTGTTTGCAGCATGTGTCAGTGGCTGTGTGGGTGAAGGGTTAAACTGGAGAAGAGCTGCCTATCAGGTAACGGTTGCCAGGGGCAGCAACTACAAGCATGTGGGAGGAGGATGTTTTTCAAGGGCTCCTCCCCCGAGTGTATCATGTCTTATAGAAAGGACACTGTGAAGATCCCTCCCCAAATCTAAGTGAAACCACATTGGAGAATGCACTCACACACAATCTCTGTGTTAGTCTTTGCCTAAGTCATGTAAGTTGCTCAAGTCAGAGCTTCTTCCTGTTTTTCCTCTCGTGCCTGCTTTCACAGACTGGGCTGAGCAGGAAGTCCAGAAAAAAGTTTGCCCAGGAAGAGTCGCAAATCTTTTAAAGAGGAAAAGCAGACCCACGAGGAAATCTCACAAGGACTTTCGTGAGGACGTTGTTTGTTTGTGTTGTGACATTTGAAACCGGGGTGGTGTCTGCCCTACGCCATGGGGGCTGAGAGGTTTTGTTGGGGTTGAAGGGAGTGGAAAAGTGCTTCTGAAAGAAGAGGACTGACACACTTTTTGCATATTAACTCAGTTGTTAGAGCGGAAGTGCTCCAACCAGACAAACCAAATTCCTGCTGATGGATTTTAGAGGGAAACACTGCCCTGAAGCCTCAGACACTGCTGAGGAGTAGACACTCTCACACACATCAGGAGAGGGGCCAGAAGAAGAGACATGGAAGCACTGAGAGAGTCTTTTCTGAATTTGACTTTTCAGATGTCATCCTATAAGAGAGCTACGCTGGATGAGGAGGACCTGGTGGACTCCACTGCTGACGACATCTACCCATCATCACCGATGCAGGTAAACTCTCAAATACCCTAAAAATAGGTAACTCAGTTATTATAATACTTTACATAAGAAAAATGAATATACCTTAAAAAGGTATACAAAACAATCAAATACACATTCATCGTATCTCACGGTATTACACAAGAGGTACTCAAGGTGTTTCCTTGACTATCGATCCATTTGTAAAATAAATCTGCTGTCAAGTAAAGGTTTCACAATTCTTGAGAAAAATGTAAACTTCTAAAACACAATTTATAGGTGCAGTTTAAAAGAAAAACAGACACTTCCTGGTTTAACGTGTGCCATCAACTTGTGTGATTTCATCCGTAGACTTCTGACATGATAGAAAGCCTCTTCTTTTTTCTTGTTTGACGTAAATATCTTTTTTGGAGCTCTAATGATATGTTACACACACTAACCTGCTAGACAGAAGTGTCATGCTACACTTAGAAAGACTCTTAATAACTGTAAAAATAATTGCTTCACCCCTATTTCAGTTGAGTTATTAAATCCTGCTAACTGTCAAGCTTTTACATGGCATTACAACACTTTGTTGCACTAATGTTACGATCTAGATCTGTATTTTTATTTTGGCATCAGTACTGTATCAGTATTATACTGTATATACTGTATATACTGTACTGCAGCAGTATTGTTTGACAATTTACAGACCATTTTATACAGGATCAGAGAAAAAGAGAAGACCAATATTTTATATCCGGCATCTCTGTGTGTAAAAACACGGAGGCGTGTGGCGCAGTGGGTTGTCCGTTGGTGTTCGGATCAGGGGGTCACAGGTTCAAACCCCACTGCAGTCAGCATGTCGTTGTGTCCCTGGGCAAGACACTTCACCCCAAATTGCTCCTGTGGGGATTGCCCACAGTATTGAGTATGTAAGTCGCTTTGGATTAAAGCGTCTAACATGTAATGTAATGTAATTTTGTCAGCAGTTAACTGAATTCAGAAATTTCAAAACATTTGACACAAAGTTGTCTCACTGTAAGACCTAATAATCTTAGTTAATCTTTTTTTTTACAGAATTCTCTTCAAACAGACTTCCTTTTCACTATTAATATGTAAAAACTAGGCACTTATCATATCGGCATAGCTTCTGAATAACATTTTGTTTCTCCTCCTTTTTTATTTCCATACCTGTTATTGATAGGGTGAGTGAAGCAGGCAGGACCCAAATGCAGAATACACAGAAAAAATACCTTTATTTCAAGGTTTAAGGAACAAACAGAACACTACCTCGTGAACACAGTCAACGACAAACAATGAACCAACAATGACAGACAGGAAAACCAGAACTTAAATACACACAAGACTAATCACACAAACAAGACACAGGTGAGGAGGGAGGAGAAAACACAGGGGCACCAGGTGAACACAATCGGGTAATCAGGTAGGAGGGAAAACAGACAGAAAGCGACAGGCAAGACAGGGGGTGAACACTTTTCAAAATAAAACATGAAACCAAAGACAGAAAAAGACAAGACAAAACACAACACAGACAGATCGTGACAGTTATTCCTGATTTTAAAGTAGAGTTGTGAAATGGTTTTCTCTGGGAACTTACAAACGCTCTTTAATATACACTCTGTGCCCTTTCTTCAACTTCTTAACTTTAGAACAAGCACATCGTTCAGCACTACTTTATTTGACCAAAAGTATACAGAGCTCAAACAATGTGCTTGAGCATAAGTGTTCCTGCTATCATTATTATGCCGTGGTTTTCGGGATAATAAAATTGGGTTTTGAAATACTACAATTGGAAATGGCACGGGATAAGCAGGGGGATTTTCACAGTTGCACCCACAAAGCAGTTTAGGTCCAAACCAACCCGACTTTCTAAGCTCCAAGGATTAAGAAGCCACTGTGGCTTTTGGCATTTGATTTAGTCGCATTCAGTTTGACTGTTGAACTCTAATCTAAGCTAATAGCAGTAAATCGGATCCTTATTTATATACTTCAGGGGTAATTTACTTCCACAGGATGTAAGTGTGGTCCAAGATCTGGCATTTATTTACAGTGGGGATACTCTACGACCGGCCAAAGTGCTAAACGCGCCCTCTGAGAGATTTGTAAGTGACCCTTGGAATCATTCCTGTAAGAAATCAACTCCCTTGGCAGCCTTAACTAAAGCAATATTCTCTAAGAAAGAAATGCAGGAGCAGGGAGTGCTTGTTTTAAAGCCACTGCACCAATCATTTATCAAAACAAATTCTGCATCAGACCAAAACAATATGCACTCTCCTCTTCTTCTTTCATGTTTTTCTGAGAAGCTTCGGAGCTGAACATCTTTAAACTGGTAACTGTTGTCTTGCAGTGTTTACATGTGAACAACAACAAAGCAGGCGTGGCTCAACAGGAATATTGTGTCATGTTATAATCCAGGGCAGAAGCAAAACATCTTTAACAAGTGCATGTTATACTAGAAGTCAGGAAACAATAGAAGAATGTGTAACCTTTTCTGTGTAGAAGGGTTGAAAGTGCCGCCAGGGTGAAGCCATTGTGCTTTAAAATAAAACCTGTCATCAAGTCCCTGAGAAGCTGTTTGACTATAGACTAATATTTTCCACACAGCATTAATTCAACAAAGGAACGCTGTTAAGAGTGTGTGCTAATGTGATTTAAATCAATTTTATGTCCAAGCTTGAAATGATTATACTTGACTTAAAGGATTCGTTGAAGCACCTTAAATGTTTTTTGTGTTTGTATGTGCAGGTGACACTTCTACACGGCCGGAGTCCAACATGTTGGCCAGACAGGACACAGACGGAGCGGAGGCTGCTGTTTTTAGTGTGCGTCATGTCCGTAGGCCTGTTCGTATCTCTCATCACGACTGGGGTCTTCTACAAACAGAGTGAGTTCCAATTTCCATGTAAACTTAATGCTACGGTGACATATCTCCTGAAACCCAGCAGTGGTCTCTGTGAAGTAGCCGGAGAAGGGGAATGTTCTACAAGTACATTTATATTGTCATACCTCCAGCTTGCAATTTCATTGTACATCACTGCATCTTTTGTGTAATTAAATGCTGTTAACTTTTATAAGCTTCCCTTGACTCTTTTCAGTCTGTCCTGCTCTCAGGGTTCAAGAATTACTAACATTTGCCAAGAAAGAAACGTTTTTTTTATCAGATTGTGTTACCTGTGGACAGAGCTATGCTAACTGTTTCCCATGTTTACAGTCTTTATGCTAGGCTAAGCTAACCCTACAGTCTTTTTATGCTAGGCTAACCCTACAGTCTTTAGGCTAGGCTATCCCTCTGTCATCTGCAGCTACACCATAGCTACACATTTACTGAAAAGGCTAACGGCCCGTCCACACAGCGGCGTGCGTTGAAGCTTCCAACGCTTCTGCCCATTCACTTTGAATGGGGTGACGTCACTTTTAGCCGAACTGCATTGCGGGAAGCGACGCGGAGCTTTGCTGGCGTGGCTCGCTGCAAAAGTTGAGCAATGTTCAACTTTTGACGCCTCGGCAGAAGCGTCAGCCAATCGAATCATATGCCAGTACAAGCTCTAGCCAATCAAACCGCTGCTTGTGTGTCAGGGGCGGGAGATTCATGTGATTGGTCGAGTGTCAGACACGCCCGCCGGCAAGCGTCAACGCACGCCGCTGTGTGGACGGGCCGTAAGAGTGTCATCATTCTTGATATAACCTAACTGTCTTCAACAAAGGCACTTTTTCGAAATGCCAAACTATTCCTCAAATGCTGGGCATAACCTTTTTTATAATAATACTAAGTACTGTCTGTAAAGCTTCAGCTAAGCTGCCTATAAAAAAAACCTCTCTAAATCTCTCCCTAGAGCTTGTTCATTACGGAAAAAGGTCTTGTGGAATTACCATCACATCCAGGCGGGGTCTCATCTGTGCTTGTTTCCTCAAATGTACCATGGGAAACCTAATGTGACTTCCTCCCATTCAGAACCACATGTCAGGTCACACTTTGAAATAATAAGAGGAACAAGGATGAATTCTCCTCAGGGTACTAAACTCATCCCTGCTCGTAACATTGTTTCCGGATCTGTTATTGACCTGGACAGATGGGGAAAGTCTTTACTGTAAGTCCAGTATTAGAGTTGAGTGGTCCCCGGAGTTGTTCAGTACTGGCACTTTTCTAAACACTTTTGTGTTTAAACCTTATGAAGTAACACAGAGCTGACAAAAGCCTCTGTGCTGCCTTAATGGCGTTTGCTTAACAATATTGTACTCTACACACATAAAGAGCAATCACATTTATTACGAGCCAGTAAAATACCTTGTTCAAGCAAAGTGGCTGACTTCAACTTTGATTTTAATTAATTAATCCATCATCCCAAACATTCACTACTGTCTGTTATATAGGTTTTAATGCATGTAAATGCTCTGCAAAGGTTTCCATCCCACACACTCCACCCCCCCCCTGCCTTAAAACGCCTCCATTGGACTCCTTTGTTTACTTCCAAAACATAATGACATCACAATGTAACACTCTTTTATTGGCTAGCCCTGAAATATATTGTACGTAAAATATTAAGGGGTTGGACTACTCATCAATAACAAATGAGTTGACCAATCAGAGCAGACTGGGCTCTGGTTTCAGACAGATTGTAAAAAGAGGTGATGCAGCAGAGGCAGTATGAGAAAAATAAAGAGCTTTTTGAACATTAAAGCATGAAGACATGTCACTATAGAGGCACAACATACAAATATGAATCTGAAAATGTGCATTATTGGGACAACATAATCAATTGTTAGTAGTTCACGACACGTGTGACATTTCCTTCTATAAAGAAAATATCTCACTTTTCGGCTTATTATTTCGAAAAGATTTCCACTAGAAGAGATATTCCCTCCAGGTTATTTATCTTCCCTGGTACTTCTCGTAACATAATTGTTTCCAGATGTTCTGAAAACTCAAATGACCTACCGGGAAATATTTACCCACTGTGGTCCTTAGAAACCAAAGAGTTTATAAGAACTATCTATAAACATGTTTTAATTTTGTCTTTCCCCCTGCAGCTCACCCTGGCTTGTGTCTATCAGAGCCGTGCATTAGTGTGGCCAGTGCAGTCATGGGGGCCCTGGATCGATCTGTGGACCCCTGCCATGACTTCTACAACTTTGCTTGCGGGGGCTGGGTGAAGAACAACCCCCTGCCTGAGGGCAAGTCCCGCTGGGGACCTTTCAGCAACCTCTGGGAGAACAACATGCTTGTGATGAAGCATTTATTAGGTAAGACTCTTTGAGTGGGCTCAGCTGCCTTCACCCCGGGCAGAGGTGTGATGAGTTTTTCTTCTCTGGCTCATTGGGCACAGCTGGGGAAACTGGCTTGTCTTTCATTGTTGTAATTGATTTCACTTCTTTTATTGTGCAGAAAACACAACAATAAAAGGTCTGAGTAAGTCTGAGGCGAAGGCCCAGAAATATTATCAGGCCTGCATGAATGAGAGCAAGATTGAAGAATTAGGAGCAAAGCCACTACAGGAGCTTATCAGCCAGGTATGTTTATTTTTTACTAAAGCAATCAGACATCAAACACTTCATCATTTCAAGAGGTCTCTGAGCCTCTGCCTTTACATTTCCTGTTTCAGTTAGGAGGATGGTCCCTGACCGGAGACTGGGACAAGGACAACTTCCAGGAAGTTTTGCGTATGGTGTCAGCCAACTTTCGCACCTCACCATTCTTCACAGTGTTTGTCAGCACCGACTCCAAAAACTCCAACAGCAACATCATCCAGGTCAGAGGACAGGGGCGAAAATGTTATGAATTAATGTAAATTATATATTTACATCTCAGAAAGTGCTTTTTCACTAAAAACCTTTTACCACATTCTTTTAAACTTACATTCAAAATTACATTTAAAGCTGCACAGCTCTCCCACTTTCGAATTCGGATATACTACACATATTCTTTTTTGTGTCATTTTTCATATTCTTGTGTTTTGTATATTTATATTTCTTGAAAACACTTGTTCTTTGAATTGTATAACAGTTTTTGTAATTATTCTATACTTCTACCAAGATATATTTCAATCAGTCAATCAATCAAAGTTTATTTATATAGCCCAATATCACACATTTTACATATGTCTCAGTGGACTTTACAGTCGTACAGAAAATGAATACGATACACTCTGTCCTTGGACCCTCACAGCCGGCAAGGGAAAAACGTCCAAAGAAACCCTACAGTTAATTGGGTTGATTTTTAAATCCTCTTACTACTACTACTAGTATTACTACTACAACTATACATAATATAATAATAATTAGTTAACAAAAAACATAAACATAAACAGTAAGTCTATAGATATTAACAATACAAATATATATATCTATCTAGCAAGTACACAATATGAAAATATACAGAATAAACTAGAATATAATAGACTAATCTGATATTCTGGGGCCAATCCACTCATTATCACGGGGGTCCTGGTTTCACACAGACAGTTTGACACAAGAGTTCCTCTGCAGGGTGTCATGAGAACGTAACAAATAGCACAGATATGGTCTTTGGCAAGCTTCTTCTTTGAGGCTGCATGCTGGCAGCGCAGGAATGAAAACAGAAGGTACATTGTGAGGGGTTGAGATGGAGGCTGAACTGTATGTCATAAATGTTTTTTCTCAAATCTAGGTGGATCAGTCCAGCCTGGGGCTACCTTCACGGGATTACTACCTCAACAAAACAGCAAATGAAAAGGTACTTGTGGGCAAATTGCTTGTTTTACAGTGGTAAAGCGGCTACAATGTTGGACTGTAAAAGTAAAGGATATTAAAGTTCTGGAATTTTTACAATGAGAATAAAAAACAGGTTATTAAGTTCATCCAAATATTTGAAAATAAGGAAATATTAAAAGAGAAATATTTCAGCCGCAGGGTGGAAATCAACTCTGCATAGTAGCTTATGTTTGCATAGTTTAGGATTACTTTCCTGATAGATTTTTCTCTCACACACACACACATCCCTTGTCTCCCCACATCCCCCCCTCTGCACTGCCTGATATGGACTTACAGTATCTGTCAGCATACCTTAACTTCCTGGTGGAATTGGGGGTTCTTCTTGGTGGCTCCGAAGAGACTTCTTCATCACTGATGCTTGAGATCGTGGACTTTGAAACCACCCTGGCCAACATCACAGTCCCTCAGGATGAGAGAAGAGACGAGGAGCTCATCTACCACAAGATGGAGGCCAAAGATCTGTCGGTGAGCAATCCCCCACATTAAACAAGAATATACAGATCTTAAAGGGGCCCTATTATGTGTTTTGGGGTTTTCCCTTTCCTGTAGTGTGTTATATAGGTTTTTGTGCATGTAAATGGTCTGCAAAGGCTTAATTGGATAATTAGTCTCCTTTTGTTTACTTCCGTAACACAATGACATCACTATGTAACAATCGCGCTTCTTTTGGCTAGCACTCCAAACACAAAAAGTAATAGGCTAAGGGGCAGGCCATCTCTAAAGGCACGGACACACCAGGCCGATTATCGGCGTCGGTGGACGTCAGGCCGACAATGAGCGTCGACACGCCCTACTCAGATTGGTGTGTCCCGCACCGTCGGGTTCTTTTCAGCCGTACCGACCCCTTTTCGGTCTTTTCAGCCTTTGCCGACTGCCGCCGATTCAACATGTTGAATTGGCGGCAGTCGGCAAAGGCAGTCGGCAAAGGCAGTCGGCAAAATAAATCACTCTGATTGGCTGTTCAGCTAGCGAATCAGTGCATGAGAAGCGAAACGGAAGTGAGGGACCCAAGCAAACTATTAAGAAAGCAAATCTGAGATTTCATTTAACTCCAGCTCTCGACACAGGTTCAGGAAAGCCCCATGAGCTTCTCGAGTGAAAATGGAACGCACACGCTATTTGTTGTTTGTTTATATCACGCAGTCTGTTCTTCTTCTCTCGGTTATCACGCAGTCTGTCTTCCGGTTGTTGCCTCTTTCGAATGACGAATACACACAACCGCCGCCTGCTGGTAAGGAGAGTTGTTGCCACTCACGCATGCGCAGTTCGTACGTGCTTCTTGGCCGTCGGCTGAAGTCTTTGCGGTGTGTTCCAGTGCGACATATGGCCAAAACGCAGAGACGCGAGGCGACGCAACATTCGGGGTCCGTCTGTGTCAATTTTTTGTTGTCAGATTGGTGTGTCCGGGCCTTAAGCGTTTGACCAATCAAGACAAAGTAGACCAGCTAACCAATCAGAGTCGACTGGGCCCTGGTTTCAGACAGAGGGTGAAAAAAGGTGCTGCAGAAATAACATTAAACATTAAAGCATGGAAACATGTCACAGAAGAGAAAACATACAAATATGAACCTGAAAAGGAGCATAATAGGGCCCTTTTTAAGATAATAATAATTAATATTCTCTAAATCATGATAAAAAGTATGAAGCTAAATTATGCAATAACATAAATGTAAATATTCATATTCATTGTAAAAGCTAGACTTTGTCTCAATGTTTGTGTTTTATCTGTGTTTCTGCAGACTCTGGTTCCTGCAGTTGACTGGATGCCATACCTCACAGAAGTGTTTGCTCCTGTGCAACTCAACGAGTCAGAGCCAGTAGTTGTTTATGCCAAAGAATACCTCCAGCAAGTTTCGGAACTCATACTCAAAACAAATAAAAGGTCAGATATTGTATAAGCATTTATACTTGTATGCATCAAATACATTTTGCATGTTACAATTTCTTTTTAAATAATCACGAGCATAAACCCTCCTACTGAAAGGCTCATTGCTAAGCAATCACGCTGACAGAAGGCAACTAAACAATGGATTTGATATTTCCTTTTTAGCCTACTCAACAACTACATGATAATGAAGGTGGTGAGGAAGATGGTGTCCATTTTGGACCAAAGGTTCCAGGATGCAGAGCAGCGCTTCCTTGAGGTCATGTACGGGACAAAGAAGGTGAGACATTAAATGAAGGTACTTTACAGTCGCTGTAATCAAGTATGACACAGATAGATTTAACAGTGAGATGGGATAGAGTCCAACAAATCTGTGCAAGATTCTAATCTAGATAAGGTATTTTTAGCATGTTTGTAGACTAGATACTATCTGTACGTGAATTGAGGTTTTGTCATTATCATTCTGCTTTTAGAAGCCCAGTTTATACTGGCAGGGGGAATGGCCCAGAGCCAAACCACTAACATGTTGGAAAGCTTCTCACTTGACCTCTTGTTCTTGTGTCTTTGACACTGCAGAGACTTTTTTTACTGAATGCTGGAAGAAATGTGCGCCAACTGAGAAGCAACATTTTTTTTTAACAAGAACTGTAATCAGTATCAGTGTTCAATATCAGTATCAATCAGTGTTTTATGGCTAACCTTGTTAACCTGCATTCTTAATCTATATGTAAACAGGAAACCTGGTTTCCTTATTTAGGATAAGAGGTTTTAAAAAGAGAAAGCTACTTAACACAGCTACATTTTGCTGAACAAACCTGATTGTGTTGCATATATGAGTGTGTGTGTGTGCTTTGTCCAGAAACAATGTCTCAATCAGTTTTCATTGGAACTATCTGCTACCAAAGAAATAGTTCCAATCAAAACTATTTTCCAGTTGTTGGAATATTGTTTCTGGGCAGAAGTGTTGCTATTGAATTGAGCACCACAACTACAATTATTTTCAGCTTTATAGTGTTGGGGTGAAAGCAACACTCATAGAGACCTTTAAGTTAATCCCACAGTTTATCTTCTGAAATGATTGCAAGATGCAACTACACTTTTAATAACTTTATATAACACTTTAAATGAGTGAACTGAGATATTAAAGGGGCCCTATTATGCTTCTTTTTTTTTTCCTTTTCTGTAGTGTGTTATATAGGTTTTAGTGCATGTAAATGGACTGCAAAGGCAAAAATCCCAAAGTTCCCTCCAGGGAGAGTTTCCTTCCCACACGCCTCTATTGGCTAGCGCTCCAACACATTGTACGGTGGCAAATCTCTAAGCAGTTGACCAATCACAACAGAGCCGGCCAGCTAACCAATCAGAGCAGACTGGGCTCTGGTTTCAGACAGAGGGTGAAAAGAGGTGCTGCAGCACAGGCAGTGTGAGAAAAATAGAGCTTTTTGCACATTTAATTAAAACATTTGAACATTTCACAGTAGAGGCACAAAATACAAATATGAACCTGAAAGTAAGCATAATAGGACCTCTTTAATTAGACACGTAGTCAAAGATATTAATACTTAAATCCATATCCTGTCTTAGTGTACATTTAAATGACTATGCAATATCCTGTTCCCCTGACATTGTTTTAAAATAGGGTTAAGCTGTTAAAACAAACCTGAGCTCTCTATGTATGTCTGTTTTATGTGAGAGTGCCGCTGAGTCTCTTTTTGCATCTATGTGAACACATTTACAACTTCTTGTTGCTTGCTCAGAATACTCCTCATTTCCTCACTCTGATCCTGTTTCCTCTTTATCTATGTATACATACATCCCACTTTGTACTTGTCCTTCCTTTCACCTGATAATCACTTTGTCACATAGGGATTTTTCTTTACATGCAGTAAATGAATTAACTGGTTGCGTGTGAGACCAACCCAGTCTCACGGCATTTGGTGTTATAGTCACAAAATGTATTCTATCTATTGATTCGTGTTCACCAACACGATTTTCGCATTTATTCCGTGTCACACAGAACGATTTAAAAAGCAATGTATTTCTATTGGTAGTCTTTTTGTCCGGTCGGGTCTTGGAAGACCGGAAGCTGTGTGGTTTCTAAAAACATTGTATTACTCAATATCTTACCCTAAGCCTAACCCTATCCCTTTTATTTTAAATTGTATAATGTCAGAGTTTTTTTGCCGTCCGCGAGGAAAATAAATGGGGCTCAGAGCCTCAGAATACTGAAATCTGTATTTTTTGTCATCTTTTGTTTTCTTCTAATTTGTTATTATTTGGTGCAGACACGAAACATACTACCAATATGAATACAGTGCTTCGAAAATCGTTCTGTGTCAGAATACTGAAATCTGTATTTGTTTTTATCTGTTTTTCCTTCTAATTTGTTATTATTTACATTGCTTTCAAAATCGTTCTGTGTGACACGAAAAAAATGGCGAAATCGTGTTGGTGAACACGAATCAATAGATTAATGTTGTGACTATAACACGAAATGCCGTTTGACTGTGTTGGTGAGACACTGTTTTTGAACATTTCAGAAAAAAAGAAATAATCAACATACTTTTTTAGTAAATGACATGTAGAGCAATGTCAAGGTAAAGTTGAGCGTTAAGTGAAACTACTGATTTAAAATGAGTCCTTGACCTTTATCTGTGCTGAAATGACTCCTCTGTCTTTTTTCATTTAGTAGGTGTTTTGTTGGTTGCTTGCTTGCATTTCCTCAGCCATGAGTGTAAATGACATTAAGGGTGTTGTTGCCATTTTTGACTCAACAAAAAACCCAGCACTCAGTCCTTTAGAGAGAACACTTTGTCTTTCAGCCCACAGAGAGATAACAACCTTTTGTCAAATGAATCTTCTAATCTACACAATGGCTCCTCA
Organism: Gymnodraco acuticeps; assembly: GCF_902827175.1. Classification (NCBI taxonomy): domain Eukaryota; kingdom Metazoa; phylum Chordata; class Actinopteri; order Perciformes; family Bathydraconidae; genus Gymnodraco; species Gymnodraco acuticeps. The sequence continues at coordinate 416,244 of NW_022991977.1, read as the reverse complement.
GTTTGTTACGTCATTGGATTTAAGTCTAAAAAATTAAAATTCTTATCTATTTCTGTTTTGATGTCTGAAAACTACTTTATTACCAATACCAATAGATTATGGGTCCCCACTTTACATATAGGGATAAAACAAATGTTAATACATGCTTATCCAGTTTAGATTCATGGGGGGCCCCTATCCCAGCATGCACTGTGCTTGAAGCTGGAACAGATTGACCCGATCACCAAACTTTCAGACTGCTTTGCAGGAGAAATATCTATTATTAGACTGCGTTGTCTCAGTAGGAACATGTTTACTGTAATGCTTTCTTTTCACTTCTGTTTAACCATCACCACAGTTCTCTCCACCTACACATGAAGCCCCACAGCTACATGTTCATTCTGGGAAATGTAGACAGTGACTAACAAATGGGGTCAAACTAAATGTGACACTACAATAAAATTCCAGACTAAAAGGAAATTCCAAAGGGTTGTATCTTCACTACACTGATGAAGCAATTTTTCTTAACGTATCTCAACTTGTTGATCTCGTGTTGCAGAGCTGCTCTCCACGCTGGAAGCTGTGCGTCAGCGACACAGACAGCGCCCTGGGCTTTGCTCTAGGAGCCATGTTTGTCAAAGACACCTTTCCCGAAGACAGCAAGACCATTGTAAGCATTTCAAAGTCTTCCCCTCACAAAAGCTGCTCCTGCTGTGTGAGATGATTTGACTCTCTTTTGTCCCTTCTGTGCTCCAGGCTGAGGATATGGTTGCAGAGATTAAATGGGCGTTTGAGGACAGCCTGAAAGATGTGATCTGGATGGATTCGGAGACAAAAAAAGCAGCCAAAGAAAAGGTAGGATAAGAAAGATGATGTTTATTCCCTCTTCAAAACATTTTCCAACTCCTGCTTCAGGGAGACATTAACATCTGAATGAGTTATGTTGTTGTGTGCTGAAGTGGGTGGGAATTACAGCACTGCCACCTGGTGTAAAAATGTGTCTTATGCAGTTTTTCTTTATATATCACAGGCGGATGCAATATACAACATGGTTGGATATCCAGAGTTCATCATGAACTCCACAAAGCTGGACAAAGTGTTCAATGATGTAGGTAAATGTGGAACTGTATCATCCTGTTTTGTTCATCACATAATGTCTCACTAAAACACCAAATTACACTTCTGATTCCTCTCTTTTAGTTTGAGGTGGTGAACGAACTCTACTTCCAAAATGTCATGCAGTACTACAACTTCTCAGCCCGAGTGACTGCGGACCAGCTGAGGAAAACTCCCAACAGAAACCAGTGAGTTGCCCCTGGTTACCCTCATCCCCCCCTCCAGCCCCGCTCGGCCAGAGACGAGGCTGCACGCTCCGTTGGGGGCACATTCCCATTATACTGACTCAGCAGAATAATGCTGCCATCCACAAATGTTCCCAGGCAACCAACTTCCCTCCGCTGACCTGAGCCTTGTCTCTAATTAGGCTGACGAGGGTTTTCCATGCATTTCAAACTGATCTGCAGTCAGCCCGGCACAGTAGCGAGGGAAGAATCAATATTCTGAATTTGTTGTGACCTTGATGTCAGCCTCACATGTTGGTCCTGCATGTTCCTTGTTTTTCTTTTACAGGTGGAGCATGACCCCTCCGACCGTGAATGCATATTACAACCCAACGAAGAATGAGATGGTTCTGCCTGCAGGAATCCTTCAGGCTCCGTTTTACAGTCATTCCTGGCCTAAGTACGTCTTCTGCATCGCATTTCAGGCTCAAACAATCATGGATGGTGGAGCACTGTCTTTAATTCACAGAACCATAAAAGCAGTTTGTGACACTCGGGGCGTCGGGATCAAGCTGGGTCGGGGTCATGCATCTGTTTGGCTCGGGGACACGTGGAGCGGCACGGGTGAGGGGCGGGGCTTCATGGGAGCGCACTTGGTCCTGTCTCGTTCTCGCACACGGTCACTCGCACACATGCAGGGTATGGGGAGAGTTTATTCACTGCTGCTGAAGGACACAAACAGGCGACACAAACGACGAAACAAGAGGTCAGCTGGTCGTGGCTGCTCTTCGCGTTGCGTCCTCCTGCCAAAGAGAGATTGCAGGTCTCACTCAAGCCCTTTAACCCTCTGGTACCGGCCGCCAGGTGTCCTCAATCCCAGCTGATAGACCAAAGGGAAAACCTTAAAGGAACATACACACACCAGAGATAACAAGGCAGGGGTCGTCACACAGTATACAAAAAACATGGTATTAAAACAACAGTGAAGTTTAAATCAATACTAGTTGTAAAAAACATTCTCCACAGGACATTGCCTTTAGCAGCTGTTTTATAACTAAACATGAGTGTCCTGTGGTGAGCAGCAGATATAAAATGGTAATCAGACTGATTTGCTATTCTGTTTTACTTCATTGATTTTCTTTTTGAATATGTATTGATTTGATTACATTTGAATTGCTGATCTGAGATGAGGGCAACGGCAAAAAAGGGGATCGAAAGAACTCACTTTTTCTTTTACACAGATTAAACAAGATATAAATTGGTCGTGCTGGTGTGTGGATTTTGTTTACAGTCTTTTTGCTAAGCCAGCTGTCCTCTGGCTGCAGCTTCATATTGATCAAACCGATATGAGAGTGGTATCAATCTACTTATCTAACTGGCAATAAATTGAACAATGTCAAAAATACTTCCTCAGACACAGTTGCTTTAACCATCTTTGTGGGACATACAAACACGTTGAAATGTAGTCATTGGGGGTCATAAAGGTATCTTTTTTACACTTTTTCAGAGCTCTTAACTTTGGGGGAATTGGCGTCGTCATGGGACATGAACTGACTCATGCTTTTGATGACCAAGGTTGGTGAAAGGCTTTCCATTTTGAACTCTTTACATTTAAATACATGTCAAATAAAACCTTCAATGTCTGTATGCTTGATTTGGCAGAGAATACAGTGACACCTTACACTTTTATTTTTATTTTTTTTAAAGGGAGGGAATACGACAAAGATGGAAACCTGCGTCCCTGGTGGAAGAATTCCTCAGTAGAGGCCTTCAAGAAGCAGACTCATTGCATGGTGGAGCAATACGGAAATTACAGCATCAACAAAGAGCCTCTGAATGGAAGACACACCCTGGGAGAGAACATCGCTGACAACGGTGGACTCAAGGCCGCCTACAAGGTCTGATATCTAATAGGAAGCGTGATTAAAGGGGCCCAATTATGCTTATTTCCATCTACTGTGGTATGTTTACATGCTTTAATGTTAAAAAAGATCTTTGTCTCATACTGCCTGTGCTGCAGCACCTCTTTTCACCCTCTGTCTGAAACCAGAGCCCAGTCTGCTCTGATTGGTTAGCTGGCCGGCTCTGTTGTGATTGGTAAACCGCATAGAAATGTCCCGCCCCTTAGCCTATCATGTCAAATGTGCTAGCCAATAGAAGTGTGTGTTACATAGTGATGTCAATATGTTACGGAAGTAAACAAAGGAGTCCAATTATCCAATTTAGCTTGTGAGGAACATTTACATGCACAAAAACCTATACAACACACTACAGGAAAACACATAATAGATTTTAAGATCTGTGTATTCTTTTAAACAAAGGATTTCAATAGAGGCGTTTCAGGCATGGGAGGGAGAGTGTGGGAGAGAAACTTTCGGATGTCAGCGTTTGCAGAACATTTACATGCACACAAACCTATAAAATGCTAGGGCTTTAATGTTTTTCTGTTTGTGACTTCCATTTAACAATGGAAACACACAATTAAACTCAAAGGAGCATTTAAATTAAGTCTGATCTATTATTATTTATTTGGTTAAGGTCAGACCACTGCTGTTATGTTTACTACTGCAACATTATCAGATTGCATGTTCAAAAGGTCAGAAATCTTACCAGACAGATCCGATTATTATCCCCTGCATTAATTTATTCTTCAAGGCCTTGTGGGTCACATCCATTCATCTGTATTGGAAAAAGCAACTTGTCTGGTTTGCAGCGAAGCCTGGAAATGCAACAGGTGGCTGTGAGTGACCTTGTCAGCCTCTGGTTACTTCTTCGCATGCAGACATTCTTTCCATGTAATGAAAGGTCATATGCTGTGAAGCAGAGGAGCAAATCATATAGAAGTAAAAGCAGCCTGCATTATGTGGCACATGTAAACCAGAGGGAGTTAACACTATGGATCTTCTTTTCCCCCTTGGTGTATCATTTTACACAAGCAAAACAAGGGCCGCATGCTAGTAACAGGATCATTTCTTTTTATTAAGGCTTATGTGAACTGGGTCAAAAAGAATGGTGAGGAGGCCACGCTGCCTGCACTTGGGATGACGAACGATCAGCTATTCTTTGTAGGATTTGCACAGGTTTGTATCCCTCAAATTATTTCCTTTAACTCAATAGTGCTAATATTACTGCTGGTTTTACAACATTTCTTAACGCTACTCTCCAGACACGTTTTAAGACATAACAACTCTTCTACAAATAACAATTTGTGGTTAATCTGATGGGGTTTTAGAGAAATCAACACCCTTTCCCTCTTCTGAAAAATCCATACTGTATAAATCTGCAAAATGTTTCCAATATTTAAATGCTGGAAAGATCCATCTCAGTGTTTGTCCTCTGTAGGTTTTAAGTTTCCTCGTCACACTTGTATACATTGCCTCCTGTACTGCTCCTATGTCAAACTTGGATTCAAGATGAGCACAAACAAACTTTCTTCCTTTGCAAATAAATGTGAAAAAAGCCTACATAAATGACAAGATATTTAAATGAATAACTTCAACCTAACCGGAATAAATTCAGTCCAAACTCTTTATAAATCTCCTTACAATTCTCCATGTTATTTTTTAAAGAGCTAGGCGGAAACATGAATCCCTAATTGTGTGTCTCTGTGTCCTTTATCTTTGCTGCAGGTATGGTGCTCTGTCAGGACACCTGAAAGCTCACATGAAGGCGTCATCACAGATCCTCACAGTCCATCAAGATTCAGAGTCATCGGCACCATCTCCAATTCACAAGAATTCTCAAAGCACTTTGGCTGCAAAGCAGACGCTCCTATGAACCCTAAACACAAGTGTGAGCTTTGGTGATGTTTATCAGCAAGGAGAAAATGGACGTTGGGGAGAAAGGAATGACAAAGTCTCTACTGACGGGGAGCGCAAGAACCACTGAAAGTCCTTCTGCCTTGCCACTTAATGCTTATCAGGATCCTTATCAGGACAGAATGTGCCTGCTTTTCATGCAGGATTGCAATCTTCACTGCTTCTCCAAAAGACCTGTTGGTTTAAGCTAGCAGCTTTCCCTGAATTAAATATAACTATGAATGCGCTTTTTGAACACTGGAAATCCAAAAAATGGTTACAGAAAATGGGTGAACCACTCTCAAATGTTGTCAGCTGCTTGTCACATGTGGTGATAAATAAGCAAAGGGCTGTTTCTTTTTCCTGTAACTTTTCACTGTGCTTAGATCTTCTGCAATTTATTTTTATTGTGTTTTATTTATGTTCACAATTTTTTATATGAAAGTGAACCAGGGACCTGCAAGATTTTTAATCTAATGAAACAGACAGCTCTTAATGTTAATGAAGAATGTTATTATTTGTGTAAAACTACAGTAACTGTAACACCATTTTAAAGCTGAATTACAAATATTTTGTGTACAATCTGGTCAAACTGTTACATTTTATAGAGATGCTGACATGAAATTGTGTTCCGTTGCTGCTGTTTGGAATTAAGACATTTCCTGCAAAACAGTTGCTACTTTTCTTCCTGCAGAATGTATGATCCTTAACAATTATTCAAGATTAAGTGTTTGTCACAAATTATTTTGTATAGTAAAACCAATCTTTAAAAAAACGTTTGTGTCACACATTTGTATTTTTGCGTGAGCTTACATCCACATTTGTTGTTGTACAGAGATGTTATACTAGATTTAATAAAGACTAGGACCCAATGCCCCAGATCACTTAAAATAACAAATTGCAGTACATTTCATGAGGAATTGTCTTGCTGACCTGCAGATGCGAAGCAGCGAGAAGAACGATAGATGGCGCTAATAACACACCCATGTTATAGTCCTGCTGCTGGTGCAGATTACAGTTAAAAACTATACTGTGTAAATAGCTGAATAATGAAGGATTTTGTCCATGCAAACACGCACATTGCTAAAATAATAGTGCAAGTTGATTTGATTAAAATTACTTATTTATTTTGCTTCTTAATGAGCTATTTTGCAATGATCAATTATATGTTGTTATAAATAGTTGTTACTATAATCGTATCATCTAAATTGAAGACACGCAAAACAGCAAGATCAATCAAAAAAGAAAAAAATTGGTATTTCAAAAATGTTGTGGACACATGAGCCATGCCTGCTATCTGTATCTGATTGTAGGTTAGTTGATTAACCGAGCGAATCCGTAGCTGGCCGAGAATTGCCGAATCATCTGTCCTGCCCGGACTGCTGGAAGCGGCCGCAACGCCATGTTGGCGAAGTCTCTCATCTCTGTGAGGAAAAAATGATAGAAAAAATACGCGCCGAGAAGAAAAGGTAGATCGCCAACAGAGGTAGAAGATTGTGGCGATTATTTATTTTTGAAAGAAAAGGAACCGAGCCGGATCCGCGGAGGTTCCGGACGGACGAGGGAGGCTAAACCTCCCACCGTCCCCATGAATAGCACCGCTGATCCGAACAGCGACTTTCCATGAAAAAAATACGTTTGTGTTGCTATTCGTGCTTCGTTATCCCAGTTCGTTAAAGGGATTTGGGGCCTGCTTCAAGAATCTGCTACGCTTGCTCTATGTATGCAAGCTAGGCGTTGTTTGTATCAGTATTTATTAAGGTATTGTTTTTATTTGTTGATTTTTTTGCGATGAGTTTGCCACCGAAAGTGGTCCCCAAAACCGCCGCTGTCGCAGTTAGCGGACCTGGAAGTGGCCCCTCTCCGTCGAGCCAACTGCGGGCTACCCTGACCTCCGTGTCTCTGCCGCCGGGAGCCCCAACAGCTCCTCAGCCTGGTGCTGTACCACCACCTCAGTATCCTTTCACTTGGGTAACATGGACATTGTTTGTGATTTTGTGCATTTCACTCTTATTTTAAGACAGTAACACGCACGCTCTGCTTATTTTATAAGCGGCAGATAACAGGTTTGATGCGGGGATGATGGTTTCGTTTGGAGGGAGCTGGGATGGGAGGGGACAATTCGCTAGCTAAGTATGCTAACGTTAGCTTATCAAGCCGGTTATCAATAAAGCTAACGGAAATGTCAGTTTGGATTTCGGGAGTTCACGCTATGCTATTGTTTCTACTTACGTGTGTGATTTAATAAAGCTGTCACTCGAATATAGTGGGATGCAATCAAATATAGATGAAGTGACATTAATGGGTATATAAAATAGCCATCACCGGCAAGCTATAATGCTTTCCACACCGGTTACCGGCTTTGTTCAGTTACCGTTGCTGGCTAGCAAGGTGCGGTAGCCTAGTTACCGTGCCAGCCTGCTAAGTTAGTGGTAGCCACCATGGCTAGCAATTGTACAACTCAGTGAATGTAAGCAGTAAAGCTTCATTCTTTTCAGGGGGCTCACGTTAGCCTGTATAAGGCACGGTTTGTGGGAATTACACCCCCTTTACATTTAACATGAATTTAGCATTTAAAGAGGTGCTCCTATGCACCTAACCAGGCCTGTCAGTGTTTGGGCCGGTGAGCTCTAATGATGACAGCATGTATAAATTAGTAGTTAAAAAGTATCTTGACAGTGACATAAAGTTTGATATTTACTGTTTGTTTACATTATCAGGTAATACAATTGGGTTATCCCAGAAACCTGTCTCCAAATATGAACTGTAATTCAGTAAATCAGACTTTCAGTGTCGTGGGTTTGTACTGTCATTGCCCCAAAATACACCTTTACCTTTGAGTTGACATAGTGATACACTCACTGTGGTTGTCACCTCCTGTTTTATTGACAGTATGGTGGCACAAGTGAAAGAGAGGATTAGGTTGACGTCTCCTGCCTGTCAGAGACAGAGAGATGTCTTTTGTGATCTGACAGCTTCTGTTGTGGTTTTGGCTTTGGGTTGTGATGTCTCAACCTGATTTCCTGCCACCCAGGATTACAGCCGCCCTGTGTTTCTGACATCTGCAAGGGGCAGTAAGTAGCTGGTTATGGCAGGTGGCAGTATGGAACTGTCTTGCCTAAAGTGTGTTTTTGATTTGTTTGTGGGTTAGCTGAGCAACTCAAGAGCAACACAGAAGATAATAGTCTCTTTATTTGTTGTGCCGTGTCCTCTTTTTACTCTCCAGACTTCTGAAATTTGCTTAACCTACTTTTAGGTGTATGATGTGAAGTGCCTACCAGTTGAGTACATAATTGAACCCTCTTAATTTTCTCAATGAATGCATTGTTAGGCTGGTATAGAAATACATAAACATTAGAAAAAACGAAATGCTCATTTTTTAAAGAAGAGAAATCACAAACATTTTTAATATGTTTTTTTGGTTTGTTCACTCTTGCTAAGCTTTACTTTCACATTGATTAAAGTGATCAGCCTTATATTGGTTATCAACATTATGGAATAACTGACGTCTGGATGAAGTGCTGGCTATTGATCTACTAATGAAATAGTAACTGTGTTGCTGTTAAATGAACAGGGGCAACCCTATGGTAGACGGCATTAAACAGCGTATAGTGGAATAAGATGGCTACATCAATTATTGCTATATTTCTTAAAATGTGATTAAGAGATTAATTAGTCTGTCCTCTTTACTACATTTGACAGAATACATTGGTTGGGAGTTGTATCATAATTCATGACCACAATATAAATGAAATCTAAAATGTCCAATGTTTGGTGAATATGACATTACATCTCCACATGTATGCATATGGGGGAGTGAGGCAAATACACATGGCTACAACTAATAAGGTTCACTTAGCTAATGTACTTTTAATTTAACTTAATGCAACAGCCATGCATGTACTTTTTCTACAAAGTGAATCAATATTAGTCTTGTTTTTGAATAGGTATTGTTTCTATGGTCAATAGCAGTGCTGCTTAGCATTCAGAGCGAGACTTTGGGGCGCTGTTGAATTTTATTAAATGTTAAATGCCATTTAACTATATAACAAAGAGTATGATTTCATTTTTCATGATGTTACTATCTGTGCAGAGGTAGGAGTTACCAGAAAGGTTACATTTTTTTAGATAAAGTTGCAAGAATGTATGCCTTGTACTGGGGCTTCAATGTCATTTCCATGTCCCTATGATAGTCCCAGGATCCTGTTTTAGACAGCACTGCATTTGAATTTCTTGTCATACATGAAAACAACCCCTTTGAGTGTCGCCACTTGTCTGACTCCTCACTCTCTCCAGACACCAGAGGTCAGGACTGTGGGAGCATGTTACGCTCTGTCTGGCCTGGGCTCCTAATGTATGGGAATTCCCACTTGGAGGATGTTGGCGTGTGTGTCTGAGGACTCCTGAGATGCACAGGGGTCCAGAGAAGCAGGGTGGAAAGGGCTTGTATGTGTGCAGTGCGGGGGGGGGGGGGGGGGGGGGGGGTTGTTTCTGTTCCTGGTTGCCAGAGAAACACCCAGCGCATGCGTCTGCTGCTGCACTTGTCAAACAATGGCAGTGCTGCTTAGCATTCAGAGCGAGAGGCCAAGGTGGCGCTTCCCACCATCTGCCAACAAAGGCCCAGGTCACCCAGCCTGCCTTAGCCCCCCCTTATTTCCTTCCATCCCCCCTCAGCTCACCTCACCCCATTGCTCGCCCCCAGCTGAGAAAACTGAGGGCTTCTCCTCATTTCCCCCCTCCTTGCCGCCTCCCTCCAACCCCTCAGCTTTCATGGTACAGCACTTTCATCTCTCTTTGAAGAGGCTAGCTCCTTTTTCTTTCTCACAACTTTGCAAGTTCTTTTTTTAATTCTCTGTCCTAATGATTTCTGTTTGGACAAAAGGAATTTGTCAATAAAAAAACTGAAGTTTAATTTGAACCTGCCAGCCAGGCATACAGTCAGAGCCAGTGTTCGTGTTGATATCCCACTACGTAATGTTGGTACCCAGCTGGCTGGTCACACAGCACTGTAGTAATGTATTTTAGGACAGGTGCGTGCAGCCGCGTTAGAAGATATTCTCATGAGCATACTCACTGTGGGATGTTATAAATAAGCTGCTGAGTTGTTATGAGCCAGCATACAGGACTGTTCTCTACAGAGAGGGAGTGGCCTGTCGAGAAAAGACATTCTGCACCCTGTCAGAGATCTCCCAGGGTTTTTATCTGAAGCGACATAAACACATCATTGCTGCTGTTTTATTCCTCTATCTTGGATCAACGCCTGATAGTTGCTTATCGTTGAAAAAACCCAATATGTTCCTATTTTACTGACATTGATTTCAACTGTTCTTACAACCCTCAGTATTTGCAGTGAACTCTTTGTTTGGCGATCCATCCCACCCACACCAAGATGCTGTGAGGTCCATGGTCAAGTTGAGAATGTTCACATCCACTTGTCAGCAAGTAGTGCTACAACATTTTCCAAACAGTGAAATACTTGTTTTGTAGGAGAAAGAATGAATGCGTTGCTTCAAAATGTACAAATGCAATATTGCATCTACTGTTACGAAACACTGCAGCTAAACAATTGCTTGATTTGTGTGCATCTGCAGTTAAGTTTGCCAACCATTTCTGTCTGTTGTTCTTGTTGATATTCATTTCAGTCCTCGTGGGACTTTCATAGCGAAACTGTAATTTAACTTTGGAACTGTTAGTTAGAACTGATCTCTCTCCTAAATCAACCTGGCAGGTTTTTTTGTTGATGGGTCCGATTTTTAGCACTGGCTAGTAGGGTTGCAAAGGGGCGGAACATTTCCGGTACATTTCCGGAAAGTTTCCATGGGAAGTTAAGCTGGGGAATTTTGGAAATATTCGATGCAAAATTAAACAAAAAACATGACATTTCAACAGATTTCTTTTTTTAAGTAGAAAAGAACAAGTTTTAATAATTTTATTGAACAATTATTTGTTTCATTGAAGAACGAAAACAGGAATGTTGCGTTAAATATTACTCACCCCCCCCCCCAAAAAATGAACAAAAATGCACCCCCCATTCAAAAATCCCCACAAAGTCCCATTCAAAATGTTAAATGAAAAGAGCCCTTCTCCCTCCAAAAAGTCCCATTAAACATGCAAATCTTCCTTCAAGCGATCCTCTGCATTTTTGCTAAACTCTTTCAGTCAACGGGCTCTTCCTGGGCCTCATCAACATCCAACTCGTGAGTCTTCCTCTTCCTGTCACTGTCCAGCCTTGTTGAGGATGGCTCTGTGTCAGGCTCAGAGAGCCTTAGGTTTGCTCGAATGTCAACCAGTTTTTCCACTCTCACATTTGTGAGCCTGTTGTGAACCTTTGTGTGGTCTCAATAGCCATGCAGTAAGCAGTGTGCTATGGCATGGATATTCAAGTGTACTTGAATGGCATCTGTATGTTTTAGTCAAGATTATGCTAAAATATACTTTCCCCAACTATATTTAAGTTCCCTATGAAGAGCCAACCTTCAATTTGGAAAATTCCCAGTTTATTCCCATAAATTCCCGTTAATTCCCATGGAAAGTTTCCATCTTTGAAAATTCCCGGAATTTTGCAACCCTACTGGCTAGTACTGCTGATGTTTCAAACATAAATCATTACCCAGGCGGTATATATCTGGCTGCTGTTTGCCGTCTACCGACCTGTGATTCCGCCTCCGCCGCGATGTCTTAAAGCAAATTCTTAATGTTATTGGCAGTGTGATTTGGATTCTGTAAACTATCACACAATGTCATCAAAATTATGTTTTTCATAATTTCACAATTAGTTTCACAGAAAATGACTAATCCATGCAAAACAAAAGGGCACAGTGTCATTGGCTATGTTTGCTGTCTAAATACCAGGAAGTATTCTTCACTTTTTAACAAACCTTTACAGTGTGTCAGAGATGCAATAGGGGAATCCCTGCTATGGGTTACTGTCTTAAATGATTGGGTCTATAAAAGTGACCAAAAGTAGGGAAACATCTCCATCCTATCTTTCCAAGTATATCTTTCTTTAAATATCATCCCCTCTTGAAATGTCACATTTTCTCGTGTCTGAACCCAAAACTATTCAGTTTAATATGACATACAACAGAAACATATTTCATACATTTAAAAACTGTCATTTCTGCCATTTTTAACAATGAATTCCTTTTTTAAATAGTTTGGAATTACTTTCTGTTGATTGGCTCGTTGACCAATCAAGGCAGCTCTACATTTTGGTAATCTTAACTAAAAGTGAGTTGCAACTTGAATTTACCCATTTAGCAGTGAAATAACATGCAATGCAACTTTATTTATCAATGTAAGGAAATGTGTTAATTATGGTGTATCTCTTTCTGACTCTACCTCCTTTTTTAAAGTACACAGTACTGAATCCCTGTTTCCTTCATTCAAAAAACGTGCGTGTGCAGTGGCCAGTGGGCCATCAGGGAGCAGGAGGGTTTGTGTCTGCACCATCTGGGCCGTCTCTGCTTACTTCCTGTGAATGAACCTACAGAGCCGCTAACTTTGCAAAAACAGAGCTCACCTCTCACTCTGACCCTCTGCTGCCTCTTTTTCATGGATGTTCCATGTGATTCATTCAGGGAAGGGGTTGCAAAATACACAGCTGTAATTCATTGATAGTAGGAGTAATAGCAGATTACAGTTTATTGAGCCGTATCATCCTCAGGATCACACCCCTGCTATTTGTAAGGCTGTATTTCCTCCTGTCTTCCCCCTTCTCTCCCCCTCACATACAATCAGCACATTAGTGGCTTTACAGTAAGCTACTGATGAAGCAGGAGCTAAAGCAGCCCCCCCCTCCTTTCTTAAATGAGGCTTACAGGTCAATGTTGAATCAAGGGCCAAAGGTGAGTGGTTAAAGCTACTTTATGATCTCCTAAGAGAAGAAGCAGGATTGATTTATATTCTGTTCTGGTGGGGGACTTGTTTTAGACCCAAAATGACCTTGTCAAGGATAAACTACACAGAAGCCTATGCTTGTTTAGGAGTTATGAATCCTATTTTAAATGTGAGTTTTCCAAATGTATTTTAAAATGGAAAAAACCTGCTTACAGTGTCATAAGGAACCTGTGTTCCTTTGACTTTAAAGAGGCCCTATTTGGCTTTTTTGGCCTTTTTTTTTCCTGTCATGTTGCGTGTTATATAGGTTTTTGTGCATGTAAATGGTCTGCAAGGGCTAAAATCCCAAAGTTAACGCCAGAGGGATTTCCTCTCACACACACTCCCCCCCCCCAAATTCCCCCCCCCCCCCCCCCCCCCCCCCCTTCTTCACTCACTTCGGTGACACAGTTAAATCACTACGTAACACCTGGCTATTGGCTAGTGCTCCAACACATTGTACGTGAAACGCTAAGGGTAGGGACATCTCTAAGCTGTTGACCAATCACTACAGAGCCGGCCAGTTAAACAATCGGAGCAGACTGGGCTCTGGTTTGAGAAAGATAAATACCTTTTTGAGTCATGTAAGCATGTAAACAAGCACTTTGTATGTAAAAATAGACAAAATACAATTATGAAACCTGGAAATTAGCATAATAGGGCCCCTTTAACTAGCTAGTATCCTTAAGGTGAGGCAATGTTAGGGTTATGCACCTTTTAACCCTCTCTTCTGTACACAGTGTTTCTTCTCAGTCTCAGCGAGGGGTCAAATGTGAATCTCGCCATTAATGTAGTTTTGTCCAATTTGATGTCGCAGGTCATCTTTCAGCCCCACGACTCTCGTATTCCCTGAAGCGGTGTCCCTGCTGTAAGTCTTTAAGTTGACATTGTGCTCGCCTCCTTTCCTCAGGCAGAAAATTCATGGAGATCAAACTAATGACTAATATCTAATTAGTGCGGTCAGCCACTTTCATGGTTGTGCCCGTTACATGCAAAAGAGCCTGACTGAAAAGCTTCCATCTGGTTTACATGCTTGACACTGATGATCCTCAGGACATTTGGTTTTCACCGCGTGATCACCTACCTATGAATAGGAAACATTTTTTTACAAGCAGTTCATCTTAAAACTGCAAAAATAAACGAAGAATGAAATGGTAATAGTGTGGCATAATGGCATAATTGGACATCCACTCTTGCTAACTGTCGGCTATTGAAGGGAGTAGTCGCCAATATTAAAAATGCTATTATATTGAAGTGAGAATTTGCTGCAGTTTGTGTGTAACACTTTTTCAGGCACAGAAACAGAACGATTAAGCTAAATTAAACGATTTTTTTTTAACATATTAATTAGCTTTGTAATTAATTACGTTTAGCATCTGCTTTTGAGTTCCCTCACAACATAACTACTTACAAAAACCTGTCTTTGAGCAATTTAAAGGGGCCCCATTTTGCTCATTTTCAGGTCGATATATGTGTTATGTTCCTCCACATGTTTACATGCTTTAATGTTCAAAAGGTCTTTATTGTTCTCATACAATGCTGCAGCAACTCTTTTCACCCTCTGTCAGAAACCAGAGCCCAGTCTGCTCTGATTGTATGCTGGCCAGCTCTGTTGTGATTGGTCAACCACTTAAAGAGGTCAGTACACTGTATTGGAGCGCTAGCCAATAGAAGCTTGGGTGTTCCATAGTGATGTCATTATGTTACAGAAGTTATCAAAAGAGTCCAATGGAGGCATTTTAGGCAGCGGGGGGGAGTGCGTGGGAGAGAAACTCCCTCTGGGATTTTAGCCTTAGCAGACCATTTACATGCACAAAGACCTAAAGAACAAACTACAGGAAAGGGAAAACCTTAATAAAAACGTTTAACCCTTTAAATGAATCTGATGATTTCAAATTCGACTGCATTTGCAACAATCAGGTCTGCCAAAAATCCCTGGAAGATTTACTGATCTACTTTTGCGTTTGTTTTGCCACTGTTGACAAGAGCCCCCCTCCATTTTAATTCCAGGCGGATGTGTTACTGTTGCTCCAGCAAGTGAAGCCTGGGTATATTTCCCGACACGGTTTCCACACAGAGATCATGTACAGCAGACAGATCAGCTTGCCTCACTTGTTGATACCCCCTCTTAGTGTGACATTCTCTGTCCGTCACCCACCAGACCTCGGTCAAGAATCATTTGCAGTTGAATATTACATTCCCCCCATCTGCTTTGTGGCATTGGATGTACCACAGTAAGAATTTTCACATCAAAAATATATACAACAAGTAGAAGATTTATTTCAGTCTTTCTGGTGATATCACTTTTTGTCATGCACTTTTGGTAAAACAAAGCATCAAATACTGTGTCACCCATATAACAGTATTATTGTGCTCCTCCTCACGTTGACTGTCAGTGTCAGGAGACAGATCCTCTAATTGCTCCTCATTCTGTGTATGTACTGGGTGTGTGTGGGGGTGGGCGTGTTGTTATTCCCCGGCAATGAAACGGACAATACCTCCTGCTGCGCTTCTGCTTTTTTGGATAGCAGCCCTCTTTTAAAGGGATACATCCTTCTCTCCCTCTTGTGTTGTCGGTTAGGAGTAGCGATGCTGGCAGGGGGCCAAGACAGATGACGGCCCCTGCAGACAAGAGCAGAGTAAACTTGCTCAAAGGGCCAGTTTACTCCGTCAGGACAGCTTGTCTAATGGTCTTCGGTTAGCTGAGGGGGCTGTGTCCGATCATTCCTGTAACCTACGATTTGACATTCACACCCACTTACCGGCCTGATTGGCCAGCTGTGCAGAGGTTAGAAAGAACGCTGGGTTTCTCTTCAGCCCTTTTTTTTTTACAAAGAAGCTATTCCTGGCTCTTTTCATGTGAAGAGCTGAGAGCAGCACTGCATTTCTTCCTGGAGAAACTGTCTGAAAATGTGGAATGATATCCCAATTTTTAACCACATTGCATCTCCCCCTTATGACAGCTGGCTTTTCACTCTTGAGTTAGGTCATTCTGAACAACAACAAAAACGTTGGATAGTGTGCGCAGACACATGTCGCACAACCAACTTTCTCTCTAGCAAAACCCTTCCCTGGGGGGGGGGGGCGTGAAAAGGAAGAAAGCCAGACGTTCGGTTTCCCTTAAACCATGTGACTGTGTGTGTGAGAGACTTTCTGTCACGGCCAACTGCCTGAGCAGGTTACTAACCGCAGGGCTTCCCTCTTCTGTCTGGCTATTAGACATTCCCTCTTTTGTCTCCCTTAACATGTGAGTGATGTCTCCCAAGTGAGTCTCATTATTGAATGTTTCAGAAGCCCTAAAGAAAGTTGTCTTCTGTTCTGGTTTCTCTTCAGACAGAGCCCATAGCAATTATAACACCCTGAGTACTATAGGTTTATACAACTGTTGTGGTATTTGTCTTTGACCCTACTATTCCACTTTCAGCATAAGAAAACTGATATTTGATAATGTGTTTCTCTATGCATTTGCAGTTGGCTTATCTCCTGCTGTCCATTTGCCTGAAGTGGTCCAGAAATCCATTTCACATTTTCCCTTTCACACTTGCAAAATGGTGAAGGTACAAAGTGTGCTCTTAGAGATGGGGCATTTTGGGCTAGGGTGGGGTCGGGTGGTGGAAGGATCCTTGAAATCAGAGCCATTGGGCCTTGAGGAAAGCCCTTTGGATCTGGATCAGCTATATATGCATTGCATGAAAACATAGAAATGTAGAACAAAGAAAGTGTTTGCCAAAAACACTTTCACACATACTAAATCAAGTCCCTTAATGTTGTCGAGTCAGCAATATTTAGATTTAACACGATACGATACACTTTGTTGTCCCGTCAGGTCATTTGTTTTGGTCTCGTTACATGACTACATAAAGTATGAAACAAATCAAGGATCTGAGCATCTCTTTTCCCTTACTAAGAGATCTTTTAATGTCCAGTTGTGTTTGAGTTTTCCTAAACGCACCTCTCTCCAGGATCCCTCGGGTTCAGCCACCTCTGGACGACCGGATCTTCCCCTCACAGCCCGGAGTCACTGCAGTCTACAGTGTGAGTCCCTGCCAACAGACCCTCTCCCAAACATATCCACCGGTATGCTGCAGTGCATGCACATCAAAATACACACTCCAGATACAGAATACACACACACAGAGACTTATCTATTGTATGGACTGAATGTAGTTGCAAACATTTGACTGTAAAAACACACACACAGTTGCTAGATTATTAGGTACACCTGGATAAAACTGGCTTATGCAACACTCCCTTTTGTAAAGGTTGCATTGTTTGTTTAAACTGTTAATTAGATATGTTGATTTATGTTAATATTTTAAGCAGTTGCATCTTACCGAGAGGTGTTTCTAGTATTTAGTCTCCCCTCATTGATATGGGCGTACTAAATATTAGAAACTCCTCTCACAGAACAGTATAACCATGATAATGATGCCCTGATGTAGGCTTCATGCCACTCCCACAAGCATCAACGTATGAGGTGATTCTTTGCTGTTTTTCACCTGACCACAGAGCGCCACAGACATTGCTGTTTTTTTGAGGCAGAGCGCCCAACTGAAGTTCAGTGCAGGAGAAACGCACCAGTTTCCTCCTAAGAACATTGTAACCTTTATGAAGGTAGGATTTCTTGCATTTGTTTACAAAGTGTAACCCCCCTTTAAGTGTACCTGATAAACTGGCAACTGAATGTGTGTTGACTTTAAATATGTGTTTGCGGTTTGGTACCATGCAAGATCACAGGGCCTGTAAAACTGCTCGCCACCTCTATATTTTTTATGTTTGTGTCACAATATATTTAAACGCTATTCACAGGCACTGTAAACATGCATCTGTGTGGGGGTTTTATGTATTGCGTAAAGAAGAAGGCATGCTTATTAAGACATTATACTGTGCCCTGACTGCTGGGGAAATGTGTTACCTCAAGGGACCTTTGCCATTCACCGTCTCCCTCCAGGAGTTTATTAACATTTCCTGTATTGTGGTGTGTCATCGTTTGTGTTGTATTTATATATTGTTGAAGGAGTACTATTATTTTTGGCCACAGAAAAAAACAAAAACACATTTCCTCTGAAATGTTGTCCTTGGCTGAACCATGGACTTGCCATTCATGTGTGTCAGTGACCAGCCACACCTACTGTAAAGACCAATAGAAACCTGAAATAGCCTCATCCCTTCCCTCTGAGGACACCAGTCACCATCTGGTAGTGGGCATTATGCTGTGATAAGAGTCATGTTTGCAGACCCTGGTCCTCTAATCAGCCACATGTGCATTTTTCTTTCTACCATACTTGGCTTTGTAAGATAATGATTAGTGGCAACCCCACATTAAATGTTTACTACTGAAATTACAAGAAAGAAATATTGATTTTCCTTTCACTACACATTTTATAGATTTAGTTTTTCTCGACAAAATGAACTGAGCTGGCTCAATAAATATGGTGCTCACTGAGACCTCCTCCACACTGACATTGTAGTGGTCATTTGTGGGGAGAATATAACATCATAGTGAGTGTTTGATTGCCCTGTGCTGACGTTTGATCTTTTATGAGCTTTGTAGTATTCTATAGGATTGCCACTTTGGTTATTTGAAACCACAAAGAAGATGATTTCAGTTATGATTTCTGTTGCACAGCATGTATAGCTGCACCAGAAAAAAGCCGGTGTATGCCTAAAGAGACTGAGATGATCTACTGTAACAACACCACTGGAAACACTGCAGGTTTTAAGAGATGTTCTACCTCTGGAAGTTCATTTTAAATGCGATAGGCTGCAACAATGATGACACTGGTGGAAATAAATCCCATGGCATGAAACGGTTGTTCTCTGCAGTGGATGTAAAGCTTGTACACCCCCTCCCCTCCCCCCTTCTCTTCATGTACAGCTCCATACAGTCGCTTGCCTCCCTTCCCCCACCCCATCACTCTGTATGTCCTCAGAATCTCTCACTGGCCTGGAGCAGTGCAGGCTCCTCCCCTGGCAACAGCAGCTAGATTAGTTGCTACATCCCAGGTCATCTGAGGGAAGTAGGCCACACATAGTTTATGGAGAGAAGCAAAAGGGATTGATCCTATAGAATCTATACAGAGTAGTGTCAGTATATTTGAATACAATGCATTTTAAGGAGAAATCCCTTAATGTTAGTTTTAGCGTTGGAGCTGTGAAAGCTTTAATAGCCGAGTGTGTAAAGAAAAAGAAAAAAAAAGCCTGGCTGGAGAGAACCGTGGGCTGCCCAGCTTTCCTGGCTGTCTCAGTGCCTCCTGCTTTCTTCCTGCTGTATCCTGTCTCAGTCCCTGGTGTGTGTGCGTCTTGCAGCAGAAACAAGCAGCACCTGCAGTGTTGCCAGCCAGCAGCTGCAGCAGCCAGGGCCCATCCCGCCACCAGTCAAATCTCATCTCTTCCTCCTGATAGTGCCCCCCCAGGCTGGGGATGAACCCCTGAGCCCTTTGTTGGCCCATATCGATGAGACTTGTTCGAATGACTCCGTTGCTCTATTGTTTCCGAGGGCACTTCATTTAGGGGTGGGCGATATTGAAAAATATATTATCACGATATTTTTCAAGCATAGACGATAGATAGACGATATATATCACGATATTTTTTCATGTCGGTTATTATGGTTATTTTTCAAGTTACTTAACAGTACAAGCACCTACAAGGTAACAGAAACTAAAACAAAAAGGAGTAACAGACCAAAATAGCATTTCAAGCTGGTTTTATTTCTGAAATGAATCCCTGAATGAACAATTCAACATTTTGATATGGCTTCAAGGCACAGTTTCTCAGTATAAAAATGAACTTTCTGAGGTAGCACTAGCACTAGCGTGTCAAACAACTCGGACTGAACTACCAACACGAAAGCAGAGGTGCGCTGACATTGTGAAATCGATCGGGCTTGATATATGGTGAAATTAAAATCAGTAGGTGAGGCTGGGGGAGCGGGAGGGGAAGAGGCTCTCCGTCCGCTGTCATAGCCCCCTGCGCCACGCACGGAGAGCCTCTTCCCCTCCCGCTCCCCCAGCCGTTCAAATCCAGTTTTGGACAGTCTGCCGTGGTTCCATCCCATTTCAAGTGCTGTTCGAGGCTCGGCGTAACCCTCGGAGCACACTCTCCAATCACAGAGCTTGAGGACTATCACGGGGTTTGTCAAACAGAGCACATGGTGTAGTCCAAACGATAGCTGGGGATTCTGGTTAGTGTAGTGTCTTCTGCTATGGTTTACTCCGAAAAAATATTTGTTTCTCCGAATCGAAGAGGAAAAATACAAAAGCATTGCACACAATTTAAACCAATCAATGTTGTGTAATTAACAAGGATAATCTGGTGTTTTTTAGTCGATGAGTAGTGCAGATATCACTGTAAAATCAATCGACAGTAAGGGGAATACTTACTTCCGGGTGTACAATTCTCCGTTATCCAATGAGAATGGATAACATTGCCTTTTTTAAGGGCAGCCGACACAAACGAATGCCGTGCTTCCATGAGCGTCAAATCCCGACGCAGATGGGAATACATTGTAATCAGTTGAAAGCAGTGGCGAGCCGTGACTTTTATACCTAGGCCCTGGCCTCTGACCCCCCCCCTTCCCTCGAATTATTAAGTCACAGCGTATACTTCAGCGGAATATCAAAACAACGGCCCGGGGTGAAAAACGCATCAATGAAAGCGACCCTCTACCACACAGAACAACACCTGTAAATAACCCTATTTGTGTTTTTTGAAATTGAAAAGGATATTGCATTGTGTTTTGTTACTTTCGTTGCAGTTGTAAGTCTTAAGTGTAATTTGGCATGCTTTTATTTTGAAGGCGAGTTAACGCTGTTGACCGGAAGTTGTTGTTGCTATGGAAACAAGAAAAGTTTCACAGCGGGCGGAACTTGTCATAAAGTCCGCGATAATAACACCCACCCATTTAGAGGGAAGATATGATTGGTCAATTGTACTGTCATTTGACATTACTCTCTCGTTCAGTTACTATAGCTGGGCCCTCTGTGAATTCATAGCTGGACCGCCTGGACGTCCAACAGCTCCTGTCTTCACAGACTCGCAGAGACGAGCTTCTTTCATTTAACCCTTCACATTCCAACAGAAACTGAATAGGCAGATTTGAAGGATTTATTTCTTTGGAAATGTTATTTTTAGGGCCGGGACTTTAACGCGTTAATTAAGATTAATTAATTACACAAAAATTAACGCGTTAAAAAAATTAACGCATTTTAATCGCACTTATTTTTGCACCGCGGAACGTTTCTCACTGGATGAGTTTCAGGCGTACCGATTATACTGGAGCACCAACTAACGTTCATGACTTCAGACAACAACAAACCACAGTGAACAACAGTGGGAAATGTTGTTTTAAAAAACGGACGGATGGAAGCGTCGATAAGAGCACGGTTGTGTGCAAATTATGCAAAAAGGAATTTGCATATCACCGCAGCACATCAAGCCTCAAGTATCACCTCAATGCAAAACATATAGCAGCTAGCGTGGAAGCTAGCGTGGACGTTAGCCTCTTTTATCGCGTTCACACCAAAAAGAGCCGGTACTAAAATGAGTTCATGAGAACCTTTTTACCCCCACGAAAGTCCCTGCTAGAGAGCAGAGAGCTGCTAGAGAGCAGGGACTTTCGTACGGCTCTCTTGTGAGAAAAGAGATATATTTCTGATTGGCTGGGCGGATTGCAAACCACGCCCCGTAAAACTCCCAAAAAGTTTTGTGAATTTTATTATCCTCGCATTAGCATTATTAGCATTAGCATTAGCCCAGCGCAGAAACGCAGAGAGACTAATTTATGGCAACACAAAATAAAACATGGGAGCGGTGGAGATGAGGAGGTGTCGGCGTTCTGGCGATTTACTCGGAAGGCTGCAGGGACTCCCAGCAGCTTCTACTGAAGCAGAAGAAGTGACGTCAGCGGCTTCATTTGCCTAATCCTCCTCCAGGTTCAAAGAGTTCTCATGAACTAAATTCTCATGAACCTTTGTGGGAAAAGTACTGCGGTGTGAATGCGCCTAATGGTATACTAAAATCCATGCGAAAAAAATTGCTTCTCACTGTTCTCAGGTCAAATATTTATATGTGATTAAAAATGCGATTAATTTCGATTAATTAATTACAAAGCCTCTAATTAATTAGATTACTTTTTTTAATCGAGTCCCGGCCCTAGTTATTTTAAATACAATTAAATCAAGTTATTTTGATAAAACTAATGAAAAATATAACTTAAAAAAATATTATTTTTTAAAAATATTATTTTGTAGAATATCTTAGGCCCTCACAGAGGGCCTAGAGGGCCCTCACGGCTCGCCACTGGTTGAAAGCTATTTGCGTCCCTTTATGAAGCTGAAGGAGCCTAGGAACTGCACGCCACGGACACTGACCAAGCGTCGCGCCTGGACGATTATGGAGTGAGAGTGTGTTGGCTAACCCTAACCCTAGCCGGACAGGGGATCGTGTCCGTCTCTGTGGCTTCAGGCTTGATCGCCGTTCAAATGACAGTTTTAATGATCTCAATGGGAATGGTTAGCGTTTCATATGCACGCAAATAAAATTAAAATATTAGCCAACAGAATCAACCAAGACAATAAATGAAGTGCAATACTGTCTGAATCCTGACTAGACAGCTTTAGAGCATGTCTTTCACATCAGTTTTCTTTTTTTCAAGTTTTTTTTTTTTTTTTTTTATCCCGATAGATACGATATCTCTGAAAAAGCATATCGTGGAGACCTAATATCGTCACGACGATATATATCGTCATATCGCCCACCCCTAACTTCATTTGTCACACATGAGTTGGATCGTGATGTGATTGCTTGACCCAGTTATGCCATATGAGGCCCAGGCATCCTTGCACAGCATAGTTGGGCACAGCATGTTGCAGGAGAGGCCAGAGAGTGTCAGTCAACCCCTGCAGACTCCCAAATCACTCTGCAGGTCCTCACCTCTGCACACATACAGGGGCTAATCCTGGAGCTTTAGCTTCATTTAAATTCTTCAACAGGGGAGAGGTCTAATGACCTGTGGAATCCAGATGTTCTTTCTGTTCCTCTTCTGCATCAGTGCATGTGTGTGTGGCATAGTATCTTGTTTTGGGTGTCTGTATATCTAACCTGACTGTTTTATGTGATGCAGGTACCCAGGCACGCTGGCCCTCCTTACACTGCTCATGACATCACAAAGGGACACCCTAACTTGGCGGGCACACCACCCGGCCATGCCCACTCCCCGGCGCTCACTCAGGTATCCCTTCCCACAGCTTCCCAATATCGCTATGCGAAGGGCTGGGAGGCAGGCGGAGGGGTGAGTTTATCAGTGTGTCCGCCTTTAACCTCAATGCATGCTCATGTTTGATCTGTCCATCTGTTTGCTTATTTGTTATGACTTGTGATAGGGCTTGGATACAATTCAACATTACAATTTAGTTTCCCCCGATATAACCCCACCATCACGAACATTAAAATAAAGATAGTCTGATTTACTTATCTGAAAAACATTTGTATTGAATTAATGGAACAGGATTTTGAAATGATAGCATTCTTTTTTTTTCAACAAAAAAGACAAATCAGTCCTAGACAAACATGCATCTCCTGTATTCTTCATACAGTCCTAATTAGTTTAGAGTGCAAACCAAGCATGCATGTTGCTAAATAGAGATCAATACTGGTCAGGGCTGCAGGGCTGATTCATATGGACAAACACGTTTAAGTATGTGACCTGTTTAGATTAAAACTACGTTAGGAAAGCAGTTCGCCCTGAGGATTAACACTGGTTTGAACCCAGTACCCTCTTGCTGTGTGGTTGTAGTGCTAACCCGCAGGGAGTAATGTTATGATGTCTAAGCCAACCATAGCTGTTTTAATATCAGCTACTTTGTACAACATCAAAAGGTTGTTTGGGGTTATGATTTATGATCAATTTGCTCAACCAAAATCTAAAATAGTTTTTAAATGTTGGAGCCAATGTTATGCCCCTGCAGCTGAAAAAAGTCCTCTGCTAAACTTCATTGCCATCAGTTTAGCATAATTAAAGCATTTTTATGTTTAGACCTCGATTATTTGTGTAAAAAAGTAGAAAATAATGAATCAGGATAGGGAATACGTTAACAGGGGATGTGGGTGTAACCATCTTTACACCACCTGAGGTTAAGGGCAGAAGCATAGTGCTTAACCTGGATTTAAGTAAGATTATTGACTGGATGTTATGGATTTGAGGGATTACAACCATGATCCCAGGTTGACCTTCTCATCATAGACATACAGGATACCAATTACAAGATTATTAAAGAATATAATAATTACAATTAGACATGGTCGGGGTCAGGTAAGGGTTAACAATATGGTAGAAATCAAATTGGGATGTCTTTCTCCTGCCATTGCTAGTAAATAAATGAATTATTTTAAAGGGCCCATGTCATGCTTTTCCGGTTCTTACCCGTCCCCTTGTGTGTTATGAAGGTTTTTCTGCATGTAAACGGTCTGCAGAGTCACAAACCCTCAAAGTACACCCTGTAGCGAGTAAAACTCTAACACCGAAAATACCTGTCTATGCTTTCCCAGAACGCCTCATTGGAGATTTTTCTTTTTCCATTGTGTACTTTTTGGGTATAGTGACGTATTTCGGGTATAGTGACGAAACGAAACGTCCCCGGAGCCGTTACGTTTGGACCAATCTGCGGACTTCCTCACACACACACACACACACACACACACACACACACACACACACACACACACACACACACTCGGCGGGACGTTGCGAGGCTCGCTGCTGCGAGGAGCAGGACACTGTGAGCTGGCTCACTGGTGTGGGGACAGCGAGACACCGCGGAACTCAGCCTCGGCACACACACTGCGGGTGTGTGTGTGGTTTCGGCTGGGTTTCGCTCTGTCTCGCAGACAAAAAAAAAACTCCGTAATAAATGTAGTCTACATTTCATAAGAGGTGTAAAACCTGTGAGCATTTTAAATCCCATTTGAACTAAATGCTTATATAATCTATAGTTGTATTTGTATTGTTGATTTTAATGTGTGAACGAGACGATATAGAGAAGGTTAAGCTGTCATTATGAGGCTGTTCTGTACTGTTGGAGTGGTGAGCAGGCCTATTGTTTTTGGATATTTGTGGAGTTAGGTGTTCCGTGAGTGTTTTCTTATTGGTTAAGTGTCCTTGGTATGAAAAAGTTTGAGAAACACTGCGCTAGTGGATTGTCAACGGGGGGAGCCTCGCTGCGGGTAAATTATACAGATGGCCAGTCCGCCCCTGAAAAAAGTCAATGCAGACGTTATTATTAATAATAATAAAAACATTTATTAAGAAAATTGATTTTCTTTTTTTTCTTTTTTCTTTAACATTTTAATGTTGTAATCATCTCGCGACCCCCACTTTGGAACCCCTGCTTTAGGGTACCAATTATCTTTGCGCAGCACATAAACCCCAGCTGGAAACATACCAGCAACATCTAAGTGTTGCTTGTTAATTGTGAAATGTGTTAATGAAATTAGGATTTATGCACAGTTCCTGTCTGTATCCTAACACACTGTCTCCTCCTCTGTCTTTCTTTTTCTCTTTTTCTTTTTCTCACAGTCTCCATACAACCCTGGACTAAATGCTGGTTCCGCCCCTTTAGTGTATTCTCCCCAGACGCAGCCAATGAATGCACAGCCACAAAGTCGCCCGGTGAGTGTCCCTCTGCTGTTGGATTTACAGCTCTGCTGCCTCCAAGTACAAGAGTTTGCTCTTTACTGTGGCTTTGATTGAGAGTTGGGAGATGTCATTGACTTACTGACCTGGTGTTTAGATGCCACAAAGAGCTTGATAAATGTTGAAACATCTAAATCTGCTCATGTCAGTGAAGCATGAGCTGTACTTTTTTATTCAGATTTCCTTAACTTTCCAGACTTGTGGTGTGTCGTGTGGGACATTAGTAAACACTGGTGTAATCATTTCCCCTTGTTATGCAATATTCAAGTTAAAAAGTCAGAGTCCCTGTCTTACATTTAAAACCATGAAAAGCCCACTAACAGCTTTTAGGAAACCTCACACCACGAGAAGACATTTTGAATATCATATATACTTTGCCAGCATTTTCTGTACTCGCATTATTTATGAATCTTGCCTGGCTCCTGCCCAGCCCCCATCAGCAGAGCAAGGCTAACCAGACCTCAGGAGTCTTGTTTTAAGCCGTGTGGTTACTATGGGAAGGATTCCTACATAGGAAACAGGATATTATTTTAATCCCACTACAGTATGCAACACGGCATACAGATTACTCTTTGCAAGTCACAATTGGGAATCATAATATTTAACCTTGCTTAATACAGACCTTGACTTGGGTCTGAGAGCGGCGTCACGTACCAGGTGAAGTCTCGTGTGGTTTTGTTCTGTATTTACCGGCCTCATCGCTCATCTTATCTGTGTCTCTCTTATGCTCTTTCTTTCTCCCTGCTTTGCCATCACTGCTTCAATCTCCTTGCTGGACATGTCCTCCCTCCCCCACCAGTTTGCCACGGGCCCTCGACCAACCCACCATCAGGTAATTTACCCCCGCTGAACACCCCTCCCGCTCCCTCTCTTGCATCATCCTCATCAAAGCAGTTTTGAGCTGGTACCTGCTGGCAAGAGGGCTGTTTACGGGACGTCTGCCATTCCTTCAATAAAAAAGTAGTCTCCGATTTGCAAAAGCTTCAAATGTCTTGGATACAGTTGAAGAGGTTTTAATTATCATGGGGGGTTTTTCTGAGCGTGCTGCTATTTAATCCACCTGTCCAGCCAGGTGCGCAGCGCAGTTTCCTGGCGGGTGGGTTTCTTGCACTATTCATGTTTATTTTTATGTTGAGATTAATCGGAGTTCATTTCCAAGAATTGAGTTGCAATTGAATATTGTTTTATCAGGTTCAGATGTAATGAAGCCTAAGCTTGTCTTTGGGCTCTCAGTTGAACAGGTTATCCTTTTATTCACAGGATGTTTAGGATTGGGATTCTCCTAGACTTTCTTACAGTTTATATCATTTTCTTAAAGACCCTTTACAATGTAAAGGGCCTTGAGTTTGAGGGGTATCAAACTCAAGGCCCGGGGGCCAAATCCGGCCCGCGGCTTCATTTCATGTGGCCCTGCAAGAGCTTGCAAAGAATATAATACTTTTATTATACGGTTACATGACACTTTACAGAAGCAGGTTGCCCATAAACTACATGTCCCACAATGCATCTCGTTTTGTGACATGCGCATTGAAGAGACTTGTAATTATTTGCCCTGGACTTCTGCTTTCAGACATAGTTAATTACTAAGTTATTATCCTATCCGATAATAATCCAATTCAGAGGCAATAATGTAATATAATACATTATTTTATATATTTATATAGTTACAACCGGCCCTTTGAGTGCAACCTTTATGCGAATGTGGCCCGCAATGAAATTGAGTTTGACACCCCTGCTTTACATGATGACTTAAATATTGATCTAACATTTAAACGAACAGGAAATGACTAGTCTCTCTGTGATAATGGGTTTAGCCTCTGCACACGTGTTTAGAGCCTATGATTGTTAGCTATTAAAAGAAGTAAAGGTGAAAAATAATAGAAGCTTAATTATTGGAAAAGATAATGTACTTGCCAGTCAGAGTGCTTTCAATTGCATGTGCCATGAACACACCTAACTACTACCTTGAGTTAATGGTGCTAGACCTCTGCAGGACACTTCCATGCAGCATTATTACTGTATTTGTTAGTGTGTTCGTAAGTGTCTCGATAGTGTCCTGCTAATCAGTTTTTTTTCCTCTATTCTTTTTAAGTATAGTTGATCCTAGCATAATTGAGCCATTATTTGCAATGATTCTATTTTTTAAGGATATTTGGCTGTGATATCATGAGTCTTATTTGTTTCCAGTAATTACACCAAGGTAGTGTCATTTTAAATTGGCTGTTTTATTGATGTTTGGGCAAGAATTGTGACGTCGAGATTTGTACACAACTACATCTGCAAGCCACATTCCAGATGAACACAAGTGGTCCTAATAGTTGTTCTTAAAATGCTGAATATTCATATGGTATAATCAAGTGGTGGTCTTAAGTTTTCAGAACAAAGAGAGCCAGTGGTAAAGGTAGAAGGCTCCGTCTGTGAGTTTCCTGTCAGGCATTTGACACCTTGTGAACCAATGTCATTAGATTGTGAAGGGCCTGTTAATGTGTTCCTGTCTGGCAGTGGTGCGGTTTGTGGATCACCTTGTGGATGCTAAGAGTTGCTGACATTCAGTACATGTTATTTCCTGTTGTCTTTTGTATTTGTTTATTCATACCGTAATGTTTCATGCCGCTGCCAAGTCAAGATTGATGTGTCATTCCCACCCCAAGATGTTCCTTGTGTAACTTGTTGTCTAACATCCTCACCTTCTGGATGCTTCTGTGTGGACAGCCTTTTGACACACTATTAATAGTGTCGTGTCAAAGTGTGTCGGGTGTGTTTGCCCTTGGGAGTTCGTACAAATACATTTACACACATACAAGTGCATGCTCTGGCTGTCACAAACTGGCGCTGGGATCACTTGTGCCACCACGGAAGTGGATTCGGAAAGCAGATGAAGCCAAACAGTAGCCTTTTATACCGATGGTGAAAACAGCCATTGTCCCCCTGAAACACACTCAATGCACAGTAAAGGCTACATAGAGATCAGGAAATGCATTCATTTGGCTAAAACATCTTCAAACAAGGGTCATCATTATTCAAAAAGATTCCCTCCACTTATGCATGAAACTGACGTTTAAGGATTTCAATCACAGCTTTTGTTTGCGTGTGAACCAAAAGGTCACAGCAAGCGGTTATTACACTAAAACAAACAACTGTTGTTTAATCCAGAGAGCTATTCAGAGTGTAAATAACACTATTACGTGTTTTCTCTTGGTTGGCCCCAAGTAGCAGAAATGTCACATAATCATTGGACCTTACAATTTTTTTTCATTTGGCATTTCCACCTTTACAATCCCTGTATGCTGGCAGTATTTGTGGTCAACATTTCATATTGTTTACCCTTTGCAAATCACGTACAGTGTGTTGGAACGGTAATTACATAGTGATGTCATAATGTTACTAAAGTAAACAAAGGTGTCCAATGGAGGCGTTTCAGGCGGGGGGAGTGTGGGAGAGAATCTCCCTCTGGAGGGAACTTTGGGATTTTAGCCTTAGCAGAGCATTTACATGCACACAAACCTATTTAACACACAACAGGGAACGGAAAACCGCAAAAAGCATTGATTTATATCATCCATTTGAGCTGCCAGGCTATCAGGGCAGTGAAGTGATACCTATCAGCCCCCCCCTCCCTGGCAGAGAACACTTTGTGGCGCAGGGACTGCACGATTTGAGGAAAGTAATACCAGTTGGAAGTAAAGTGTGTGTTTGGGTGAGACAGGATTTTTGTGGACAGAGGATATGAGTGCAACCGTGCATGTTATGTGAGGGTGGCAAATGCTGATGTGACATTTTCACTGAAGCTTTTTTCCACTTTACCACCCACCCCAAGGACACACTTTTCTATTGTTCGAGGTATTCTTGCCAATCAAAGTGGCTCTGGACCAGTTTCAGGTAGAGGGATATCATTGGGTAGTTCCCTGCCTTGATGTGTGTGGGTGACTGATTGCCTGCTTGTGTTTGTATTGAGTCACCAGTACCAGTCTCCCATTGGCTTTTTCTCTCTTCCCTGCTTTCAAAACTCAAGGGAGGATTCAGGCCCATCCAGGTAACATTAACCTCTCTTTGAAAAGTCTCCCTGCAGACCTGCATGGCATGATGAGGATCATCCTCAAATGATCCTGTTCCTCCTGACTTCTATCCCCATGCACCCCCTCATCTTCACCCCAGTGTATGCTCAGCAGAGAGATCAATGTATCATCATTATTTCCTGCCTTTTATGTAGAGGATCATTACTGCACCTTCATCATGTTGTAGTTTTCCCTCCACTCATTACTCATCTTTAATTAGCCTGCACAATTGAATGAACAGCATGCGGAATGAAAGAGATAAGTGCATTTTCTGTATCACCCATGTATTAAGAATGTGTCTGTTAATGTCTTGTGCCAATTGGAGGTATGTATGGTTTCAATGTTGCTGGAGAGCACACTTATTGTTTCAGTGATTTCTTTCAGCCCAAGTTACAAAGCACTTTTTTTTGTTGACAGTGTTGAAAAGTTGTTTTGTCTGTCGACTCATATGTCTTGCTTTGACAGCGATTTTTACCGAGACTGTCTTTAGGGTAGCTTGTAATGAACAGCTTCCTGGTCCTTTCCCAAATGTCCACAGGGCTATTTGCAATAAAGCCATTAAACCTGATTTATTATGTTAACGGTGATTTCCCTCCTGGGTATTTTTAGAGCGCTTTACAGCATTGTTTATTCTTTCTTTCACTGGAGCCCAGTGTGACAGCGCTTGGGATATTCCCAGCATGAGCCCTTAGTTGCTTGGAAGTCAGTCAGCTGTTGGTAGTAGTCTTCCTTTTGTCCAAACACAAAACCTGCCCATTAATAAACGTTTTAACTGATTGTGACGTGCTGTATTGAAAAGTAGCTGCATTCACTACGAGTGTGTTTTATGTGAGGCTTGAGAAAAGGCCATATTGCTGCCTGATGAAGAAAGCCATGCTGTGTCTGTCACACATTCAGCACAACTGTTAGCCAAGCTGCTCACACACACATACAAAGGTATTCAAAGCCATTCAGCTGGCCAAGAGTTTTTATTTTATTTTCTACAGCTGTGTGCAGCTTGTTTACAGTCGGCAGGCTGGCCACAATAATATCATTTTTTTTTTAAAGAGACAGCTGTGTGTAAATGAGTTTTTAGTTGTGCTCCTGACGAGTAGGACGGCACTTTCATCGTTGTATGAATGTTGACTTGTAGTGTAGAGCTTTGAGTTGTTGGGAGACTGTTACACATGTAACATATAAATATGAGGAGATTGAGATTATTCATTTTTGACATCGTAGCGATAACAGGCATGGGATATCCAGCCTCGTTGTTAAGAAGCTATAACGGTGAAGAGATTTGGCCACAGACCAGTGAAATTAGGAGAGATTATAGCTAACAGAAAAAAGATGTGTTTCCAGCCTGATATTTCAAGTATCAACAGAGCTTGCCTCCCAAATGTGCAGCTGGAGGAGGGCAGCTGTGTGGGCAAAGGCTCGACCACCAAAAGAGTTCTTATTAAATCGAGGAATGGTAAAGTAACCAGCATCAAGGGAATGTAAAGGGGTGATTAAGTGTATGGGGAAATAAAGCTGCTTGCCAGTTAAATACAGTTTTAGATGTTAAGTAAAGCAAATCATGGTGGAAATTATGGATTGAAAAGGCATTAAATCGTAGTATAAAAGTGTGCACGGCTGCCTAGAAATCATTTAGCCTTTCATCCCTCAGTCTGAATGAGAGTGTAGAGGAAGTAGCGGTGCTGGGGCTTTTTTTCCCTCGTTTTTTTTTACGCTGCTGATAGAAACCAGGACTGTCTCACTGTGAGAAATGTGTAGGCCAAATGGTGGAGACATCTAAGAAAAACAGTACCTGTTTGTGTTTTAGACAAAGCATGGCAGCATGTGGAAGTGAGACGGCCGCCTCCTGGATAGCACTAAATGTCTCTTGTTGTTCCTCTGGGTTTTCTTCACATGTTGCCTTCAGTTTTTCCAGAGGACTCAGATGCAGACTGCGAGGCCCACCATCCCTACTAACACCCCCTCCTTACGGCCCGGCTCCCAGACGCCTACAGCAGCTGTCTACCCCACCAACCAGCCCATCATGATGACCATGGCCCCCATGCCTTTCCCCTCCCCACAGGCTGCTCAGTACTACATCCCACAGGTGACACAGGCAGACTGAACTGGGTCTTACTATTACATTTGGTCTTATACCTCAGTTCGAGCTATAGTTATGTGTGCACATCACTTCTAAAAATATGATTTGATTTTGTATTTATTATGATGAATGCAGATTCTGAACATTTAGGATGAACAAAATGTTCAATTTCAAAGATGCTTTAGCAGTTTTAATGATTCGTATTGAGTAACTAGTGAGAACATGTTCTTTGGCTGCAATCTGTTCAATCATCATGGATTGAACAGATTGAAGGACAATATTTGAAGTCATTTTGTAGGTTTTATTTTTTGCAATAGATTTGAGTTAGATGAGGAGAATGAAGCCAACCGTTTGTTAATATGAAGCATCAGACATTTAACAGTTAGCTTACCTTAGTACAAAGTCTGGAATCAAGGATAACCTCTCATTTCTATAATGCTACTGCACTTGGCCAAGAAATAGTCCAGAACACAATGCCCGTACAACCACAATATTACATTTTACACTTTAATTCGGATACAAAATAAAACAACAGGATATTATTTTGTGATCATTGAGCTTTACGAGTCCTTGCTGCCAGATTTAGTTATGTTTTAAAAAGGATAGCTGTTTCCCCAATCTCCTGTTTTTAGGCATCACATTGAGCAGGTATGAGAGTGGTATCATAGGAAACACACTTATCCATACCTCAGTTCCTGCTATGTTTGTGTCTGCTATTGAATGTATAAAAGCCTTTTTCTTTATATAGTTCAACAAATAATTGTATGCCGACATTAAGAAAACATCATCTAATTTAACTTCTGTAAAGCACCTGCAATTATCTTTCTTTTGGTGCTGTTAAGATAGAGGAATCCTCTCTGGCTGCTGCTCGTATGGGTTGGATTTAAGTGAATTCTAGGAACACCGTTCATATCATTTGTCTACAAAGGATTTGAAAGACAGCTTATCTAAAATCTCACAGAAGGATGATTATGCAAATGTTCAACATAGAAAAAGATTTCACAGATTGCAAAAGTGAGCATGTGTTAAGCTGTCTCTCTTTGTCCTCTCCTTGCAGTATCGCCACAGTACGCCCTACGTGGGACCCCCTCAGCAGTATTCTGTACAGCCTCCGGGGTCCGGCGCCTTTTATCCTGGGCCGGGGCCAGGGGACTACTCTTCCCCATATCGTGAGTCATTAATTGAACCCTGCAAACATCAGATGCCACATTCTAATCTGAATTGACCCCAAATACACAGTCAGCCTTGTTTTCCTCCAAAGCACGGGAATGTTGTGCTGATATCAGTTTTCTCCTCTTTCCTTTCTGCATTCAGACCCCCTCAGGTACCACCCGCCTGTCTCACCCACGGTTCCCGCTCCCGTCCCCACAGCTGTTCCCCAGTACTACCCCGGACAGTCTGTGTACCCCCCCTCACCCCCCATCATAGTGCCTACACCACAGCAACCTCCACCAACCAAGCGTGAGAAGAAAACAGTGAGTACCTTAGGTCTTTTTTTCAAAACGGTACATATTTGACCAAATCATTTCTTTTTGACTCTGAACCTCCAGCAATTGTCAAATTTGTAATCTTTTCAAAACAAAGCCACTCTTCTAAAAAGTAAAAAAAGCCTTTTAATCAGATGGCTATATTTTCTGGTGAAATTCTAAAAAACAATGCTTGCACACGTTAACATGGATATGAACCAACTCTTATGTTTCCTACCAAAAAGCAAATATAGTCAAAATACAAATTTGAATCTGTGCTAGTAAAATAATCTTCTGTAAAGGCAGATTAAGAAGCTGTTCTGTAGCCTCGACGATATCATGAGTCCCAACACAAAATGTGGATTTTCAAACTTCTTAAGAGATGTTTTGATTCTGAATTCAAATAGTTTGTATTCCTCATTTGCTGACTTTATCACTTGCTCTTTGATTCGCTCTAGCTAAACAGCTGGATGCACACAACTCTCCGTGTTCTGTGCTGTCTTAAAAGTACCAAAGCTTACTTCTGGCACCCATTTTAAATAAATGTATTGGTGCAATTAAAACACAATGCAAAATTATAATTTCTCTATCTATGTTCTATGGTGAAATACTTACGTTTTTTTAATTTAAGTGTCAGTGACTCATTTCCTGTTCCTTAAATAGAATACCTCAAGCTCTGGTTAGTGTATACCGCTACAGAGGAGAAGCATGCTTCCAACATATCTGACGCAGGGTTCCTCTCAAACTCGTATGCTTTAGTGTTTTGTTTTTTTGTGCCATTGTCCGCCCAGATCCGTATCCGTGACCCC
Organism: Gymnodraco acuticeps; assembly: GCF_902827175.1. Classification (NCBI taxonomy): domain Eukaryota; kingdom Metazoa; phylum Chordata; class Actinopteri; order Perciformes; family Bathydraconidae; genus Gymnodraco; species Gymnodraco acuticeps. Next base: position 382,212 of record NW_022991977.1, on the reverse strand, counting down.
AATCAGGGCGGCAGGGACATCACAGACGAGATCATGGCAGGGGGTTCAGGGAGCAGGAATTCAACGCCTCCCATTGGCCGCCCCTCCTCTACCCCGACACCCCCACAGGTATGGCTCTCTGACACGCTCATCTACTGAAGTTACAGTTGTGTTAGTGTAGCATTGAGAGCAGCTGAATAGACTGGAGCTGAGGAGAGAAGGTGTCTCATGTTGCAGTGTGAGCTCCAACCCTCTCCACCACGTGTGTGACATACAGGATACGGCCTGTGGCTCTTTCATTTATGCGGCCATCTTGCCTTCTCATAAGTAATTCATGATGGCTTTGAGTCCAGAACATTCCTCTGGACTTCACATCATCTTAAAGCACTTGTTTTAATGTGTTTCTGTTCTGCAGCAGTCTTGGGTTTTGTTCCTGGGACTTTTCAGCTAAACTTGGCTCTTACTTGATTGTCTCCTAATGAATTCACTGTAATCTTGTTAGTAGCTGTTCTAATCCTACACCTGCTTATTTTCTATCACTGTTTTTACTTGCTGCATATGTTCTGTATGTATTCTCCTGCGTCTTCTACAGAATCCGCTCAGATTATATTTCATATCCCTTCTGTTCATAACAAAAGAAGCCCTGCCGCCCCAATTAGATGTATAAAATGGAATCCAGCAGGCTCTGGGTCAAATGACAGAAGTTGGAAACCAATGCACTATTGCTATTGGCACTTTAAAAATAAACGAAAACCCAAATCAAACGGCTTCCCTGGATTCTGAAGAAGGACGTTGTGACTTCTTCCTCCTGTGGATGTTAACAGTCTTTCCTCTCTTTCTCTGTCTTTTTGTGCCCCTCTTGATTTATTTATCCCTCTATCTTCTCTCCGCTCCTCTTCCTCTGCATTGTTCTGAGCCGTTCCCCTCCTCCTGCTATTTCTCCCACATTGATCTTTATTTTGTCCTCCATCGCTGTCCTCTGAATCCATCCCCACCCCATCGGGCTCCTTGTTTCTGCTTTAAATCTTGCGTTTGGGCTTGTTTGCTTATTTGTTTGTGCGTGTGTGCTTGCCTCCACATCTGGGCCTGTCTCTGGTTTTCTGTGTTGCTAGTTTTTATGGCCGCACCCTCATTATCCTCACATTTTCTACCTCAAATCGCAGCAGCAGCCGAGCAGCAGCCAGACTCCAGAGCAGCCGCAGCAGGCCCATCCTGGGGGCTACGCACTGGAGCCCCCGCAGCCACTACAGCCACAGCAGCCGTCCACCACTACGGCTGCAGACACCAAACCAGGGCCAGGTCTGCACCAACATCCCCCCTCTGTCTTTAAAAACACAACTCCCAACAGTCTATACATCTTGTTATTTTGACTTGGTTTTTATGTTTAAATAGCACAAATATGACATCAGACCATCAGTAATATTGATCTATTTTTGCTGTGTCATTCCCCTCCATTGCAAGGCTATGTCTGAGGTTTTATTTTAGTCCTCCAGCTACTTCAGTATCTCTCTTTTGCATAAACAATGATTTCCAAACACATGCCTTGTATCAGTTTCCTTTCCCCCATAACGCTGCACATGAAATGCTTTCACTTTCATTTGACTATCAGAAATCAGATGGGCTCCCTGTTCTTCCAGTATTTAGCTGGAACATTCCACCAGCATTTTTTAAGCAAAGCTTTTGGAACCAGTTCTTTGTTTGTGGAGAATGTTGTTGTTGTTTAGATTGTTTGGTTTGTGAACTTAATACCCATCCATGCACCTTTACCCAAGAAATCTACTTAAAGAGACTGTTAAGTAAAATATGTGTTTTACTGAACTTTCTCCTTCCAGATGATACGCCAAAACTGGAGCCAGTTGTCCAGAAGTCTTCCTCGCCTGGGCTTGTGCAGCCTGAAGCCCCGTTAGAGAGGCTCCAGGCCAAAGCTCCCGCAACCGAGCCCTCTTCTCCCGTCGAACCAGAACTTCCCTCCCCTGCTTTGATGAGCGCCCCCGTCACTCTCCCTCTTTCAGTGGCCAACAACAGTGAGCGTGCCCCAGCCAAGGAATCCACTGCATCAGCCTCTCCTCCCTCCCCCTCGGTGGGGGAGCACAAGCCACCTCAGACTACCAACACAGACAAGCCTCTCTCCGACGCCCTACGAAGTCCGGCTGCCTCTCCAGCGCCGGCTCCCAAGGCTCTGAACGGCCTTGCAGACCCCGGTGCTGAGCTGGACACGCCGGAGCCTTCTCTCCTGCATTCAGCTGCCCCCCAGCCCCAGGCCTCGGCCCCCGCTCACAGAGAGGCCTCTTCCTCCGACGCTTTGCCCTCTGACGTGAGCCCAGAGGTGCCCGTTGCTGCTGCGCTCGCCCCTTTGGCCCCTGTGGCTGTGGTGCCAGTCACCCTGACCTCAAGCCCCGCCCCCGCTTTGCCAGTTTCGCTGCCCCCCGGCCTTCCGCCTCTAGTGCAGGCCACAACAGAGGCCGAGGAGCCGAGCAAGAGCTTCGACACTAAAGACCTCGTCCCCAGAGCGGGGACGGAGGCACACGGAGACATTACGGACAGCAAAACAGAGGCCCAGCAACAAGCACTCAGCAGCAAGAGTCCCACTACAGGTACTGAGCTTACTGCAGGCTTTATTGTTCTCTAGATCAGTGGTTTGTTGTGTTGTGTGTTTTGACTGCAACAAAGGAGCAACAACTCTTTGGAATGAGTGTTTCTCTGGTGGAACTCCAGCTTCAAAGGAGATGCTGTTTTATGAGAACTATACTTTTTATGGTATTATGCCAGACATGAAAATTACTTGGCCATATCATTTACGCAGTTTTTTTATGAATGGCCATAAAGCAAATATTGAAGATTATCTCTCATCAAAACAGTGTTTCAAATGTATTTGTTACCCTTAGAGCTCACACATTTACTCCAAATATCTGTCAGTATATCAATATCGGTATATCCATTTTTTTTTATAATTGAAACTGGAAAGAAAAAAATACAAAATTGTTTCTGAATTGAAAAGACTTTCTCCTTTTTGTCAAAAAATATAATTTGGCTCTGCAAAATGTAATGGACGTTTTATTGACTTGATGAATCCATCCAAATGACCTGCAGATATCAATAATGAAAATAATCCTTAGTTGCAGCCCTAGTTCTATGAGTATTTTCTCATCTTAATATTTGTATTTGCCAAGAATATCACAACATTCGAAATCAAATAATAGCTAACAGGTAGGAATCTTTTTGTGAACAACTATTATGGTTTGTAAAATGCCCCACAAAGTGCACCCTGGTTCACATACATGGAACAGGAAGTCGTGACATAGCTCAGAGTCAGCTGCAGAGCGACACCTGACAAACAGGTAGAACAGAAAGGCTCGGGGTCATCGGCGTTTGTTCAGGAGCGATATTGACTTGCTGACTGTAGAACTCAACACCTGTCATCATAACCTTCACCTGTGTGACACTTCAAAATCATGAGCAATCACTAGTTCTTGCCCTTTAAAATCTTTACAAATGTATTTACTCTATCAATGCATAACAAATCCTAAAGAGCATACAACTTGAGAAAACAAAAATATAAAGTCTAGCAATTCACTTTTAATTGAGTCTTTGTGTCTCCTAATCTCCCTAAAATACTTTTTTTTTAAAATAACATTCAATATTTGTTTCAGTTTGGTGGGCGAGGTTTATCATATTAAAAATTGACTTAAATATGATTTTATGCTATTTTCTGGCATTCCCTCCATTTTAAATATCTCCTATCCATTGTAGGGTTATAAAAGAAAACCCAGATTCTACTCGGACACAAAGGCATCCGAACATATTCCCTTATACTGACACAAATACATCTTGCCTTCTAAACACTTTTAAATCCATTGCTGTTGTGTTGTTTGGCTGATTACATGCTCCCGCTTTTGTATTTCCCTGCAGTAAATCAGACTGCTTCTGCTATACCAAAGACCTGGAGGAAACCAGATGAAGGGATCTCTGCTGTAGACGCACCTCACAAGGAGGACGAGGTAAGAAAAGAGGCCGAAAGCTGCTCACCCTGCAAGATTCAAAGACTAACCCATCTTCAGAAAGAATTAAAATTCTACCCATTCACTGGTCTTAAATGAGATGAAAGTTTTAAAAAGGTCACCTTCAAATGTTGACAAATACCCTTCCTTCTTTATGATCATTTTGTTGATATATCATTTTTGGAACAAAGCTTTTTGAAATCCCTGAAAAGTATCTCAGGACAGAGAGGGTGGAAAAGAGAGAAAAGAGGGAAGGGACAAAGTGGGCAATAGTTCAAGTGGAAAATGTTTCCACGTGTGAGGGTGAGGGGGGGGGGGGGAGCAGACTTAAATGACTTTTGGGTGTCGTTATCGTTCGAGAGCGACAGCGAGGAGCTATCCATCATCGTCATTGCTCACCCAGCCCACTGAATGTAAAACTCTGCTCTTTCCCGCTCTCGTTTCCTCTGCTTTATTGTTTGGTCTCAGGCTTGTTGCTGTGGGAAGAACTTCACACCACCACAAACCAATGTGCCAGACTTTCAAAGGACCTCTTTTAGGCCGCAAAGAATAAGCACCGCAAGTGAAGACATTTTTTATTTTATGTAGAAATACAGGGATTGCAAAAAATAAAAACATAACCACCTGCATTTAAATATCTTAGAGCAAAAAGAGTATATCCTGATTCCTGTGTGTATAAGACTAATAGCCTCACAATTTAAATTCAACATGTTTTTTTTACCAACAATGGGTGAAAGTGAATATTTCTTTTTTTGATGCGTTAATGGTATTTATGTACAGATAATATTTTAGATAAGGACAATGGAGTTGTGTAGAAAATCAAACCAGCATAGAATGGTCCGTTCTGTGCGACTGCTTGTACTGCTTGCTGCAACAGGCCTATTGTGTTCCTTTTTTTCCCGCCTGAATTGTGAATCAATTGAATTCAATCAATCATTTGGTCACCAATTTCACCTGACCAATTCTGCCCTCTCTGCTTTTATTTATTTATTTTCCACTCCTGTATTTGTACCCATTCTTTATGTTCACCTCTTCTGCAGCTCTAAACTGCTGATTGTTCAGTTCTATGTGCGGATATTATGCTGCAAATACATTACATTTTATATTATCAAAATACTCTAACAATATAGCGGCGCAGGAATGAGTCTTAAAACCCAGGAAAGAGATTTTCAGGTTTTGTATTACGATTTCAATTACGTGTATATAAATATAATATTAATATAATTAATTTGTGAATATCCGGAGCTTCTTGGTGCTAACAAGTGACTAAATAAACTACTAAACAAAATCACGCCAATACAAGTCCGCCGTTAGCTTAGCGGTGGTGCTGCACAGCCCTGCGTAGTTCATTCACAGCCAAACGTTGGCGATTGCCTTTTAGGTTTTAAAAAAATGTATATATGGAGATTATCCTGCTGAGCAAAATGTGTTAAGTTTCATAAATATGTGTGTACCACAGAGTACCTTTCTGCATTATACCCAACATTCAATGGAGAAACCCCATTGCTTTTTGACTCCTTGCAATGCTATTTCCCGGTTTGGCCTACACAAATACATCATCACTGCACCACTCTATAAGTGCAAGCAATTATGAGGATACACATTTTAGTATAACAAGAATCTGGCAAAGACATTAGCTTCAAACAAGCCAAACCATTGTTTAGTGCAACCACCTTTTTCTCTTATCATTGTAATGGCAAATATGCAGTTGAAATTGTTTCAGTCATGTGACAGTTTCTGCTGTCCTGATATCAATAGGGAGCTCATTTCACCATTTAAGAGCCAGGCAAGCCAGTTTTGATCACAACGTGAACAGGCTGGGGTGAGAGCCAAGGGACAGCAACTGATTAGCTGTTAGGAGTTAATATCTTACTGAATCAAAATAATGTAGAACATTAAATCCAAAAATGGAATGTTGCCTCCTCACAGGACGAGCCCCGGCCAGCGGAGCCTCCTGCTGTGGAGCAGGTCCTGCCCTCGGCCCCTCTGAGCTGCAGCCCGGGGCCCCTGCCAGCAGCCCTCACCTCCAGCCCTGCTCCAGCTCCTGCCAGCAGCCCAGAGGCGGACGGGAAGCCCGCCGCCCCCGAGGAGAACGGTGAGGCCGAGACGGAGCCCATGAGGAACGGGGCAGGTCACACCTCAGAGACAGAGAGCAGCGATGGTGGAGCCACCCCCGCTGACAAGGAGAACTCCACAGGGGCCCCACAGGACATCGAAGGTTAGAGAGGCAACACCTTTATTAGCAAAACTCTCTTTGCCATTAAGAGCTTTTATATCCAGGATTGAATTATTCTCAGTTCAGTCTCATATGTATGCATTTGTTCTTTGTCTTTTTTTCTCATTCCCTGCTTGGTGGTCCAGACCTGGCTGAGCCCGGTGGGAAGCGTCAGTATAACAGGGTCTTCCTGTTGGGCTTCCAGTTCATTCCCGCCTGCATACAGAAGCCTGAGGGTCTCCCACCCATCAGCGACGTGGTGCTGGACAAGGTGAGAAAGCTGGTCCCTGCAGATATGCCCATTAAATAGTCAGACCCCTGTCCATAAACCTCCAAGCGCAACATTAACCTCCAAATGATATTTAAATAATCTTTTATGTCCAATTATGTGGTTTCCGCTTCTAAAGATTTGCTGCACTTTTTAATTGTTTCAAACATTATCATTTCAATGTAATTTAGTTTTAGACGTGGTTATTGGGACAACACTAGCAGTTTTAAAATCCACCTCGGGCTCTGGAAAAATGTGTCATCATTTTGTAAGGGTTTTAAAGACGAAGCGATTAAGCTACTCAATTATATATCTTATGAACTAATAATGAAACCAGTCATAAGTTGAAGCCCTAGTTCTGAATAAACTCCATGAAACTTTGTCTGTTGCTCATAGCAACAGGCAGTGTTTTACTCTGTTAGCTTGTGTGCACTGGATCAAAGATGCAGCACACAGTTGGGTTCATTCCTCCGATCCACACATATGCATATGGCTTGCAGAACTGCTGTTTTGATTAAAATCACATTGCGATTATGTCACTCTTGGCAGTGCTAAGAGTGCTTGTCCCTCCCCCACCTCTCCGAAAAAGAACAACCACCAGACCGGCGATGTTCAATCCCAAAGTCTCGTTTTCTCTGAGGGTAGAAAGTGAAATCTCTCTGGGGAAAGAGCGCAGAGGAAGTCAAGGACAGCTGAAAAACAAAGGGCTGGATTTGTTCTTCTCTCCTCCCCCACAACTATCTGCCTCTCTCTCCCTCCTGCGTTCCTTTCTTCCTTCCTTCCCCTCCACATCTGGTTCTGACTTCTCTCTCTGAATGGCCTGCTGATCCCCCAAGCATGATTTATCACCAGTACAGTGAAAATACATAAACCAAAAGCTGTTAATGTACAGTAGTACGACTGTAATTTGCTACGGGTCACCTTTAAGGGACCACTGAGTTAGAAACGCACACACACATTCACACACTCACACACTTCCCAGGCGGAATCCTTTCACCCTATTCCTACTCTTATTAGGATCACTGCTCCCCCTGCTGTTCAACTCATCATATGTGTGTGTAATTGTGTGTGTGACGATGTATTGTGTATGTTTTGTGTCCTGCAGATTAACCAAAATAAGTTGCCATCCAGAGCGGTGGAGTCCAGGGTGATTTCCAGAGGACCCGATTTCACACCTGCCTTTGCAGATTTTGGCCGGCAGACCACCGGAGGACGAGGCGCTGCAGTGAGTCACACGTGCAGACACAAAAAAACACTCAAGCAGCCACAGGCAAACACATTTGAATGTATTAACATACCCTCATATTTCGTAGAGAACTAGTTGAATAAGTGGGGGGTTATTTAAATGATATCACAAGTCTTTCAGATGTTAAAGTCCTTAAAAGCATTTAAAAGAAAAAAAAAATCCTCAAAGTCAGAGAATAATGGGTTACAATTTGAAGTATTTGTTCCAGTTGGTAATTAAGCAAACATCCATATATGTTCATTAGCTGATTCCAGTGAGACTTCCAATATAACTCTTAACACTGTTTTGCTTTTGTCAGAATGGAATAAGTCTAATGAGTTGCAGAAAAGCATTTTAGTTGTCTGTTCTTCTGGACAAAGCAGGGTCTATTTAATTAGAGCCGAGGTCATATTTCTAAAATGTCGGTAAAGAATGATTGGAAATTGTTGTTAAAATGACCAGGACGGTCAGCTACTGCGTTATATGTTGTTGTTTTTCATTACAGACAGGTAAAGGAATACATTGTGCAGTTTGAAACTAGTATCGCAAATGACATTGACGTGCTGTATTCTTTCATTGCATCCACAGCCTATGAACATTGGGGCCCGGCGGCCTCCACCCAGGAAGATCATCATGCACGTTCCTGTTAATGATGAAATTCAGCTGAAGAAATCAGAGAATGCATGGAAACCCATCATGAAGAGGCCGGAAGTCGTTATAGATGATCCTGTGGTGCAAAACACACTGGTACAGACAAATATACACAAACACACAGAAAAGATACACAAAAGAGGAGCTTTTCAAACATCCGCACCAGACTTTGACCAAAAAATCATAGAAAGCAATATTACATTGGTGAGGAAACTACTATTGTGCTTTTGGGGGTTTTCTATTTCCTGTAGTTATTAGGGGTGTAACGGTTCACAAACATTTCGGTTCCATACGTACCTCGGTTTTTAGGTCACGGTTCGGTTCGGTACATTTTCGGTACACCAAAAAGAATTATCACAAAACATTACATATTTTTAGTTTTTTTAAAATTATTATTAAACTGTGAATAATGTATTCACTCAAATAAATACAAAATAAAATGAACATTAAGGTGCAGCATTTCGATGAACTGAAATTATCTGTATTTGAACTGAACTGTACCTAAGCAGCCAGTTTGACATTAGGACTTGCTTGTCATTGTATTTTCATGTTTTTTTTAAAGAAAAATGAACTTGTCCACATTGCTTGCCGAAAGGGCAGATCTGCTGGCACTAACAATGTCTCCTGCTGTGGAGAACACCCTCTCTAGGGACAGAGGTAGCAGACACAGCCAGGTAGCGCTTTGCTAACATGGCAACATACTGTAAGGATATTTGGCTCGGTCTGAACTCTTTGCGAGTGGTGGAGGCTTAAATGCTAGCGGGAGTTGGGTTTGCACTTCAGTCATTTTTCTTTTGGTACCGGTGATATTCACGTTCGGTGATGCCTTTTCAAATAAGTGTGCAAGCTTGATGTATTGCCAGCCGCGTAACCAATTTCATTTGAACAATGCCGACAAACAGCTTTGGTTCGGTCCACCTGTCTTTGTCCGTCATCCTTGTACGTAACTGCGAAACCAAAATGTTCCCAAACCGGAGACTTCAATGATGCTGGAGGATTTTCGAGCTCAACTTTATCTGCGTTCGCCATTTCGACAGTTCCTCAAATTACTGACTAAATTTGAACGCATCCCTCTGACCAGCTCTCATAGTATGCCTCTCGTCCAATGAAATGACTTGCTCGCTCTATGACTCGTTGAACCCAATGTGAGGATATTACTCTGAATGCTGCGACGCAGCACCTGAGATTACTTCCAAAAAGTTGTTCACGTTCTCAATTTTTTACGTTTAACGTTATATTCGTTCGGTACACTTCAGTACACTTCGGTACACACGTGTACCGAACCGAAGGGCCCATACCGAATAATTTCGATACGGGTACGTATACCGTTACACCCCTAGTAGTTATATCAGTTTTTCTGCATGTAACTGATCGGCAAGGGCTAAAATCCCAAAGTTCCCTGCCACACACTCCCCCCTCTGCCTGAAACACACTCCTTTGTTTACTTTTGTAACACAGTGACATCATTATGTTACACTTTTGTCTAGTGCTTCAACACATTGTACGCTAGGACATCTCTAAGCGTTTGACCAATCTCAACAGAGCCAGCCAGCTATCCAACCAATCAGAGCAGACTGGGCTCTAGTTTCAGACAGAGGGTGAAAAGAGGTGCTGCAGCACAGGCAGGATGAGGAAAACAAAGCTTGTTGTGCATTAAAGTATGGAGACATGTCACAGGAGAGGCACTACATACAAATATGAACCAGAAAGCGAACATAATGGATGCCGAGGTGAATCGTAAAGAATAATGATTGATGTCGTTATTATGACGGATTCCCCTCAGGAGCTCTTCAAGAAGGTTCGCAGCATCCTGAACAAGCTGACGCCACAGAAGTTCAACCAGCTGATGCAGCAGGTGACGGACCTGACCATCGACACGGAGGAGAGGCTCAAAGGAGTCATCGACCTGGTGTTTGAGAAGGCCATCGACGAGCCCAGCTTCGCCGCGGCCTACGGAAACATGTGCCGCTGCCTCGCCACGGTAAGCAGCTCATTGTGTCACTGTTAGGGTGGAGAAGCAGACAGGAAGTGAAACATTAAGCTTACCTCAACTAGGGTGCATTCACAGGTGCATTTAAGTACACCTATAAGCAAACTTTCTTAATCTTACAGACTGTGCCGTTTATTCTGTGTGTGCGATCCAATTTGCATCTCAATGTTCAGTCAACTAGTCTCTAAATGTGTCGGCTGCAAACAGATCGATGGGTTTAGATTGAGATCTGCCCGATGCAACATAATGCTGTGCAATACAACACAGTTCAATACAATGTGATGACATAGTGGGAACATTATCGTTTTTTGATGAGCTGCAAAATGAAAGTGTAAGATGTGTTACCCTCAACTATCTTGAGTAGAGGGAGTTGAAAGAAGGATTGTTTTGTTGTTACACGTTTTGGTAGTCAAATATAAAGTCAAGGATTAATAACTGAGAGGTCCCCTGTTATACTGTTTTTCAAAAATATATTATAGGTCTCAGATATATACTAAACATGTCTCTGAAGTGTTTGGCTCCAAACACCAAACAGATCATTGCAGCATCCCATAATCCCCTCTGTTTCAGCCCTGTTTCAAAAGTGCTCATTATTTTACTTTAGATGAAAATAAGGAGCCACTCCTCACGACCCTCTGTGGATGCATTTGTTTTGTTTTTTAAAAACACAATGGGTACTAGGAGCAGATTCAGGTGATAAGGTGGGCGGGTGGTTGGTTATTGGTTAATGGTTGCATCACCCAAAAAAAACATTGTGACATCACAAAGTGGCCCCAATTCTGATGAAGTCATTTTCAGGCAGGTTTTCATATATGTGGATCAGAAGAGAGAGAATATGTTTTCCTGAAACTTTCAGAATCTCTTAAAACAGAGGGGCCACGTATTTATGTATAAAAGACATTAAAAGTGGATTTTGCATAATAGGTGACCTTAATAATAAGTATTTTAAATGCTATTCACCTAAAATGCATTTAACTTAAATACAATACAAAAAAAAGAGCTACCCATGGTTACCCTAACTATACATTTAGCCTGCATTCATACACTATTTAGGGCTTTAAAGTATACATTAAAGTCACTTTTCAACGTAAAGTGACTAAACCTTTAACCATGTTTAACTTGTGTGTCTACTTGTGTTCCTGTGCAGCTCAAAGTGCCCATGGCAGACAAACCTAACACCACAGTGAACTTCCGCAAGCTGCTGCTAAACCGCTGCCAGAAGGAGTTTGAGAAAGACAAGGTGGACGACGTGGTGTTCGAGAGGAAGCAGAAAGAGCTGGACTCTGCTGCATCGGTATGTAATCCATGAATAACTTGAGTGTGAAATCCAATTTCAAGCACGGGGGAGGGAATGAAACTGTGGCAAAGACATGTAGTGAATAACCTGCAGGGTAAGCATTTGTTTAATGTTCCCCTCAGACGACAGAGCGCGAGCGGCTGCAGGTGGAGCTGAGGGAAGCCAAGGACAAGGCCCGGCGGCGCTCCATCGGCAACATCCGCTTCATCGGCGAGCTCTTTAAGCTCAAGATGTTGACGGAGGCCATCATGCACGACTGTGTTGTCAAGCTGCTGAAGAACCACGACGAGGAGTCTTTGGAGTGTCTCTGCAGGCTGCTCACCACCATCGGCAAGGACCTGGACTTTGAGAAGGCCAAGGTGAGGAGGAGGAGAAGATAGTTGATGTATTGTATTAGCCAGAAATGATCAACAATTCAATGAGACAACTTCATCCCGTTAAAGGGAAAGTGTGCCTTTTTTCTTTTGATGTGTAATCAGTTTTGATCAGTTCATAGCAACACATTCCTCAGGGCGTGCGATATTGACCATGAAAGCTGAATTTGCAGCTGCTAAATCTTTTAGTTTTGTTAAACAGAATGCTAGTTTGCAATACAAGTAAGTTGTTGCCAAAAGCGAAAATGTTGTCCTAAAATATGACCTCAGAGGATGTGATGGATAAGGATAGATGTTCCAGTTGTTTGGCTGACTTGGACATTCAGCTGTGTTTACTCTAGCCAGAGGATCAGCTGAAAAAATGCAGCAGAGAGGCTGCATTAGCTGTGCCTGTGTATACTGCTGGTGGGAACCGCCTTTGCAACAGAAGCTTGTGCCCAGTGCACCATGGTACATATCGGCACTGCTTCACACGCAGGATAACTCGGCTTTCTTGGTCAATATCTCACAAACTAAGGAATCCATTGCTTCAATTTACTCCATTTACAGTCAACACTGAACGGACAACCTCATGACAAGTGTGGACATTTCCTTTTTATCTGGTCATTTTCTAAACATTGACTGTTTTAATGTCAGGCCATCAAAGTGAATAGTGGGTGTACATTACGGCTGTGTCAGTTCTAATTCCAGTGTAGCCTCTGCTCTGAGTTCAGGCTGACCAATCTGTCAGGTCAGTGAAATCGTGTGAAAATCCCTCAAACAGAAAATAACTCCATGTCTCAAAGTAACCTCTTGTCTCTCTTTCTTCAGCCTCGCATGGATCAGTATTTTAACCAGATGGAAAAAATCGTCAAGGAGAGGAAGACGTCGTCTCGGATACGGTTTATGTTACAGGACATTGTAGACCAGAGATTGGTGAGTGTGTGAGCGTTGTGATGCCTTTTTATGTTCAGGTCAGCTCTGGTTCACGATTAGGTTTGTTACATTGATCTCTCTGACCTCCTGCAACCTGATATTGAGTATTCTGCTCATATTCTGCTATAGTCTACTACTGCTCTTAGTACTAGACTCCTGGTACTAGGATGGGTTAAAAGCAGTGAACAAATGTCACTGTGCTCTGCATGTGTGACCATTAAAGAGGGTTCCATCCCTCCCAATATTGTATATTGTCATTGAGTTTCAACACCTTTTCAGAAAGATTGACAGGGAAAAATAACTGTTTAGTCAAATACACTGTAGAACCTCTTACAGCTGAGACCTATTATGCTTTTTGGGTATTTCCCTTTCCGTGCATGTTAATGGTTTGCAAAGGCTACAAAGTTCCCTCCAGAGGGAGTTTCTCTCCCACACAAATGTCTTCTGTGGACATTGTATTTAATATGTTCTTGTAAATGATCTTGGAAGCAGTTTAATGTATAATGTCAATTTAAAAATACAAAGCTACAAGAATGATAGCTACAGCTGGAGATGGTATGTGCCTTACATCTGATGCATTGTTCCTCCTTATGTAACAAAATGTACTTAATTTGTCCTGATCAGTTCAACTAAAAACATGGGTATTTCCTGGGCACCCAACAGAAGACGAAATGAGAACGAAGAAATACTGATTACAAATATCTTAACCTGCTTAGTGTCGTGTGAACGCATTTACATTAGAGGAACACCTGCATTGTAATTCTCTGACATTAACCTAACAAACAGAATCTGTGTGAATCAATGCCTCGGGGTGTTTCTCAATCTCGAGTACGCTTGCTTGGTAGCACATGTCTTCCGAGTCACTTGCTTCAGAAGCGAGGCAAGAATACTTCCTGGCATTCGGAAAACAAAGAGTGGAACAGGCGAGCAGGTGTGCATCACATGAGAGGCCCCGCCTTACATTTCCCGCCACAGATTTGGGGAAATTGGTCCGTGCACAAAGCATTGTGGGTATTTTAAGACAACGGAGTCTACACATGTGCAGCCTCGAAATGTCTCCAAACGAAGTACGCCGGGCTCGGTAGAATTCCAAGCATGCTGGACATTGGAACAGTACTTCGGCGGCACTCGATGACGTAGGTTGCTTGAAATAGTGGCTCTGGAGCAGCCTTACTCGAGATTGAGAAACACCCAGTGTCTCCTTCAAGACGCTGTAATCCCAGTTTGAAGCCCTGCTGTGCTGCAGTCTGAACATCAGCATTCAATGAAGGCTTGACATCTTTCAGTCACTTCAGATCATTGGCTCATTCATCAGTCTTAGAATTCAGATTATTCCTCTGCACTTGACAACTTCATATTTCTGCGCTGATATATCTTCTATGATAATACCCTACATCCCCCGATGTTTACGGAATGATCTGGACTCATTTGAAATGTTCCTGATCAGGAAAAGGACATGTTGGAAAATCTGACACTCCTGTTGATTACTGTTCTTATTCTTCAGCACAACTGGGTGTCCAGGAGAGCCGACCAGGGCCCCAAAACCATCGAGCAGATCCACAAAGAGGCAAAGATTGAAGAGCAGGAGGAGCAGAGGAGAGTGCAGCAGCAGCTTCTCTCCAAGGACAGCAAGAGACGGACAGGTCAGCCCGCCCCAAATCCTCTTTAAGGCTCACAGTGCTATCGGCACGGCTACAGCGAGTCAGGAAGCCTCTAACATACAGACACACTTCCTGCAGCCTGCAGAGATGCTATTGTGCCCAACAGCTGACAGGAAGCCCCCCCCACTCCCTCCCTCCCATCTGTTAGCAGGCCTTTTAATATTTCATCATGTTTAGCACGAAGGGGTCAAAAGCATCACACTGTCAGCTGTCTTTCAATGAATTCAAACGCTATTAGATTATCACTGATTATTATTTAATACAAATATATTTTATATATACTTCTGATATACTGAATCATCTTTTTATCTTAATACAATGTAATCATGGAACATAATATTAGAACATGGTATGTTTAATTTGTGATTGAAAATAAATAAAAGGACGTTTTCTCGTAAATATAAATGTTCTTCCGCCAAATGTACCAAAATGAGTTTGCAGAGGCACATCATATCATACCAGTCTTCTGTAGGTGGGGAGACTGGCTTAAGCCATTTCTTGTAGTTGCTTTTCTAAACAGCTCATTCTTTTAAATAAAAAAGGAAGGAGTGTTTTACATGTCCGTGTGTCGTAGATCCAAGAGATCAGAGAGATCAGCGGGAGCAGCGGGATCCGCGGGTGCCGAGAGAAGAGACCTGGAACACTGTGCCCGTGACGAAGAACAGCAGGACCATCGACCCCACCAAGATCCCAAAGATCTCCAAGGTGAGACCAGCTGCTTCTGCTCACAAAGATTCAAAGAGTAGGACAAACACACCTCTCTTCTAACGTCGTTTCACTTTGTTGCATCAGAGGAAGCCCAATTATAAACTCATCAAATCCATCAACACTTGAACAAAAAAAGTCTTGATGTGCCATTTTTCATGACACTGAGTCTTGGTTGAATGCTGTCAGCTCTGCCTTGTAATTTAATTAAATCTGTGCGCTTGTTCCTCGTGTCGTGACAAGTTTGTCTCACCTTCATCCAGTGTTTTTCCACTCCTGCACCAGTGGTGGTTGTTGTTTCAGTAGAAAAGTGTCTGTACACAGCAGATAAGTGTTTATACAGCACAGAGAGGAATCCTGTGTACTCGAACACTGTCCCTGCCCTCATCTGACCCACATCATTGTGGTGTATGTTCAGTTATGCACTCTCCCTCTGCTGGAATCATGATGAACTGCTTTGTAAACAAGACCTCCCCCTGCAGGAGGAATTTCACCATGCTGTAGTGTTGTCACGATACCAACATTTTGGTACCGATACCAATTCAAGAATTGCGATTCCGATTTTTTCTTAAAAAAAGGGAAACAGTCTTAAATGTAATTATTGTGCTTTATTTCACACCAGAACCAGAACCATAACACACACTTTTAAACAATGAGAACATTAAATAAAATAAATGACAAGAATTCGTATTAAATAAAATGAATACATGTCTTACAGACGGGCCTCGTGGTGTCCGTAGGCTTGCTCTCACTGTCAGAGATATAGCTCAAATACTTCCAAATTTCGCTTTTTTGTCAACAAGCCAAGGCGCAGCGGCAGTTGCACTCCCACTTGCAGCCATGCTTCTCATTTTCTCACATGCTCTGGCAGCTAGCGCGTGCACGAGAGAGGGGAGGCACTTAGAGCGTGCTTGAGAGGGGAGGGACTTAGAGCGTGCTTGAGAGGGGAGGGACTGCAGGCACGGCTGCAGTGCAGGGAGTGGAAGCAGAGCGCTGAACACACACGGCTTTTATTAAAACGGCGCTTTCTCACCGGAGTACTTTTCCCCGTCATTCTTAAAGTACTGATACTAATGAAACGGAGGAATCGTAATGTTTTTAACGGCAGGGTATCGCGGTACCTTTCAAGTATGGGTACACCGTGCAACAATAGTCAGGAGTCAGTGTTAGTCAGACTCGGGGAAACACTCACTTGTCTTTTATGACAAGTCATGTTATATGCTGCATACTACTGACTGTATTGTATGTGTTCTTGAGTAATATCTTCAGAGTACAAAGTTTAGGCAGATTGTTGGGATAAGGTATCACATGCAATCTTTATTTACACACATATGTGTATTATTTATGTCTACTCAGACATCATTATCTAGACAATCTTGTAGGTTTAAGTCGCATATCGTGTCTGAAATTATTTCCTCACTGAAATGATTTCCTCATTCGCCTTTGCTGTCAGTTTCCACGTCTGCTTGCAGCTCGTTCTTAAACTATTCTCTTCCTGCAGCCTCAAATGGATGAAAAGATCCAGCTCGGCCCCCGGGCTCAAGTCACGTGGGTGAAGGGCAGCAGTGGAGGAGCCAAGGCCAGTGACTCAGGTAAGATTATCTGAAGCAAGACCACAGTGGCTCCAAGCATTGCAGTAACAGGAATTGGCAATCTTTACAGGCCAGAAAAGACAGTGAATATTACATTACATTGCATTTAGCTGACGCTTTTATCCAAAGCGACTTACAATAAGTGCATTCGACCGACAAGATACAAATTTGAAGAAAGTGCTACTCAACTGGCTATAGATAAGATAGTCCTTTATTAGTATATAAGTGCTCTGTTAGCAGTTCTTTGTTAGTAATTCTATCACTCGAAGTGGAGTCGAAAGAGATGAGTTTTCAGTCTGCGCCGGAAGGTGTGTAAGCTATCTGCTGTCCTGATGTCAATGGGGAGCTCATTCCACCATTTTGGAGCCAGGATAGCAAACCCACGTGTTTTTGCTGATGGGAACTTGGGTCCCCTTCGCAGTGCGGGTGCAGCGAGCTGTTTGGCTGATGCAGAGCGTAGTGCACGTTAGGGCTGTGCATCTTCACTGGTCTCACGATTCGATTCGATTACGATTATCCTGTCAACGATTCGATTCAATTCGATATCCCGATGCATCCCGATGCATCACGATTCATACCAATGCGTTGCATCCTCAATTTTCTATATTACTGCACATGGCTTATTTTTTCATCAATGCATACATGCAGTAAATACATATGAACTCTCTTTTTATTATTTAGAAAGTGCTTCAGAAATCAATAACATAAATGTCTTGACATTCATTTATAAACCAAAATAAATGAATTGTATAGGTCTAGCCTCCCTATATCTGTGTGTGAAGTTGTTCCATCCTCAAAAACAAAAAAAGAATGCTTCTGCAGTCTAGCTGTAGCTTCTAGCAACGGCCTTCTGTTAAAGAAAGGACACTGAATGTCCTGAATGTGGCATCACACACAGGACTTGAGTCTGAACACAGCAGACAACAGGAGTATTTACAACAGCATATAACAACTAAAATACTGCATGTGGGTGCACACTTACATTCTCTGTCTTACTGTTACATAAATCCCATGAATGTATGAGATTAAATTAGCTTCATTATATCTCAGTGATTAAGTGAATAATAAAGTTTCTATCGGGTCACTATCAGCCTGTCACTCATTATTTGCAGGAGGGGCGGGGCTTGGAGGAACAGAGGAGACGGTGATCGCGGAAGCTTTTTTCCTCCTGCCTTCACAAACTTTACACAAGTATATATCGTCTGAAAATTGCTAGAGGACATTCATACTTTGCAATCCAAGACTTAATTAAATCCACCAAAAACCTGACATGATTGTAACGCGATTATTTTTGAAAAACATAAATCCCTGTGCCGCAGCGACACGGAGTGATTCAGAGCGGGTCCTTCTGCTGTTGGTTCTGGACTGGTGTTCTTGTGTTGGTGGATAAAGCAGACTGCTCCGTGTTTGGTGATGCTATGGCGCTGTCACGTCTGTTCCCTGATCTCTGCATCACCGACCGATTTGATATTAAAGTGACAGGAAAAAAAAACGTTATAGTAAAGCCGCGGCCGGAAAATCAGGAAGCAACATTACTACGCTATAACCAATTATCTTCCGTCACTGCATCGAGACCGAATCGTCCACGTCCGCATCGCAATGCATCGTAGAAACGATTATTTTCAACACCCCTACTGCACGTGCTGGGGTGTACGGTTTAACCATGTCCTGGATGTAGGAAGGGCCAGATCCAATCGCAGCATGGTATATATATAAATAGTTTATAACAGAGTTAGGTACATTTTGTATTGTGAGTCATAGGTGCCAATCTAAATATTCTTCATCACTCGACGAGGTCGATTGTTGACTGGTTCAACAAGCATCAACGTTTGAGTTGAAATCATTATAAACTTCTTATGCTAAATGGGTCATTAAACCTCTGTTTTTCCAACTGTATATTAAAATGGAAAGAGGTTGCATGTTTGTGTTATGATAGATGATAGATGGCCTAAATGTGAGGTTAAGATGTCAGCATGTCCTAACAATGTGAGGTGTTGTCCAATCATATCTGGAATGACATTTCATGTAAACAAAAAACAGAGAGGTTGATATTGTCAAGTATGATCATATTAGAAATTGAAATGAAACGCATTGTACAAGGTTTGTATAGTATTACAAGATATCAAAAGTCGGGAGGGAGATTTTCTTCCTCTAGATATATTAATCCAGAATATTTATTGTATATAAAGTGTTTTAAGTGACACATTCACTCTAATAATACCTGCTCATTTTGCTTTATTTGTTGCCCTTTATAACAGAACTATCACGGACGGCCGGCCTCAATCGATACTCTGCGCTGCAGTCTACTCCTTCCCCTCAACCCTCCACCACTCCTCCACAGAACACAGACTTTGACCCCAGGACAACTCTGGGAAGGTAAAGATCAACATCAATCAATTGTCTCTGACCTCTTGAGATTGGCCTCTCAGTGTGTTTCTGATGGTTTCCCCGGATACAGAAAACAGTTTCCTTTATTCCCCTCCAGCAGTCGTAGCAGTGTGGGGAAAGACCGCGTTGAGAAGCCCCTGATCTCCACCCCTCCATCGTCACGGCCCGGACCCTTCACCAGGGAAGGCAGTTCCAAGGAGCTGCTGGAGAGTCCGACCCCCGAGGAGCCGCGCACAGAGCCGGAGCGAGAGGGAGCCGAGCCCCGGAAACCGAGCGTCACCGAGGACAAGACGGAGCGCAGAGTCAGAGAGCCGGGTGAGGGGCAGAGCTGCACACTAATGTTTGAGCTCTATGATTTTAAGCCATGAACAGGTTTTATTTTATATCCAAAAATCTTGGATGTAATGAATGTATTAGCAACTGCAGGTTGAAAACAAAAGGATCAACTCCATAAAAGATATCAATTAGTTTATATTTTCAACAGACTGCTAATAATCTTTGATGATTATACTTATACTAATCTAAATAGAAGAATAAATGTGATTCATACAGAGAAGATCAGACCTGGATCTTCATGTTGCTCTCACCTCTGATGCCCCTTTCTCACCAACGCGGTTCCCGTTCTAGCTCCGTGCTTGCGCTCTTCTGGTTCGGAACCGGTTTTTCTTTTCAGCCCCCGTTTTGTTCACACCGCCCAGAGCCCGACTGGTGCTGCCGCGGCTGCGTCATGACGTCACCGTTTACGTCGCTGATTTTCTCCCCAACGGCGTTGGGTCGATGATCGTGTTGCTTTTAATCATACAAAGCCAGATTAAATTAAATAACGACTTCTCCAACCTTATACTTTTCTCCAGAGTGCCGTGGTTCATTGTTTATTAAAGTGTTTCAGCGGCATTTACCGCTGTTATGAAAGTTTCTCTGGTATAAAATGGGTGATGTTAGCATAGCAACCAAAGCTAAACTGACTATCTTGACTACTTGTTGCTATCCTATTGTGACATAATCCGTTTTCTACAGGCACATTTTACCAGCGTATTTTTCATTATGATTCTACTTGTGATAGTCGGACATGACAACCTGTGCAGCCCATGTATTGATTCCATCTGATAGCTGCTATAATACAAAACAAAACGTCTGCCTCTCTCCACAATGATCAATAACAGCGAACGGAGGTAGAAATAAACAGAATCACAAAGCCTGGTTATAAAGTGTGTTTTTTTTATAAGTGTGTGTGGTTGCGTTCTAGTCACTTTGCTCAGCGCTACTGCTTGTTACAACTTTCATTTTCCGTACTCGCCATAAACTGTTAGCTCAGGTTAATCCCGCCTCCGACGTAAGCGTGACGTATGCGGTTCTTGCTTCTAGGCCGACCATTTTTTGGAGCTCGGTAAGAACCGGTTTTCGCTGTGGTGTGAACAGAAAAAAACTGTGCTTATCGGGCTCTAGCTCCGAACTGGCTCTGGAACCGCGTTGGTGTGAAAGGGGCAAGACAGACACTGTTTTTATTGTCGTTTTTTTCCGATCAACAGTGAAAGCTGAGCCAGTGGTCCCGACTTCAGACAGACCTGCTCTCTCTGAGGAGGAGATCGAGAGGAAGTCCAAGTCCATCATCGACGAGTTCCTGCACATAAATGACTACAAGGTACCGACATTCACAAGAAGATAGGTCCAACATTAGATCCCTGTTTAGTAGGTGCCATGTTTGAATGTAAGTTAACAAACTTGGTGCTTAGAAGGATGTTAATGAGAAATCAATGATTGTTTCTTCTTTATCACTGAGCCTGCAACAATAACTAACAGAATTCAAAAGCATGTTGTGTTTCAGTCTCCCTTCTCTTACCAGTAATTAGGGATGCTCCGATCGCCAATTTTGGGGCCGATCGCCGGAATCAGTATCGGCCGATCCGATCGAGTGGGCGGGGCCTATGGGGATCGTCCATTTAAAGTGATGTTTACAACTCAGTTAATGGGACTCAGTTAATGGGACTCATTCACTGGCGCTTCCACAAACAACAACCAACATAATTATTACATTCAAATGAAGTACATTATTCAAGTTTACATTAACTTTATAAGCTCTCTCCCCCTCTCTCTCTCTCCTGACAGCCTGTCAGTATCTCATGCAGCTCACTGATCCAGTAATGAGTGACCCGACAGTGAAGAATAAATATATGTATAACTAGTTTAGCTAGTTCCAGAGGTAGATAAAACAGCTAAGTATGTTAGGTCTAACTCTTAGTGTGTGTGTGTTGCTCCGCTCACCGGTCCGTCACAGCGGGTGGAGCTGCAGGATTTCTGCTTCACACACGTTGCACACCGCTATTTTACTGTCTTTTTCGGACACCTTAAAATACTGCCAGACTGGTGAAGCCATTTTGGCGAGCTTGTTGTATGCCGCGCACAGAGAAAAGTCTCATGTATTTTACGTCATCATTTTACGTCACGTGATAGGCTCTCGCGATCGGCATTTTTAGAGAGCACCGATCGATCGGCAGAGAGTGAGTATCGGCCGATATCGATCGGCGGCCGATATCGATCGGAGCATCCCTACCAGTAACACTCATTCTGAATCCCATTCCCTTGTGTCCCCAGGAGGCTGTGCAGTGTGTAGACGAGCTGGACCTGAGCTCTCAGCTGCACGTGTTTGTGCGCATCGGGGTGGAGTCCACACTGGAGCGCAGTCAGATAACCCGGGACCACATGGGCCAGCTCCTCTTCCAGCTGCTGCAGCGCGGCATCCTGCCCAGAGCCCAGTTCCACAAAGGGTCAGTTCACCTGCTCTGAATGTACTCCACATCTCAATCAAGAACATAATGTGAACAAGGCTTGATCATTAACTCTCCAGAAAGCCTCTTTTGTTATTGTGTTACTGTCTTCCTAAATGATCTTAATTTACTTTCAGTCTCACTTCCCGTCAGCTTCATCAGACTTCATTGACATCTCTTGCAGCCTTTAGGGCTTTCTGTTCTGTATCCTGCCAACAAGCACTTCTTGCTTGTTTTTGATTTTGTTCAAAGTATCCATCGTCACCAATTAAAACTCGAATTTTGTCTGTATTGTTTGTCCGCAACTTTCTACCAGGAGATTGTCAGACCTGTTCAGTGTTTTGCTGAAAGTCTACCATAAAAGAAAAGTAAAATCTTGCATTGAAATGTTTTCACTAAAGGTGTTCCCCTGGGATCTGTCACTGGCTGTGTTGCTTTCCCTGAGTAACTAAAGATATATAGAAACTGAAAATAGGTCGGAGATGAATTTGGCCACGTTTTATTATTCTTTTAGAGAAATCTGTTTCAATGTGTTTCTACTGGAAAACCACTTGATGGTGGTTTTCCAGTAGAAACACATTGATAGGAAACGTCCGTATTGAAGGGTTATGTAGGTCATGTTGGACATGTAGGTCAAACATGTTGCTAATCTATATCAATGGGACACAAAAGGGGAAAACCCTATTTCATTTCTTTAGTGTACTCTGTAAACTTAAAAGAAAACACCATTGAAGGTTAGCTGTTGTTTTGATACTGTAAATCAGTTTACAGCTCTGTAAAACTTAAAAGCGTGTATCTGACATAATTTTAAATGAATTTGAATATAAATCAACATATTATAGGTTCTCAAATATAATCAAATGTGTATTTTAGCAGCTTTGTGTTTAATTTGTAGTTATACTTACAATGCATGTGCAATTCCAGTTGTCTCTTTCCAGAGTACAGGAACAGTAATATAGTTCTTAATATAAAGATCCAGTGTGTCTTTTTGTTGTAGCTTTGCGGACATGCTGGAGCAGGCGGACGACATGGCCATCGACATTCCCCACATCTGGCTTTACCTGGCCGAGCTGCTCAGCCCCGTGCTGAAGGAGGGGGGCTTCTCTATGAGAGGGCTCTTTAGGTTAGTCATTTACTCCAAAACTAAATGAGAACATATAATACAAATTAACTTAAATGTGGTGCATTTGCCATGGATAAAATGTGACCACTTGGCTCAATGTGCACAGGGTTGGTGGAGGAAGTAGCTAATATTTTTTTACTTTGTTTATCGTCACAGGACATCTGATCAATATTTTCATAATGAACAAAATTACTTAGTTGATACTTTACTTTTTTCTAGCTTATGTTATGGTTTCCTGTGCTCATTTCCGAGATACGTGTTTAGTCCTGTTTTGGAGACATTTTAAGTTTGAACAGGAACTTAGAGTTGCACAGTATAATGTATTAAGTGTGAGTGTCCTAATGTGAGATTTAACTTCGCCATTCTCCTGTATGAGTGAAAGGGAGGGTTGCATGTAATCTGTGGTCTTGGTCTGTTCCCAGTGAATTAAGCAAGCCTTTGCTTCCTGTGGGAAGAGCTGGGATCTTAATTTCTGAAATACTGCACATACTATGCAAACAAATGGTAAGCAACACTTTATTTTCAATTTTGTAATGATGTTACCTGCTTTCATTATGGAATGGACTTCTGGGTATTATTCAACAAGTTATTTTGCCGTTTGGATTTGTGGCCTGTTTTGGCACATTTGGCTTTCGGCCTGTCCTGGACACCAGACAGAAATAAGTTGTTTCAGAGAACAGATGTGCGATGTTGTCTCTTTGGTCTCCACAGAGCCATAGGACTGTGGGTTCTTTGTGGAGGGAATCTGGCCTCAACTGGACCGACTTCCTACCAGAGGGGGAGGACGTCCAGGCTTTCATCTCACAACAGGTTGGTTTTTGTATAATTGTATTTTACTGAGTGACTGGGAGTTACAAAGTTTCATATCTTTCAAAAAATAAATATATTTAAAAAAAAATTAAATACAATATTATAATGAACAAAATAATGAATACATACAAATATAATCAATAATAAATACATTTAATTAAGGAATCACAGGAAGACATGAAACAACAAAAATGTGCTGCTAAACAGTTGTCATGACATAATATTGCTTAAGATGGTACTGAGTGTTTCCTTGGATGTTGGATGATTAGATGTGTGTGGCTCCACTCTATCTACAGAGCTTCATCAAATGTGCCTCATATATTTGAAATTGTTTCTCCTTATTCCTGTCTTCTGATATTTCTTTTTCAATGTTCAAATAACATTTCATTCACTTTTTCCACTTTACAGTTTTCTTAATCGTATTGAATCCCAATAAGTCACCACATTATACTCCCGTTTTGGCACTTTCCCATCATACTGATGTCCTCTCGTCTTAATACAGAAACTCCAGTTTGTTCTGTCGGACGGCTCGAGTCCGGAGACGGCTCTGTCCGGAAGGATCTACTCTCCTGAGGAGCTGAGTCAGCAGCTGGAGAGACTCCTCCTGGAGGACATGGCCAGCGACGAGCAGATCTTTGACTGGGTAGAGGTAAGAGAAGTGGCAAAGAAAAACATTAAACCTTGTAAGCTGTGTGCCTTAATTCAGAGGGGTGGTCCTTTTATCAGTATGTGCTTTGTCTCTATATTTAACAAGCTAGCTAGTTATTATCTGCTATGTCACTTTTGCTGTAATGTTGTACATTTCCCGGCTGAGTGACTAATAAAGGAATTCTGATTATCAATGACAACTCTGACACTGAACCTTTTCATAGGCAGTTTTCAAAGCCATGTGAAACTGTATGTGTGTGTTTTGTCTTTCTCCCCCAGGCAAACCTAGATGACTCTCAGATGAGCTCGTCCCCCTTTCTGAGGGCTCTGATGACAGCTGTGTGTAAGGCAGCAGTGAAAGGTAAGCACTCCACCACCTAGAGGAGAGACTCGTCTAATTTTTTTAAATGGCGCCGCTGATTGCAATATTTACTCTGTGCCAAACGTGCGCTCACTCTGCCTCTCGCTTCACCGAACAGATGATAACACCAACTGTCGAGTGGACACGGCCATCATCCAGAGGAGATTGCCTGTATTACTCAAGTACCTTAACTCAGACACTGAGCGACAGCTGCAAGCACTTTATGCACTTCAGATGCTGATCGTCGCACTCGATCAGCCTCCAAGTAAGTGCTGCGTCTCAGCTTCATCAGGAGGAGGTGGGAGGAGGAAACTAAGATTTATATTCCTTCAGTTTAGTTTTTTTTGTCGTTTTTCAAGTTATAACATTCAAATACACATAATAAATCAAATGTATAGTCTTTACTTTTTAAGTTGCGTCAAACCATATCAAGTTTTTCCTGAGCTAAAATGTTATTACACCTTTTTTAAATGAAATTTAAAAAACTAAAACATATATATGCATAATAATCCCAAACCACATTAGTGTTCATACCTGGTTTTTATATTTGTTAAACCAATCATAGTACCGATCATGACCAGTAAATGGATGTCCGCATGTCTACTGTATTTCCACTACAACAAACATTAGGAACTATCCTCAGAGAGCTTACAGCATTGGACAGACGGCACAGTATTCACTAAAGCCAGCATTTTAATAATGACATGCTAATATACACAAAGTACCATAAATACTAAAGCTCAAAGCAGTAACAGAGTACAATAAATGTGCATTAATAATTATAGAGTAAATCACAATCCAAACGAAAACATTTACCTTAGAGGGTACAAGTAAAAAACCTTCAGGGAAATGTCGACTCGACTCCACTTCGAGCGATAGAACTATTAACAAAGCACTTATATACTAATAAAGGGCTGGCTTATCTAAAGCCAGTTGAGTAGCACTTGAAATGTTTTAGCTCTATGAAACCTGATGTACTTATATGATTCCGTTTTCTTCAAGTTGGTCGAACGCACTTATTGTAAGTCGCTTTGGATAAAAGCGTCAGCTAAATGCAATGTAATGTAAAAATGTATTTCTTTTAAAGCTCTGAGATGTGAAACAGTTCTCCTCCAGAGGGCATCACCTCAGAGGGGAGCATCTGCACCAGCAGGATGCCTCCACTGGAACTTTTGAATGAATGTAATAGATGTTCAGAGGGGGTTACTGCAAAACTCAGTTGAATTCATTGACACATTTTTTTTTTCTTTTTTCAATCTTCTCAAAAATGGACCGACTTTTAATAAAACTTCTTCAACTTAAAAAAAACAATCGAGATGAGGTTTAATATTATGAACAAAAAATCACATTTGCACAAAACTAAGACAAGTAGCTGACAAAGTTAACACCGCTGGTCTCTTTGTGTTGCAGACCTCCTCCGGATGTTCTTTGACTGTCTGTATGACGAGGACGTCATCTCGGAGGACGCTTTCTACAAGTGGGAGACGAGCAAAGACCCTGCCGAGCAGGAGGGGAAGGGAGTGGCCCTCAAGTCTGTTACGGCCTTCTTCACCTGGCTGCGGGAAGCGGAGGAGGAGTCGGAAGATAATTGACGAGGGACACACCCGGGGGGAGGGTGGGGCAGGGCGTAGAAGAACTGCATACTTACAGCAGAACAAACAAACTTTCAAAATGGGTGTATGGGCAGGACAACATGTTTTACGGCTGGAATTTTTTTCTGCGGTACAGTTCTGAAACATGCCGCCATTTTGAGTTTGGATTCCAACAGCTGAAGCACTAAATACCTGTATTATAAATAGAAAATATTTTTGTTTTAAATTTTAACTTACGTTTGTTTTGTTACTTTTTAAGAAGAGACTTAAAAGATACATAGGTTCCGGACTCTTTAATTTATTATTTTTTTAAGGACTGCAAATATGAAAGTTATTTAACATTTGCAGATGCTCACAAATGAGAACAACAGAAATAACAATATAATTAATTATAATAACAAAATAATAATTGTGAAATAAATAGCCTCCCTGGATTCCACACTGTTTGGTTTAAAACAGGGTAAACAAAGTTATTTTGGGATGAAGGGGAAGCAGAGATAAAGAAGAGTGGATGCACAGAAACTATTAACGTTGTCCGTGTTTGACATTTCCAGGTCCAAGTCTTCTCCTAACAGGCAGAAAGTGTTTCCCTCAGCCTTGGCTTGCTCTAAGTTGATATACATAAGCCTCATGACAGGTTAGAGGTATGCATTCAAGAAGCGATGCAGGTCTGTCCACAGAACTTTCAAAACAAACGCAGACGAACAAACCGGACACATTCAAATGAAACGAGCAAAAAAGGCAACATTAAAAAGCAAATGGCCAGGGTCGTTCAACGTGAAATGCTTGTAATACTTCAAACTACAGAGCAGATAAAACTTGTAAATACATTAAAGACAAAAAAGGTATTTAAAAAGTGATTGTCATGATTTGTTCTTTTGATTGTTGGTGTCAAAATATATGTTGCTATATTTGTTTCTTTTAGTCCCTCTGATACAAATGAATCTGTGTATTTTCAGTTTTTCCCTTTTTGGACAGCCGGTCCTCAGAAGAAGCTGAAGGATGTTTCAGAGCAGCTCCAGGCACTGATTTGTTCACCTGATCCTTTAAAGCATAAATTGTTATTTAAATATGTTACCTCTCTATCATTGCCAGAGCTTTAAAATACTTGTGGCACTTAATTCTGGCTCACATTTGCTCACAGTTCTGACTATATTTTGTGTAGACCCAGTTGAGTAGCATGTATATTCATGATAAGCGAGTAGTTACATGGTTATCTGATCACCAAATCTGTCCTGACCGGTCTCTGGAGAAGTGTCTTTACAGTAGTTTACTTTTTTTGGGTCACACAAAAAGCATTTTAAGGTACCCACAGTGAATGGTGACCGAAACTGACCAAGTAGCACAAAGTTCCAGCTTCACAATTGTAATTAATTGCTGCTACTCTGTTTTTGTGCTATAAGGATAAAAAAAAGAAATATTATGAAGTCAATTTAGGACGATGTGACAGCCATCTTTCACAATTTTCAAAAAATAACAATAATCCAGTAGTTGTGAAATAATTGGTTGATAAGTTAAACGTGAACATAATAATTACATTATGGTCCAAATTTAAACTACAAATAATGATCAGGGTATTAAGAACATTGAAGTATTTGTTAAGCGATAATTTTCTTGGTTTTTTCATTAAGGGCTTAATTTAAAACTTTCCACAAAGATGACAGGATTTTTCTAATGTTTAAATGTCTGTTTTACGATTAATGTGTGACCAATAGCCTACTGGTATTCATAAGAGCTGCGTTCCTAGTCGTTTTCACTTTTTGTTTTTAGATGACTACATCTCCCATGAGTCTTTGCCATGCACTACTATCGAAAACATGAGAGCTGTAGTCTTTAATACACTACGTTAATAATTGATTTATCTTGATTAAATTCAAAGTGTGCTCGAATTATATTGACCTGTACGGTAGAACATGTGGAATCGACTCAAAATATGGAAGTATTACTTCGATTGTAATGTTTATAGAAATACTTTAAAAGATAAAAACGTTGGTTTACTAGCTAGCCTCGGTGAAAAAGTACAATAAATGTAAACTGTTAATGACGGCGGCCATGACAGTAGGGATCCTTCGACGTGACGCTGCGTGACCAACGGTCTTTGGGGCGGGGTTCATAAACGGAAATCTAAATAAAGGATCGTGCAGAATTTTCTTCAAAGTAACACACTTTTTCTCCACTAGTAAAAGGTAAGTTGTATTCGCGTTATGGTACGTTACTAGCTCAATGTGTGTTTGCACGGATGCGAAGCTGGAGAAAAGCGTAGGCCGGTGTTTTTCCCCCCATGCAACTGAAATGAATTTTATCTGCTTTGTGCGACGCCATTACTCTGTGTATACCAAACGGACAAAATGGCGAAATTGCCCTAACATTTCTGGCTCACGTGAAAAATGTTTGAAATATATCGGCATAGGCTGGAGGATAAGCTGGACAGCAGTGCATGTCTTGAAGTGGCTGCATTTTGTGAAAACACACTGGCGCTTTTTCTTCTGTTTTAATGATAATGGGCCTCAATGAATGAAGTGGGTTTGGCAGTGTCGCCATGTTTATACACGCACGTACACAGAATGAGTCTAAAAAAAACTGTGCTAATGAGCTGTCCTCCTGGTTTGTGGATACATTTTTATTTTCCTCACCCAGGCAAAGCTGGTGTGATGCCGATACGCCGAGCAGCAGCGTCTTCAACCGCGGAGAAGGCCCCCTCCGCTGCAGCAGAGGAAGGTGAGGCTGGGGTCGTCCATCACCTGAACTAAAGACCCGTGAACGCACCGTCATCACTGACACAAAATTAACTGGCAGTCCAGTGTTCAGCTCATGAGTAGGCATGCAAAGTTGGTTTATGCCAACGTTTCTGGACCTGAGAAGTGTCAGAATCAAACAATGCAATATGTTTGGGGCTTACATGCAGAGTTTAATTACAGCAGGTTAAAACAATATATTAGAGAAACATTTGTATGTTTGACAAGCAGCAGGAATCAAATAAGGGAGTTATAAATAATAAGGAGAAATATCAATTAATATTGTATTTCAAATAAGCATTAGTTGTGTATTTGTGAGATATTGCATTTTCGTAAAAGATATTGGGAATCACGGGAGTAGTGATTTAATGTGACACACCTAATGACTTTATGAAACACAGGTATTTGTTTTGCATTTATTAATAGTCCATCTGACATTAACACAAAAGTGATTAATCCCTATTTATTGTTTCAAATACTATTATTTATGTTTTACACCACATTTTTACGTCATAAATAACAGCCATAATTATTTGAATGTATGTAATCAAAAATAACTAACTTTTTACTTTTACAATGAACTTTTACAAAAGACTATGTGTGCCCCTTTAAATATCTACTTACCACTACAGCTAGCTGGCCCTTCATGGCTTAACTACAACAGATAATGGTCTATCAGTAATAACAAGTCCAAGTAGTTCACAACAGTATGTAAATCAGTCAAAACAAGGAAAATCACATGCCGAAAAAACTAATTATTTTGCATCAACCTGATCAGTGGCATAAGCATTCAAGGTCCTTTAAGTGCATTTTTTATAACGAAATACATTTATGTGCACACAAAACAGTTTTCAACCAAAACAAGTTGCTAACATTTATTTGTGGATGTTAACAGGTATTTATAAAACCATTTACATATTACTTATACATATTTAACTGACTTTGCCATTCAAAAATGCTGCTGTAATGGCTTTTCTTGATAGAGGTGAATGACATTTTTCATTATTAATTCCTGAAGGAGAACAAACTAAATGGGAGGATGTTTACGTAGTGGAATAATCAGTCAACTACATTTAAAAAAAACAGCATTTGTTGGGTTTTTCTTTTGCTAAATTTCAATGGTTTCCTCCTCCTCAGAGCCTGAAGCGTCCTCAGAGGAGTCTCCCTCCAATGAAGATGAGCAGGCTGCACCCTCAGCTACGCCCGACCAGGTGACGGATGGCGAGGCGGCGGGGGACAAGGAGCCCACAGAGAATGGAGAGGAGGCTGAAGGAGCCACGGCAGAGAAGGGAGGAGGAGAAGAGACGGATAAGAAAGAGTGAGTTTCACCAGAGAGCTAGTGTAACTCTGAACGCTGCGATATTTCACTCTGATAGCACTTTTATCTGTTTACATGATCCTTACCTCTCCTGGATAACAGTAGTGTTGCATTCCCAAAGGATGTGACCTGTCACAGCCACATTCATGAGAAACATTCCAGACAGATGTAGCCGTCCCTTTGTCCGCAGTCTCGGAGGAGTTCAGGAGGAGAGGGCGCAAGGGTCATGAAAGTCTGGCGATTTGATTCCAGCTCAGTCCACATATGAAATCTAAAACAACAGCTACATGCAGAATGCTGCTTAAAACATGTTTTATTTGCCGTCTTATTCACACAAAAAAGTTCAGAATGTTCAGAAAAAGTTTTCAGTTTAATTTTAGATTATCAAATAGCTCATCTAAACCATTATGGATAGATGTTCTTTTGACTATTTCTCATAAAGAAATACTTAGATATTTAAAGTCAACAATTGGCAGGGGGGGGTAAAACTCCAAATGTAGGTGATAAAGTATAAACAACATTTAATAACAATACCCCCCAACTTCTCCTCCCTTTCTTCTCCCAGACCTCGACAAAGCAAACATTTACTCTTGTGCACGTAGTACACTAGACTAGCGGTTCATGTAGGGTCAAATTACCATGGTGATCATTCAGACAGATGTTCTCAAACTTCATTTTGTCTTTTCCGTCGGTGACAAAGGGACAAATGCAAGGACTGCGCGGCTGGACAGTGTGCAACACACTGCTATGTTCTCCTACTAAGGTGAGGATGTGATAAAGATAAGGGTGGTAACGATCACAGTGAAATATCGCTTCTAAAAGAAGGAACCTCTTCACTGACCTCGTGTCTTGCTCCTCATCTTTTTTGGTGGCAGGTTGAAGGATGGCTACAAGTACAAGAAAGGGAAAAGCAAGAAAGTGAAACGGACCATTCCTGCGTGGGCTAGCGTCACTGCCAGCAAAAAGCTTCCTGTTACCAACTATGCAGGCACTCAGAACAAAGTGAATGATATCCTCATCGAAGCGATCACGGTGTGTACGAACTCCTTAAATCACCTTTTCGTTCGTTTTTTCTCTTTTTGTTTAACGACAACCTTTGTGATATCTTGTCCTCTTTCTTTACAGTGCTGTAATGACAAGTCCGGTGTTTCATACCAGTCCTTCATGAAATATATTCTGAAGAAATACCCCGAGATGGACATTCACAAGAAGAAGTTTCTCGTCAAGAAAGCAATGAAGAAACATTTGGAAAAGGGCACCATCAAA
This sequence comes from Gymnodraco acuticeps, assembly GCF_902827175.1. Lineage (NCBI taxonomy): Eukaryota > Metazoa > Chordata > Actinopteri > Perciformes > Bathydraconidae > Gymnodraco > Gymnodraco acuticeps. The sequence continues at coordinate 350,336 of NW_022991977.1, read as the reverse complement.
CAGGTAAAGAATGTTATCAGGGGGTATTAGGTTTAATTAGTATTTTAATAATATAGATACATAGCTAAAGCATGCAGTTTAAACATAGACATTACCAAAATCATTTTTTTCCCTCCTGGAACATTAATTAGACACTTGAAATACAACTGAACCATAATTTTCATTCTAAACTCGGTGGCTATCCAGGATATCGAGTTTGACTGGTTTTCTTGGATTGTAAACTATCTCAAATCCACTAAAGAGCAAGATAGAGCTGCTAATGTTAACCTATAGCCTGATAGCATCCAGGTTCAGCTCCCACACATACTATTGGGATGTTGTAGATGTGAACAGACTTTATTTCAGTGTTACTAACCTAAAAATAAGGCACTATGTAGCATTGGGACCATGTGAAAATGTTCAAAGTTATGTTGGCCAAATAATGCCATACACAACATTTTCCCTATACCCTTCAAAATATGCATACAACTTTTTAAATTGTACTAAACTAATGTTGTAAAAGAAACACATATTTGTATGGGGGGAAATGAAACTTTAATGGGATAATAGTCAATCTTAAGGCTGCAAAAATAAATGCAACATTGCGTTGGCCTGAACATGATAGTTCTGTCTTTTTAAATCCGGTTATTATTTTCAATTCACTACCATGATAAAAACAATTGACTGCTTTTTCAAAACCCTCATGAGGATATATTCACAATAATCCCCAAATTAAAACTTGACCAACTTACTTGTTTTTATCATGATCCATGATCAAATCCTATACTGTCCCACCCCTACGTGGATTTAATGCTGGGTTCAATTACTACAGTTGGTTGTAAGCTGGAACAAAGGAAAAGTATATTGAGTTATAGCAAACTATACACATACACAATGTTTAACCATTTACCTGGACCCGTGTTGGCATATTTGTAGTTTTAAAGGTAAAAAGCCAATTCCACTCTCCTTTCAAAGTACTTTAATGGTGCGTATGGCTCTCTTACTTGAGCCCCATGTAAATCAATCAAACCTTTAGGAGAAAACTAACTTGTGTTTTGTAATTGTCATGTCTAACACATGTATTTTTGTATCTGTTTCATGCACAGCTCAAAGGTAAAGGCCTGTCAGGAACCTTCACCATCGGGAAGCAGACCGCCTCCTCTAAGGTATGTTTCAGCAGGGGTTAGAAATGAGGATGATGTATAATAGTTATGTTTCTAATTCTGCAGAGAGCATCCACATCCAGGTGGTTCCCTGGAAATAGTTAATTGTTCCTCCGTGATAAAACGTGTTGTGATTAGGGAGCTTTTGAGGTGCTGGGAAGACCTCATTGATAACTAATTGGAGTCCAATTTGATATAGAAAGTAGCAGATAACAGTAAAATATCTGATAGATCTAATCCTAATGATAATGGGGCAGTGAGGACAGTGTCCTGTCTGCATGTTTCCCTGTCAGACTGGGATGGTTTTGGTGGTAATGGTTGCCCCTGCATGGTGTTTCAGAATGCTCCTCTGAAGACGGAGGCTCTGGGAGACGCTCTGCATCTCATCATCACTCGGCTCTGTGAGCCCAAAGAGGCCTCCTACCTCCTGATCAAGAAATACCTGGAGCAGCACTTCCCCGACTTAAATGTCAAGAACCGGTACGGAGCATTTCCTCCTGTTGAATGTGTTCGTATGTAACTCTGCAGACTATCAGGGCTGCATCGTGTCTACTGATGATTCGACTGTTATTTGATTTTTTTAACTCAAACAAAGTTTCCAAATGTAATCCAATCCAAAACTATTGAACTGTATTATGTGAAATGGAGTAGATGGAAGACCTTTTGCATTTGGAAAGCCTTAACCTGCAAATGTTGAATATTAACCTTGATAACAGTATATAAATCCATCCTTAATGGTATCGAGTAACAGTCCAAAAAGTGTTTGATCAATGTTTTTAGCACTACAAACATAAAATCATTGATGCTCACTAAAAGTTCCAGACTTAAAGTTAAAACAGAACACAGCCACACACTTCATTGAGTGGCTGTGTTCTGTTTAAACTCAAAAGCGAAAGTGAGGTTTTTTATAAACTGAAATAATTGATTGAGTTAATTATTCACTGAGTGTTGTTTGCTTCTAGGCCGGACCTCCTGAAGACAGCGCTGGTGAAGGCGGTAGAGAAAGGGATACTGGAGCAGATCACTGGGAAAGGAGCCTCTGGGACCTTCCAGGTAAAACCCCACTTACCCTTTACACAGTTTTATTCATTTGTCATAAACGAGCAGGTGACAACATGAATGCCTCCCTTTGCTGTGGTGATTAAAGTTGGCCGATAACTTGTAGCAGATCACACGGAAGCTAGAATTTTGGTGAAGACAAAGTTATGTCATCTAAAAAGTTTTTTTTTCTGACCATCCAGCTAAAGCGTAACCAGGTCCTGCCAAAGGGCAACAACTTTGAGGATGCCATCGCAGCCGCCGTCACAGCCATGAACGAGCCTAAAACCTGCAGCACCACCACTCTACGCAAATACCTGGTGGACGCTAACAAGGACAGAAAGGAGTACCAGTTAGGTGAGACTGTCTAACACTAAACAGGACTGTACATTTGAAATAATATACTGAGATAAAACAAACTGTTAGACCCACACTGTCAATTTAAATTCTTGTTTTGTACGTCACATGAAATCTACACATTTGGCACGATTAGTGTTTGATCACAAGGTTTCCGCATCCAAAATGGTTTCACTAAAAGGGAACTCTTTTCTTTAGTGGCCAGTCTGAGGAGGACCCTGACGAAGTGTAAAGTCCTCGGCTGGATGGAGCAGATCACCGGTCACGGCTTCACGGGGACTTACCGGCTCTCGTTCCCTTTCTACCCCAGGTATGTCAATGACTCCCGAAAAAAAGGGGGGGTTCGTTTATGCAATCGTTTTGTCTCATAGTTTAAACTCAACAATTGTGGTTTTGGTGTCCCTCAGTCTCAGTGTTGAGTGTTTCAGAATCCTTCCTTGACTTAACAACTTTGGCTGTTCTTACTTGTACTTTTGGAATTATGGGGATATTTATATAACCTACTTCCGCCCCGTGTAGTGGGTGTCTGCCAGATCGGTAAATGAAATCCAACATTCAATGTTCTTGTGAGGCCGTTGTTTATATTTGCGATTTTGTTATAATGCTGCTACTCCCATTATCATCCAGAAGCTACACCCGCTCAACTTCTCTCTTGCTCGCTCTATACATGCATGCGCCACACGCGTATCCCCCCTCTCTCTTTTAAAGGAATAGGCTGCCCTAGTCTGCATTATGCTACTACTATGGCGCTTTTCCACTGCAGGGCCTCGCTCGGCTTAGTACGGTATGGCTAGGCCTCGTTAGGCCAGGCTCACTTTATGCTGCGTTTCCATTACAGTTTAGGAACTGGGGTAGTAACTATAGTAACGCAGTGTAGGCGGAGCCGTGACGTCATCTTCAATGCGAAACACAAAAACAACATTAGCTCTTAGCACTCAGAGCTCACAGCTCCTCATATCTATTCAAAAACTAGACAAAAGTTAAACAAGTACAAACCACAGACTGCCTGTGTCATGGCGAATACAGTCGCTGGTTTATTTATGTCTGTATAGGCCGTTGTTGTGAGTGTGGACGGAGCATATACAACGTTAGCTTAGCCAAGCTCCATTTAGAAAACACGCATTTTAAAAGGTTTTTCGCCTGCCGTCTGTCTGCAGACTTGTCAAAGCATTAATTCATGGTTTTTACTAACCGGTATCAGTATGTAGTTACTTCGGCATCATTTTGAAACGTGTATTACAATTAAAATCACGGTCAAATATGTTGCCAGCGATTCTCTCACTAGTTTAGCATACTCAGCCCGGTTGTTGGCCCGGAAAGAACCTCGATTTTGGAGAGCAAGAAAACTGTGAAAAAGTACCCGCTAGTCGGAACTACGTCTAGTGGAAACGCAACCAAAAATGGGCCGGCATGGCACGCTTAACCTCTTAAGCCCCAAGCCTGTTTTTCAGGTTTCAGGCTCGAAAAGGACATGCCCAAAACAAAGGACTATAACTTAACTTCTAAAAGGGTTATATGAATAATTTCTTTTATCAAAGCAAGGTCACATCTGTGAGTTGGATGAAGAAGTGTCAGAATCAATAAAGATGTTTCAGTGTCAGAGTAAATCCAGATGGAACATAGTCAAAAAGTGTAAATTCTTGTCTCTGACCACGACGCCATCTGCGATCGATTAACTTGTGGACAATGATCCCTCGCTCCCTTGCCCTGATCTCGCCTCCTTCTGGCCTGTTAAGTGGCCTGCCTCACACAGGGTGACTGGCTGTCCACATGATGTGGCCTGCCGACATGGCCACTGTCATACAGATCATAAATCAAAGCCCTTGATTGGTCTCTGTGTGTCATTCAAGCTCGGGATAACCTCAGCTCAGGTGAGGTAAAGGACTCTCTGAGTGTTTAGATAGTTAACTTAGTCTAAGTTCTCAGTGGGTCTCAAACGGAGTGGTCACCATTTATGTAAACACATATTTCCATTTGAGAGGGTAGTGATTGGTCTAATGGATAGTGAGGTGGGCTGAAGATCGGAAGGCTGTGAGTTCAAATCCCGCCAGGAACACCACCACTAGTGTGCCCTTGAGTAAGGCACTTAGCCCTTAGTTACTCCAGGGAGAATGTCCCTGTAATCGGTCATTATAAGTCGCTTTGGATAAAAGCGTCAGCTAAATGAAATGTAATGTGATTAGTCAAATATGCATGAATAAATAAATAAAAAGTTAACTAGGTGAAAAAAGGTAAGATACACTTTTAAAACTTGTTGAGAGAAAACTAGTCTTTGCTGCTGCCTCAAAGAGGAGCAGGGGGAGAGGATGGAGAGGGGGGAGAGGGGGGAGAGGAGGGAGACAGGAGAGGCTGATTCAGGAGCACAGACACACTCACAACTATAAATGAACTAAAAAAATTAATTAATAAACAAGTTTCAGTGTTTTTTTCATATTGGAAATGGTATTTTATTGGTCATGGCCATGATTTTATGATTATTGAAATGTATACAGTTCTGTTAAATATAGGTGTTTCCATAGATCTAGTCTCTTTATTTTCCCCCTCAAAATGCACCAGATTGATGCATTTAACTCCAAAATAAAAAATAAAATCTTACCGGGGGGGCATGCCCCCGGACCCCCCTAGAGGATTTGAGGTCGACCCCCACTAAAAATCACATGGATAGGTTCCTAAATACATTTATAAATACATGTATTTTTTTAAATAGTAACCCATGTCCATATGTTCATGTGTGGGCAGTAGATTTAAACTATAGGGCTATCATTATGGACCCTGCATGTACCTGTTCGCTCTGCCATCGCGTGAAGGGTCTGCTAACAAGCGACCAACAGAAAGGTTAATGTTAATGTTGTTGCACGTCACCTCAACCCCCCCCCAAGTATATTTCAGATCTGTGGGAAACACTGGCAGTTAATGGACCAGCACCAGAGGCGTTCCCATACACACAGGCGTTGGAGCTGTTCTTCATGAAAGTGCTCTGACAAACAGCGCCATCTTTGCGCAAAATGATTATACAGGAATGAAAAGTCAATAAATAAACATGTTGTTAAAACTTTTTCTTTTTTTTTTGCACTCGCGGACCACCTAACTCCACAAATATCCAAAAACACATTGTTTTTCTAGAACAGATTACAAATCGCCTGAAAATGGTACAAACAAGTAGCAACATGTGTGATGAAGGTGTTGCGCTGGGCTATATCATGCAATTGAAAGCTCGCTCCATTGCGGAGATATTCCCGCGAGAGTGCGGAAAACTTAAATGTATTTATTTCAAATGTGAAATGTTACCAATATACTCACGGACCACCAGTGGTCCGCGGACCACACTTTGAGAAGCACTGGCCTACAGAGATGATATTATTATCCATATACTGTCTTAAATATATTTGTATCTTCCTCTTCAGCCCTACCATCCTGTACCCAGACAAGTTCAACAAGCCTACGGAGAAAAGCCCCGCACCCAAACGGAGGCGGGCGGCCGATTCTTCGGACGAGGAAGAGGAGGAGGAGGAGGAAGAGAAGGAGGAGTCTGAGGATGAAGCTCCCGTACAGAAGAAGTGGGTGTACAAATCTCTACACTTTGTATCCTTTACACAGGATTGTAGTCTGCAGGCAGTTTCCCAACATTTCAAATGACCACCAAACGAGTGTTATCTGCACACTGACTCCAAATCACAAATCGATTTAAAAGGAAAACTCTTCAATTCCAGCCACGTTTTCAAGTTGTACACGATTAAGACCACAGTACGCTAAAAAGTTGAATTACAGAGACAAGACTGTATCACAAAAATGTATTTGAAATGATGTAAGTAATATGAAACAAAACTATATTACATTTAAGCACGAAAGAAAACAGAAATTCTATTAAAGCTAAATATTTGTACACATATGCGAATGAATTTATGGTTAGATTGACCGTTGCCAAGCTATACCATAACAATTATAATACATATAATAATTTCCAATAAATATTTTCCTATTTAATCATATATTCTTGTTTCAGATCGTCAGTAGTGCGTAAATACATGATATTGACCTTTTTTATGGACGATTATTATTTTTGTAAAGTCTGTCAATGACCTAACTGACATTGAAATGCTGTTCATCTTGATACATTGGTGGATTTGGGGTCAGTGTGCGAGCGCTACGTCTTTAATTGAGACTGTTTTCCAATAACCTTTCATCTACAAGTGATGTGTTGATAATTATGCTCCTACTGAACTAACATCTCCCTGTTCAAATTACTAGTAGAAAAAGTCCAAAGAGGCCTCCACCCAAGGCTCGCCGCCCCCCACCGGCCAAGAAATCTCGGAGCCCCAGCCTGTCAAAAGCTAAGGGCAGGGGACGGACCCTCGCCAAGAAGTCTCCGGCCAAGAAAGCGGTGTCTTCAGCCAAGAGACGAGGGAAGAAACCAGCACCCCCTAAGAAAGAAACCCAGACGCCAGTTAAAGCCACGCCCGTCAAGAGAGGAGCTCCTGCAACAAAGCCCAAAACACCAGCGGTTAAAAAGCTGGCCAAACGGGGGGCCAAACGACCCGCGTCCAGAGATTCGTCCCCTGAGGAGGCGGTAGTCACGAAGGAGACAACGAGGTCCAGACGATCTAAGCCTGAAGAGTCTTCTCCTAAGGAGCCGGCGGTTAAAAAGCCGGCAAACAAAAGGCAGCCTGAGCCTGAGCCTGAGCCTGAGCCTGAACCTACAAAAGGGCCCGCAGCGAAAAAGGGGGCGAAGGGCGGCAAGCCGACCACTCGTAAGTCCAAGAGAGGGAAAAACTGAGCCGGCGCCGCTTCGTTTCAGTGCTCTCTCTTTTGACCATGTTCTCCCCTTTTTAACAGGGCAGTAGTTTTTATTTTATTTCTATTGTAGAATAAGAACGTTATCCTACCAAGTTTACTGTACGTTGAGAGTTTCCTGAATTTCATTTTTTAATCACCATGTGTAGAGAAAGCTCAGTAAGTGTTGCTGTTAAAACAGATCAGCTGCCAGATCGGGAAACATAGCGAGGTCCAATAATCTGTAACTATAGCCATTTAGTAACTATCATTTTTATATCTGTTCCTTGTGTATTAATTAGCTGTTGGCAGTACGAGTTCCTATCAAATGAAGTGAGATATCAGTGTTTTGGATGGTTGCAAAAATTACATTTGAAGTTAAAATGTTAGTTTGAAACTGTTCCTAAAGACATTCATATTTTATAAAACACAGATTCTATGGTTGTTTTCCTGTACTGGGAGTAAATGACAATATTTTTTGTCCGTGCAGTACTACATTAGATTTAAAATTGTATCGACATTTGTTCTTAAAATATTTTTTATTATTATGAATATGGATTTGATGTGTTATTTAACAAAAGATTGCCCCAACAAAAGATTAGGCTTACAGGTGACATGTTAAGGAAATACAGATGATAAAACACTAAGTTAGTTTTCATTTCATACACATAGGAGAAAATGTCTTTTTTGATGTGTGTGTAAACAAGCATATACATCAATTGATTTAATTGCGTCACAGCTGTAATTCAGTATCCAACTGTAAGAAATGTGTCTTGTGAGTACGAACAAGGAGGACAATAGCTCATACATACCCTGCATGCATGTATTCCTTGTGTTGTTAAACTTTTTTTCCAAGTCATTAATAAAATGGCTATATTTGTAAAAATCTTGCTGTTATTTATTTTTCCTTTATTTAGTTGGAGTGATTTATTTGAAATACAATGCATAATTGTCCTGATTCAAAAACATTAAGTAGTATTAGGTATGAATGTATGCGTTTTTATAATTTCTTCTGGACAAGATACCACAATATTTTATAGTGATGTGTAGGTCAGGTTTGCTATTTTTTTTCAAATGCATATGTAAAGATGTTCTTTCCCCAAACAAATCGGAAGGGAAGGGTAAAGCATGTATGCTGTCAGAGAAATTCTTCTAAAATATAAAGAGCCGTTAGATCTCTCGTGCATTTTAGACTAGGTGGGATGAATCACATCTCTTCATAAAGAGAGAAGACGCAAACGGTTAAATGCTGGGCTCTCAAACGTGTTTTGTCTTATCAGTTAAACAATACTGGGTTGATGACCAGCAGAGTTCAATAAATCATTTACTTGGGCCATCCTGATTTCCGTACAATTTAATACGGGGAATCATAACCTCAACGCATTGATTATCACATACAATCACATTGATATCTAAAATGTCTATTTCTGTTCAGTTACATATTTGAAAGCAGTACAGAAAGTCTGGCGGCCTTATTGCATTATAATCCATTATATTGTAGGCTACTATTATATATATTATATGTGTTACCTGCTGCCTGATTCTTTTCACATAGATATTTTCACCATAAATTGAAAATTAATCAAAATGCAGGAAATGATATGTCAAGTGCTTGTTTTGGGCCCAGGGCTATGTCAGGTGTCCAAACAAACAATCTTTCTCACTTAACTTCTAAGAGAGTTTAATTTAAGCATTGAATATTTTACCAAAAAAGCAAGTTTATAGAAAATGATACTTGAACCATCATAGCGAAATGTGCTTGTCCCAGAGGAACCTGACTTTCCCACCACAGGGCGCGTGACGTCACTGCGGTACATTTCGCAATATGTAGGAATGTGAGGAGCTGAGGGGTAAAAAGTGGATTTATAGAAAAGAGCAGCAGGGAGAGAGAGGGGTGTATCATATCTCAGGGGCCGACGTGTTCACGTACCCCCTCTCCTGACTCCCCGGTTCCCTCCCCTCGAGCCCCGCCTCGGGCAGCAGGTAAAGGTGCAGGACGTCGGTGTCACGCGCCGTGTGAAGACCCACTGAGGAGACGCAGGCTTCGCGAGGAACGGGCTGAGGTCTAACAACTCCGAAAGTAAGTTTATGTGATTTCAAAGCTTTTGTTTCAACAGGTCGAGGCGCTCCGGTGCACTGCAACGCAGAACAAATTGAAGCCGAATGACACCTACGTTTGTCATTTTGGATTTATTGTACCCTACTGTTCGGGATGAATACAAGTGAAACAGTAAAACAACGTTCCCACTTGTTGGCAGCGACTTTGACTCGGTTACGTTGCTCGGACATTGGATAAAAGACTAATAAGCCCGTTTTTAAAACCACAGACCAATCCTAAATCACGACCTGTCTTCAAGTATTCTGATATTTCAAGATGGTCTTGTATTTTACAATACTCTGCCAAACGTTCACTTCCCTGTTTAAACCTCATGCAGCTGTAGTCTACTATTGTAAATGTCTGACTAAGTGATCTGCTTGTTTGTTTGATAGCTTTTCAAATTAGCTTTATTTTAACTGGGCTTTGCTTTTAGGTCTAAAATATGTCTGCTTTTGCAGAGATAAACAGAAGCATGGGTGAGGCACCGGTGGGAGAAGATTGTACAGTCACTCGATCAGCAGAGGTAACTAGAACAAGTCATTCATGTTTGTGTCTTTTTGTGTGTTTGTGTTTCGCTTTAATGTTTGTCTTTGCTGTGAAGTATGTGGGTTCATTTCCTGTGGATGACTGCTGCTTGGATGACCAGATAGAGCAGCTGCACACTCAGCTGAAGTGCCTCATAGTAAGCCCTGAGCCTTAGATTATCCCCAAAAGTAGCAACTTGTGCCCGTTTTTGGAAAATACAATATTGAATATGTTTGTTTTCTTCAGACATGCAAAAGAAGGAGGCCTGTATCCCTAAAATTCTCCATCAAAGGTGTGAAGATGTACAATGAGGATGAAACGGCAAGTATTGAGACGTTAGGCATGCTACATTCATGGACATCTAATGAGTTTGTTTTAAGTCTGGAACATTAAAGATGAAGTCGTTTTTCTCATGTGTCACTGTATGCAGAAACTCCTGATGGCTCACGCTCTGCGGCGAGTCTCTCTGTCCACCGCCTGGCCCTCTGAGGCCCAGTTTTCCTTCGTCTCCCACAACCCAGGCAGCACTGATGCCCAGCTCTACTGCCATGTCTTTCAAGCAAGGCATTCAAGAGCGGTGAGAATCTTTGGGTATAATATTGATAGGAGAAATAGTTAAGTTATGTGTCTTACACAAGAACAATTTAGGGCAGATGTGGAACTATGAATATCTAGGATTTTGACATAATGGCCCTACAAAAAAAGTATATATGGGAAGCATCAAAGGAAGAATATGTGCTGTATTTGAAAGAAACCTGTTTATTTGACAAATATATTTTAATGAAATTGTTTTTCCAGCAAAAGATATATAGAAATGTACGCCACCTTCAAAAAATAAACAATAATAATTGTGCAGTAACAGTAAACACATTTAAAAGATATCCTACACAAAAGAATATAAATAGTGGTAGTAAATAATTTTCTTACACAGGAACTGTTTGTTGGTATAAAAATACTTCTAAATATCTGCCCCTAATTTAACCCTTCGGTGTAGGAAGTTGTCACAGCCTCTGACATTTTAACAATATGCTTAGGAAGATGGTGATTCAATTACCCAACAGCACACCTGAAATTGTGCTGCCAATAATATTCAAGTAAAACCAGGTTTTACTTTGACCTAAATTCCCAGCACACCCACACAGACCTATGTAGCAATATGAATGATAACAGGGTAAGTTGTCCCATTGACTGAGCAGAACAAAGACACACCCACGCAGTATTTATTTAGCTTCTGTGGGTCTGTAGAGACTATAATTCTGCTATCAAAATCATTTATAATTAACACAAAAGAAACCCTCACAAGATCAAACACATTTGGTCTACCAAACTCTTATCAAAACATTTCTGACCTTAAATAAATCATGTTAACTTAATAAACCTTTGCTTAAAACCAACCTTGTTGTTTGGCCACATTGATCGTCAGTCAAGCGTTTTGGAGTTTGTGGTGATATTTCTTCCAAAGAGAGAACACGTTTTTTGTTAGTGTTGCTCTTAACTGAAAAATGTTTACTAGGAATTTGGTTGATCAAAAAACACAAAAATTGATGATACAATGTAAGTAGAACTGTTGTGTTTTGTTCTCCTCTCTAGGCACAGTTCCTGAACCTGCTGCTTTGCCGCTGTTTCCAGCTGTCTTACTTAGAAAAGCACCCCGAGGAGGCTCAGGGAGACTCTGTGGGCTCGGCGCCGCGTCGCAACCCCTCCCTGCTCAACCACGGCTTCCCTCTCAGCGTCAGCGCCCTGGTGTCCTTCAGAAGAGCTCCTTTTCAGGGCTTGCTGCCGGGATCTAAGGTTTGGACTTGAACGTCTTCTTATTTTCACCTATACAAGATAATATTATTCCTTTTACCCCATTATTTCCTTTCATTGCATCTATAGAACGATCAAAAGTCTTCCGATGACCTGAACAGCAGCCAAGATGAAGTCTTCCCCACTTCCTCCCCCTCCCTGGTGCGCAAGAAGGCCATCCGCAACAAGGTGCTGAAATCTGGGGCCTACCGCTCTTTCACTTTCACACCGCTCAAACAGCGCAACGTTCAGGAGCAACTGAGTGCCTCACAAGGTGGGCTAAGTGTTCACAAAGCGCTTTCAAGAGTCAAAGAGTTGTGGAGGTAAAGGAAACCCCTCAATGTTTAGGTGAAGGGCAGCCGCTGTCGTGGTGTCAGCAGGTAGACATTTAGACACGTGAGAAGTTGGTGGTTCTGGTCTCACGTGAGTCACAACGGATGTAAATGTTCTTAAAACTTCTCAGTTTGAACTAGTAGCTTTAATGTGTTAAAACACTCTTTTGAATGTTTTCTTTCATCACCAACTGCTTTGTTTATCTAAATCTTGTTTTAGGGTCCTGACACACAAAGCCAATTATTGATCGACGGTCATTGCCGTTGGTTATCATCTTTTGGTGTACTATTTGCGGTGTGTCCTGCACTGTTGGCACTATTTTTGGCCACTTCCTTTTTAAAATGTTAAATCAGTTTGTGTATGCTAAGCCTTTATAGCCCTATGTTTTACGGTTCTCTTTTTATAATAACCGTTGCATGCTGCTTATGGAGAGTCATGTCCTGGCTCACTTGTACGTGCTAATTGGCTGTTAGCTGTACTCTCTGCAGTGTATTAAAGGGTGACTTTTTGGCCGAGTCGAACAGTCTTCTGGTTTCCTTTGGTGTGTCGGGGCCTTCTAAACCAAACATTCACTGAGGTTGGGATTTATTGAATGGTTCCACACGCAAACAAGGCTGGTGAAATATTTCAACTTTTTGACCTCTTAGCTTTTAATCATCTCCAAATTCGCACTGATTTTTCTTTTAAATGTGAATCAGGAAAGGAGCAAGACAAAATACCTGTGAGGAGATCACGGGCTCCGAGCTTGGCCGAAACAGAAGAAGCACTGGCTCAAGCGGTGTGGTGTTGGGCTGGTATCGCAACGTAAGAGTCCTTCATGCATTTGAAATAGATGCGTCTTCTTGCCCGCAATATGTCTGTGTTTTTCTAAATGTGTATTTTTTTTTTTTTTAGTGACAGCAGCTTTTCCCTGCTTGCAGACGACGTTCTCGGGTCATACCTCCTGTGCCCACATCCTAAAAAACCCAAATGTGGCTCTCTCATCATCCGCTTTCCCTCTGGCCTGATCACCCACCTTATCGGAAACACTCACAAAGGGAAATTCCTGCTCGAGGTAAATGTTTTGCTAAGGTTAATTATTACACAGAATTATTAGCAAACGGTGAGTCTGCCAGGTACATTTGTACTTAGTTTGTACTGTAAACAAATGTATCAGATTCATTTGAGCTACCAAGGATATATTCACACACCAGACATGTCTTTTTTGACTATTTTTTAGATAATCATAAAGAAGCTGAATTTTCATGATTGCATTGATTTATTAATCTAGATTCCTTATAGGAACATATTCCTCTGCAATTGAGGGTTTTACTAATAAACCAAGGGATATGTATTGGGTGTAAAAAGAGTGTTAAAGAGGCAAACACTGAGACAGACATTATTATCTGTGAAAACTGAAACTGAATTGAGTCATGTTGACATTTGATTATAAATGTCAAACTGATACTGTGTAACCCTAGCTGTTACTTATACTTTTACAGTAATCGTTTTGTTTATCTCTCAGCAATGCAAGACTGAATTCAGTTCCATAGCAGAGCTGATCGACCACTACACAGAGTCTCGGGAAGAGCTGCCGTGTCTGCTGAGCTGTGCCCGGGTAAACCACTGTTACGAGTGGGAGGAGAGTTCCAGCTCTCAGCAGCCTCTAAACCCACGCAAGAGCCTAAACAAAGCCAGAATTAAAAGTACCAACAGAAAGGACTTGGTTTAATCACTGGACACTGGAAAATGTGGAATGCCAACCTCAGAATGAGTGACAACTTTTTAGATTTTTGCACATGTATCATCTTTTATCTTTAAATCATATTTGGTGTTTTTGGGAAGCTTCACAAAAGTGTTGGCACTTAATGTATATAGTATACTAGTCATTTTATAACGGGGTACTTATTTGTAAAGCTGCTTTTTTATGTCTTTCGATAAAGTCTTTTTAATAGCCCTGAAAGGCTAGAAGAGTTTTTTTGTGTTTTTAAGACGTGAAACCTAACTAATTGATTGGGTCATACAGAATACTTTTATTTCTTGCAAGTTGCACAAATACATTTGATCAAATGTTATTATTCCTCCAATTTTAATCTTGCTTTCATGTTTCTCTTAATGTGTTTAGACGTTAGACCTGGGGAATATGTAAGCAGTAATCCTATGCACCACAATGTGTTATGGTGTAAAAAAATAGGATCATGATGATATTGAATTTTTTTCTATATCTCGACACCTTAGTAGTGTATAGCTTTTTCCTGTATGATGGCCCCTAAGAAGGGTCATTCTTCTGTGTTTTAAAGTTTGTTACTTCTAATTTAAACTGGTACTTTTTGCATGCAGTTTACCTAAATTAAGTCTTTATCATAAGATTGTCTGATATTTTGTTGTTATTCCTAAATGTTCCATTTAAATGTAGGTAATAAATGGGATTATTCTGTACTATCTTTTACACATAGGGTAATTTTCATATTATTCACCCCTGTTTGAGATTAAACAACTGGGGTTCTCTGTTTTCAACCAATTTCCTGCAAAAGTGTTGATTTGTATTATTTATGACTGCATACCACAACATCACCTGTGGCTTTGGTATTGAGGACGATAATACTTGCTGCTTAGTATTATGAGACAATGTATACTGTACAACGTTTCTAAATCTTAGAGCAGAACTCTAAATTACATTGTTCAATTATACACACTCAGTTTCTAAGGTTTACTTAGTTATTTTATAATCATCGATAATTAAATAAATCATACATCTATTTAGGTTATGATCCGTTTTTGTTATCTGTTTTATAGAAGTGAGTTGACCTTAATGATTGCTCTGGCGCTTACAGTTTGTGGTGATGTTGTATTTGTATTGCATTTACACAAGACCGGTGTTGCTCTTAAATCGTCCACCCAATAAATACCAATGAGTGGCTTAAAAACAGAAACACCTTTCTGTATTATGTTATCATTTGAAAATGTAAAAAATATTCAACATCTCTCTACAAAGACTGAATCTTTTAACATTTATGAATGCATAAGTTATTAACTTATTGTACCACATAGGTTAATGAAAGGTGAAACGAAACCTATAATACAGGCATCTGTGGGTAACCTATTTGTTGAACCCATGTTCTCCTATACTAAAAACATTTATTTGTAACTCCAAGCAATATTACTACAAAACAGGCAATGGCAAGGACACAGTGTGCAAACTCTGAAATTTGGAAACAATAAGTAAGTGTAATTTGTTTCAGTGTAATGGATTAAAAAATGCTGACTCAAATTTAGTTGGCTAACTTTAGCTAGTAGGCTGGCAGTAGGATATAAGGTTAAATGCCGACACCACATATCTGTCAAGGGTCTGTAGTGGTCTTTCTTGTCCAAAAAATTAACTTATTATACCATAATTGCGTAGTGATATACAAATATATAAAATGCTTGCACTTACCATTAGCCCATAAATGGACTGCCCTCACCAAAATGGCCGCCGGTCGAGGTAGGTTCGCTTCCATTGGTCAACGGTTGTTTATGGTTGCTAAGCAATGTCAACGCTGTGGGAGGAACCACGAACCAGTGCAGAATGGAATGGAACCTATAACGACACCTGAACAGGAAATTAAAAGTCTCACTTTACTTTTTAAGTCCATCATTATTTTGTTGGTGGTGTTTGATATCCTCTGGTTGTCAGATTTTCTAAACCGACTTTAACCGGGATGGAACTGTTTTTCAGCCATTTGTCCGCGTGCTTTTAAACTAGGTAAGCTAATGAGGCTCAACTCAGCTGTGTTACGTTAAATATGTATATGAAATGATAATTGAACAGTGTTCTTTGTTTTTTTAATCTTTAGCTAGGTACTGTATAAGTCCACTGCTGTTGTGGATGTTGAGCCATGGGATCAGAGTCAGTGAAGGTGATTGTGAGGTGCAGGCCCCTGAATGACCGGGAGAAGGCTCTCGGCTCTAACACGGTTCTCTCCATCGACCCGCACCGCTGCCAGTGCTTCATAGAAAAGTCCGGGGCAGTGGACGAGCCGCCCAAACAGTTCACCTTTGATGGGACTTACTTCATTGATCAAACCACTGAGCAGATGTACAACGAGATTGCCTATCCTTTGGTTGAGGTAAGCTCTGGCACCCACTTTTGATTCTGTTTTTTTTTAATTTGTTTAGTTTTCAGTGCCAACATATACAGAAGCATTACAAAAGTAGTCACTGGTGGTCACTGGACACCCTGAGTCCAACAACAGCCTATATCTTATTGCTCATGACAGCAGACCTCATTATTTACTTAACAGGTTGCTGTCAGTCACTTTCAGAGGTCAGAAGGGTGCTTTTTAAAGAATTATCTTGCATAAGGTCATTAATGCCAGACTTTATTCCTATACTTTTCTTTACAGGGTGTCACTGAGGGATACAATGGCACAATCTTCGCCTATGGACAGACTGGAAGTGGGAAGTCTTTCACCATGCAGGGGGTGTCCGATCCTACAGCCCAGAGGGGGGTCATCCCAAGAGCCTTTGAGCACATCTTTGAGAGTATACAGGTAGATGAAAAAATATATATATTTAGCAACACAAAAATAAACAACACAGTACAGGAAATGAATGTACGATATAATATAATTTAATAAAAAATTATGGAAGTTATGCTACACCACAATTTACAAGAAAGGTACCATTATACTTAAAATTAAGAGAACGTTTTGCATATTTATTTAATCCACAGATAAATGAAAATGCACAAAAGTGACAATTAATTCTCAGGTTAATAAAAAAAAGAATTGGTCAATGGTTTCAGCTTCTGAAAAAGGATCCACTTCAATTTAAATATTTTTGTAGAAAATAACAAGATAAACTAATAATGCTAGTGATAATAATGCTTAAAATTGATTTATTTGTCTTTTAGAAGTATTTAGGTAGCACTTTTTGTACGCCATTCTAGTGGCTACGACTTTTCTTACATATAGTCTCTGTCCAGGCTTGTCTGAGCTTTATGTGCTCCGAGAGACTCATTTGATGTGTTTATGTGTGCAAGCTAGTGTGCAGAAAATACAAAATTCCTGGTGAGGGCCTCCTACTTGGAGATTTACAATGAAGAAATCAGAGACCTATTGGGAAATGACACCAAACACAGATTGGAGGTAAGTCTTTTGTTGTTTCAATAAACAAATCAGAAGCCCAAAGGATTATTGCTCTTTAGTAAGTAAAGTGATTATAGCTTCTCAGGCTATTCTCTGTCAGTGAGCTTTTTGTGGAATGTGCATGTACTGTGTAAGTTGCCATGGTGACTTACAAGCACAGTAGTTGCTTGAAGGTCAAGGTGTTTGAACAAGGTGACAGATTTGGATTGTGTGTATGTGTTTTTGTGTGGTTGATGAATACTTAGCTTAAAGAGCATCCAGAGCGGGGGGTGTATGTGCGGGACCTCTCCATGCACACTGTGCACAGTGTGGGTGAGTGTGAGAGAATCATAGTGCAAGGCTGGGGAAACAGGGCAGTGGGCTTCACGCTGATGAACAAGGACTCCTCTCGCTCACACTCCATCTTCACCATCCACCTGGAGATCTGCAACACAGGTGAACACACACACACACACACACAAACACACACACACACACACACACACACACACACACACACACACACACACACACTGATGCAATACGTTTAACATGTTGAAACATATTGACATCCCGTTTAATATGTGATAAAGGCATTTTTGTCTGCATGAAGGAACATGTGCTTGATCTTCCTTTCTTTAAAGAGGCCCTATTATGCTTTCAGGGGTTTTCCTCCTGTAGTGTGTTATAGAGGTTTTGGTGCATGAAAATGCTCTGCAAAGGCTAAAATCCCAAAGTTCCCTCCAGAGAGATTTTATCTCCCACGCACTCCCCCCCTGTCTGAAATGCCTGCATTAGTGCTCCAACCCATTCTATATGATAGGTGAAGGGGCGGGACATCTCTAAGAGGTTGACTAATCACATTTCATTTAGCTGACTTACAATAAGTGCATTCGACCAAGAAGATACTTTTTGTCACAACAGAGCCGTCTAGCTAACCAATCAAAGCAGACTGGGCTCTGGTTTCAGACAGAGGGTGAAAAGAGATGCTGCAGCAAAGGCAGTATGAGAAAAATAAATACCTTTTTGAACATTAAAGCATGTTCACAAAATACAAATATGAACCTGAAAATGAGCATTATAGGGCCCCTTTAAATTCCACTTTCTGAAATCTTTGATAGTGTGAATAGTGAATATTTTTAAAATAAAGTGTGACCAGCTTTGATACATTTAAATGCTGAATAGGAGAGATGATCATAGACCCAGACCCAGCAGGTTTTTAAAAAATAAATAATTTCAGGGTGTCTTTTTTACTAATTGTAACAGTAACAAGTCACATTTTTCACAATGTTCTTTGTCATCCCATATTCTCAGATGCAGAAGGCCAGGATCATCTACGAGCAGGTAAACTTAACCTGGTTGACCTGGCAGGAAGTGAGCGTCAGTCTAAAACCGGTGCTACAGGTGAGCGGCTCCGCGAGGCCACCAAGATCAACCTGTCCCTCTCGGCGCTGGGTAACGTCATCTCTGCGCTGGTGGACGGACACTCCAAACACGTCCCCTACCGAGACTCCAAGCTGACCAGGCTGCTGCAGGACTCTCTGGGAGGAAACACGCGCACATTAATGATCGCCTGTCTGTCCCCCTCGGATAACAACTACGAGGAAACCCTGAGCACACTGCGCTATGCCAACCGGGCCAAGAGCATCCAGAACAGGCCTTGTATCAATGAGGACCCCAAAGATGCTCTGCTGCGGGAGTATCAGGAGGAGATCAAGAAGTTGCGGGCCCTTATCTCAGTTCAGATGGGCACCACTAACCTATCAGGTAAGTATTATTTTGACCAGCCTTTTAATTCAAGCCAAAATGCCATTTTTATTTGAATATTGCTAAATGATTTTTATGCTACCAAGAGATATCAAGAGACGTTCCACCTGGATACGCTTACTTGTTTTGTGATTTTTAACGCCTGCTTTTTATCCTACTTTTTCTTCTATTTTGCATGCAGCTCTGCTCTCTGGTCACTTTTCTGAGGAACCCCCTGCTGCTCTTTCAAGGCCACAGTCCAGCACCACAGAAGTAGAGAAGGAGAAGATTAAAGAGGCAACTACAGGCCGTTCCCACACCCATATATCACTTCACATCTCGACATGCTTTGTATAAAGAGCAGGTGATTTATCGGGCTGTATTCTGCTCTCGCCACAGGAGTACGAAGAGAGGCTGGCCAAGTTGCAGGCTGAGTTCAATGCAGAACAGGAATCCAAAGCAAAGCTGCAGGAGGACATCGCTGCCCTGCGTTCCTCCTATGATTCCAAACTGTCCAATCTGGAGAAGGCTCGAGCCAGCAGGGGGAGCTCTGGCCCCAAGAATGAAAACAGAAAATCATCTTCCCAAGAACCAGGTAACTAGTTTTTAAATGTGGTCCAGTGCATATTAGCATGTCAAAAAAGCTTAAATAAACACTCCTGCTGAACACAATGTTGTTGTATGAGATTGCATTTTTTTATCTAGAGTCCTTGTTTTTGTGTATGTACTATCACTGCTATGGATTGTCTTGCTTCTAAGCATCAGTAAGTGCTAGCTGTATGACAGAGGTCTCAGAAGAAGAGGGCTCCTGCCACACTGATCCCGTTTGCCACAAAATAACTGGAGAAACTTCCCAGACCAAGGTACTGTTCATTAGCACCTTTCAACACTACCAGTAAACATTCAAGATATGTTATAGTTTCTATATTAGGTATCTACCATTTTAGAAATAACTGCTGGACATGAATGCTGACATTCAAATACTTATTGGATATTATTTCCTCATGTTGGCGAGCCAGCCTGCTGTACCGGCAGTCGGTGTCCCAGAAGGTCCAGACAGAGACGGGCTCAAAGACTCTCCTGATGTCACTGCAGGGCCTCTGGACCAGCAACATGTCCTGGAGAGGTTTGTAGAGACACATTGTACACACAGAACCAGCCATTACAACTTCTGGCACTTTATGTCTTTTTACATGATGTCTTTCCAACATTGTGCAAAGGATGTGGAGCGGGACGCCATAACACCATAACGTGTTTGTGTACCAGGGTTCCCACGCATCCTAAAAAAGCCTTAAGAGGCATTCAATTGACATTGAATATATAAATGTATAAAAATAAGGACTTAATTGGTATTTAATTGTTAAGTACATATTTCAACAGTCTTGAACATGCTAGCACATAGGAAATAGGATTGTATGCATACTTTTCTGAAGTTGCAATGTAAATAATTGTTTGAATAATTGGTGACATATATTTTTGGGAAAATAATTGTAATATTAACATGAAATTGCACCTTAAATGGTCTTGAACTCTAATTCCAAGTGGCATTAAAAAGGTCTTCATTTGAATTTGCCTAAATTGTAGTAACCCTGTGTAGACAATTGTTCTGATAATTAAAAAAGGTCTGAGGTTGTAAGAAACTGTGTCAATATTTAATTGATTGCACCCTAAAAAGAAAGTGTAGAACATACAATAATAAAGATAAGACTAGAGAATGCAATTCCTGAAGAAATTGCTAGTGGGAATGCTTTATGCTGAAAAGCTGACGCTAAACTGCTATGCTGAAATGTAAGGTGTAAGAAGAAAGTGAAGAATTTAGATTGAAATGATACATGAACACTGGGGGCTTGAATGTGTGATGAGAGAAGAAAAGAAAGTAAAAAGGCTTGGAAAAGCAGCAGAATATTTGAACTGCAAACTTCTGAACTTGATGGCGAATGACCTGTCGCCATGCCAATGGCATTTGATGACATCTCATAATACGCTTAGATGCGTTGATGGCTGCATCGTTACCAAACCTGTGAAGTTTGGGCAGTTTGGAGCATTTTCACTGAAGTTATGAGAAAACCGCCACCGTTTTATGGCGAGGGATGTGTTTCCATGGAAACGGCATATGGTGAGATGTCAGATTTGACGTAGAGCTGTTGAGGCATGGAGAGGTGATATACAGGTGAAGATTGTGGGACGACCGGACCGTGTCCATTGGAGTTACAGCGACATCGTGTTTTATGGCGAGGGATGCGTTTCCATGGAAACGGCATATGGTGACACCCCATAATTGACGTAGAGCTGTGTTAACCATTACCTGAAGTCTGCTGCTCTGAGCATGTCAGTTGGAGTTATGACATCATCGTGTTCCATGACACAGGTGTTTATATTTGAGCTAACGACGTGTCCAGAGATCAAAGGTTTCCATGGTGATCAGTGAGAGGAGAGCATTTTCATTGTTCTGAATGAGAGATAAACCTCTTATGCTGCGTTCACACCGGACGCGATGCGAATAATCGCATCGCTCCAATCGCATCGCTCCAATCGCTCAAGTTTCACCGCGGCTTGCAGTTTGTTTTATCGCGTCATTCAAAACAGACATACCGTTGACGCGCCGTTGACGGACAGTTGAGGTTGTTTATACTTCCATGCAGGGCCGAATTCACCATATACATTGGGGGGGACACATCAATTTACTTCAATTTGACTACTTCTAAAAGACAAAGAAATCAATTATATATATTTTCCTTTAGAATAGCAGGAAATTAGTATTCAAATTGATTTAATTTTTTGGTCCCCCCCAATGTTGACTCCATGGTTACGGCCTTGCTTCCATGCAAGATCGTTTTGGTTATTTCTGTCCTTGACTATGGAGGAACAACTATTGCTGCTTTGTACGTTCTGTAGAAGTGTATCGTATATCTCCGGGAACCCACTCACAGCCACAACGATCATCTCTTCCATCTTTACAACTGATCAACAGCAGGACGTCAGAAGGAATTATCCCAACGCTGATTGGCTTTCGCAAGAACGCGTCACGTGAATTTGACACTCAAGTTGAAAAAATGTAACTCTTGTGTTTGACGCGGCCCCCTTCAGTCGCCTCAATCGCGTGATTCGCGCCGCGTCCACCGCTTCATGCTGGCCGTACTGTAGTGTACTCTGCATTGACTTTACATGTAATCGCGCCACCCCCAAACATCGCATTACATGTGAACGTTTTGTTGAAGAACCGTAACAGATATCGGTGAAATTTCAAAGCGTGAAGCATGTCAAGGAACTTGAACATCTGAAGTGTACTTTTTGTGTACTTTCGGGTTAATAATGTGGCCTTTTTGGCAGATTAACTAAAGGTGTGTGACTGCTGTGGTGGGGAAAGGTGAGGCTGAACTTACAATGGGGTTTAATGGAGACATGTTGAAAGTTTTTGTCACTTCATGCCCTCAAGAGGCATTTTGTTTAATTATTTTGCTTAATTGTTTGTCCTTTTTCAAGCTACGAGATGTTTTCCTATGTTTCTCATGAAAAATTATGTCTCAGGACTGAGTGTAGGGTTTTGGAATTATGGCAGGTTTAAAAGAAAATATGAAGGCAAAATTAAATCTGTCCTCCACTCTAGCTGTGACATCACGCACTCTAAATCTGAAGAAGGCCTCTTTACCAAGGTCTGAACAATGTTTAATATCTCTAAAAGTATGAATCAGATTTAAAAGTTGTTTTACACAAATAATGTCAGAAAGATGTGTAACATTTTAAAGTGGAATGAGGTTTCTGAGTGAAAGTATGAATGAACAGTTAGCAGTTGAAGTTGCATGAAGATTGTTCAAGTCTGAAGAATTTCTCCATTGACTTCCATGTTAAAAATGGGATGTATTATGGGATGTATCTCTGAAATTATGAAAGTTATGAATGAGAAAAGTAATAGCCATCGATTCCCGACCGAGCTGAACGTTTTGATGTTTGAACGGAGTTTCTGCGATGTGGAATGTGGGAGAAGAAGAGGGCCAAAATAAGCCTGCGGAATAATAAAGAATTTTGTGCGTAGCATAACAGATAAGATATAGTTTTATTAATCACAGATTGGGACATGGGGACGTTGCAGCAGCATGTAAAACAAAGTATTGCACAACATAAGAAATAAAAAATCAAATATAATCATCTAGAAATAGAAAATAAAACAGAACAGAAATGGTTGACCGTGAAGATAAGAATCTGTAACTATCTGACAAATAAAACACTATTGAAGTGCCAATTTACAGCTAAAAACATCTTACCCAGTATGTGTCCACTACAATTGAACTATAAAATGGATCTGTACCAAGATTAATAGTGCATTTAAGTGTTATTTATTAAATGTAAGTTTCAGACATGACAGTCCAGTATGAACAGTTCCCTGTTGATCCACCTGTCCCCAGACTGCAGCAGCTGGAACAGGAGGTGGTGGGAGGAGAGCAGGCCAGGAACAAAGACTTGCAGCAGAGACACAGGCAGAGGAAGAACCTGGCTGACCAGAGAAAAGTCCATCTTATCAGCGCTTTGTCACAGAACATTGAGGACAGTGAACATGTACTGTTAAATGTCTACAACTCCATCCAGGAGGAAGTCCACGCCAAAAGCCAAATGCTGGTCAAGGTCCAGGGAAAGGTGGGTCACAGCTACAGTACAGTAGGACAAATATTAAAGTTTGTATGGGAACTGCAATGGGTTTGGAGCAAAGTTCAACAACTGGGTTCAGGACGTGCAGTACGAAATACCACAGATTTAACTTCAACGTCCCATGACATGCTTTTCCGGTTATTACCCGTCCCATTGTGTGTTGTGAAGGTTTTTCTGCATGTAAACGGTCTGCAGAGTCACAAACCCTCAAAGTACACCCTGTAGCGAGTAAAACTCTAACACAGAAAAGACCTGTCTATGCTGCCCCAGAACGCCTCGTTGGAGATTTCTCTTTTTCCATTTTTTTCTTCCTGGTCATAGTGACGTAACGGCTTGGACCAATCCGCGGAGCTCCTCACACACACACACACACGCACACACACACACACACACACACACACACACACACACACACACACACACACACACACACACACACACACACACACACACACACACACACACACACACACACACACAAGCCTTATCTTTTCTCAGCCACGGCTCCGCGGATCTCCGCACTGTGAGTGGGTGTGTGCTCAGGCTGAGTTTCGCGGTGTCACTCGCAGACCCCACGCAGCAACCAGGAAATGACACCAGTAATACGTCCCGCCAACACGGCACCCAAGCAGCATTCTCATCTGTTTGTCATTACTGGTGTCATTTTCTGGTTGCTAACAAACACCATTGTAAAACATAATCACTGATGTTCCGCTGTAACGGTGGTTGACTCATCAGAACAGAGTGGGCAAGCTGACCAATCAGAGCACAGCGGGCTCATAGGGAGGGGGGGGGGGGGGGGGCAGGAGCTCCAACAAGCCGTGTAGGACAGAGAGTGAATACACATACTATACAGAGAAGCTGTATGAGAAACCAATGTGAGTTTGGAACATTGAACAATGTAAATCTATTCTAGTAGACCTCAACAATGGAATTATGATCAGTAGAAATGGCCATGACATGGGACCTTTAACACCAAAAATGAATATATAATATATGAATAAATTATATACCTAGTAATTTTTGGGGATAAAAAAGGAATATATCAATATTCAAAAAATAATACAACTCTATCTTATAGTAGCCCTATAATGTTCATTTTCAATTGTATTTTGTGCCTTCACATGTTTCCATGCTTTAATGTTCAAAAAGCTCTTTATTTTTCTCACACTGCCTGTGCTGCAGCACCTCCTTTCACCCTCCGTCTGAAACCAGAGCCCAGTCTGCTCTGATTGGTCAGCTGGCCGGCTTTGTTGTGATTGGTCAACCGCTTAGAGATGTTCACGTACAATGTGTTTGAGCGCTAACAAATAGAAGCGCAAGTGTTACGTAGTGACGTCACTATGTCTCTGAAGTATACTTAGCCCAATGGAGGCGTTTAGGCAGGGGGAGGGAACTTAGCCTTTGCAGTCATTTACATGCTCCCAAACCTATAACACACAGGAAAGGGAAAACCCCCAAAAGCACAATATGGATCCTGTAGCTCAGCCCTTTTGGTGTCACTTCTTCTACTTAAGTAAAGCATCTGAGTGTTTTCCCCCCACTGGTGACAGCTGAAAGGAGCCAGACTGGAGATCCGGGACCTGCAGGCGGAGTTCGAGGTGGAGCGGGATGACTACCTGGCAACCATCCGGCGGCTGGAGAGGGAGGGCCTGCTTCTGCACAGCCTGCTGGAGCGCATGGTGCCGCTGGTGCGCCGCGACTGCAACTACAGCAACCTGGACCGCCTGAAGAAGGAAGCTGTGTGGGAGGAGGACAGCGCCACCTGGAGGCTGCCGGAGGTGACGGTTCAGAAAACAACACTGCCTTCAGGTGCACAATGGCATATTGGAGTGAAATGTGTGTCAGTTTTAGTAATGATGTAGGGCTATAACCCTATGTGTTCTGCAGATTACTATGCTCATACAGGAAAACATTCCTGCCTACAATTTAATATTCCATTCCTTACAATGTACAATGAAAGTATAAAGTACTTCTTATCTTTATCTTATCTTAAATATTATCTTGCTTTCTTTCTCCCTCACAGCAGGGGCTCCGAAAGTTTCAGCTGGCAGAGGTCCAGCTGCTGATACTGGAGAGCCCTTCATGGTGCGTTCATGTTCCACGCATCATCCAACACACACCTAACACTGTCACAGAGCCTTAACCCTGTTGTGTTTTTAGCAGATGGAGGAGGACAGGTACAAGGAGATGCTGGCCCGCAGTGACAGTGAGAACATCGCCAGCAGCTACTTCAAATCAAAGAGAGCGAGCCAACTGCTGGGACGTGCAGCTACCAAGGGACACGGTAGGGACAGGACAAGCACACACACACATTTACTAATGAGATGCTACGGTTTAGTTGGCTAGTTAGCTTAGTTTAACATGGTGCTCTCACTGTGGTATATCTTTTTTTAGGGATTCTGAACTGTATGCAGACCAATATCATAAAAACAATGGTACAAAATGAATCATGATTAAATTGTAGAAGATCAGAAATACTTACATTTTACTTTTTAATTCGAAAAAGAAGACACACTTGGGACACCAATATCTTACCTGGTAGAACTGGCGTCTACCCTATCTACAATAAAATGGCCATACAAATAATATAGAAAAATAAATAAACGACACATTCAACGAATAATTTGCTAAATATTAATCTCAAGTGATTCAAGATTCAAAGGTTTTATTATCATATGCACAGTAGCTACAGTGTAGTTATGGCAATGAACATCTTAGGTACCGAGCTCCGCCAACTAGGCAACATATTATATAAAGGACATCAGACAACAGAATAACAATAATAATAATAATAATACAAAAATAAGTACGATACATTTGAATAAAATCGTGCAGTTCAAAGAAACAGAATGTAAGGTTAAATATTGTACAGTGAAATACAATTAACTATAACTGTTAAGATAATAAATTAAATACATTTTGATTCAGTGGTACGAATGTATGCAGCATTCAAGTAACGCTAAAGCTATTTCATATTTAGGTGTTTATGCTCATGTTGGTTTTACCCATCTGATGGAGCTCTCTCTCCTACAGCGGTCCACTCTCCCCCCCCGGCTAACGGGTCGGCCCACCTCACAGTGAGCGGCTCCACCATGAGCTCCCCTGTGGGCTCAGACTCTGTGTTCCCGCGCCCCTTCCGCCTGGAGTCTCTGGGAGTCCTTGTGCCCAATGGTAGAGTGAAACGCAAGAAAAGTAAATCCCACATCCATAACGAGGGGATTTAAAATAACATCCCTTAGGTTCTTAAATACTTAAACACATCTCACTGTCATCTGTTTTTTTGAATATATACCCTGTTATTGGTCACATACATTATACATTGTATTATTTGAAGTCTAGTGCCCACCAGAATGCACACAGCCAACACTGTTTCTGGACACTTTAAATTCAGTTGTCATGTGTTTCGAAAATATTTTCAATTGTTATTTTGAGAAAAAAATACTACCTACATTCTGAAACTACCATTGAACTGTTTTCACTGTACCTAAACTGTGAAACTCTAGCTACCATAATATTTCATTTATATTGTATTTGGCTATTGCTGATTGTAAACCACAATTAAACCTGTTCTTTATCTAACTTCCAACATCTTGCTGCTAAATATATAAATTAAACAAATGATTCCACCACTTTATGGCACGTTTCTTTTTCCTTTTTTAGACATGGGTTGTTGAGTGTGTTACACAAATTAGATCCGAATCTGAGTTTGTGTTGTTGCAGCTACAGATGACTCCACCGTCACAATTAGGTCAGGGGGGGCTGTTGTCATGGCAGCAGCGTGTACAGGTAGTCCAAGCTTAACTCATGTTACTTATGACCTCTGGGGTCAGCGTAGTGGATTATTATTAGTGGATTGCTTAAGGATAATAGAGACAAGAGAGCTCTTTTTATTCTGTAGGCAATGTCAAAAGGTTGCATGGATTTAGTTTTAATACTGGATTATGATTTGAGAATATCCTATGATCAAGTATCCTGTTGTTTTAGTTTTTTGTTTGTTTTGCTAACACAGCAACAGCTCAACGCCGTAGTAGCATTTGTATCTCTACTGATGAATCAATCATTTCCGCAGCTCACTTTTCTGTCCCGGTATCCTATTTCCGAACGTGGCCATGGCCTGATTTCTTCACCCATTGTTTAATATTAGTTGACCGGCAGAGAGCCGTGTCAGTTTCAAAATTTGACACCCTTTGTTTGCCTGCGCGCAGACATACTATACACACATTCTGGGCTATTAGGCCAGCTCCTGTCCTGACCGAGAGATAACACTTCAGAAGCCAACTGTAATTGTCTCTCACAATAATCAACCACACATTAATTTAAGACTGTTGCGTAACCAATGCCTGGCCATTTAGATAAGTCAGTGGTGGGAATTAGAAGTCTTACATGGAAGGGATAGTGAGAAAACAGAAAGGAAGACACCGGTGTGCTAAGAGGTGGGGCTCAGGATAATCGGATAATGGAAGATCAGCTGAGCAGGCTTTCTCGTTGCTCGAGTGGCGTGTAAGATGAGTAGCGTGACTGTAAGTGGAGCGCTGGATGAGGCAGGCACGTAAAGCCCTGTGCAGGTTTACAGGGATGATAGTTGGACTGAATCAAAGACCCTTTGTCTCTCTGTGCAGCTGTACCTGCAGGATGTTATTCAGCAGCGCAGTCTGAAACGAAACTAAGTTAATCACATTTAAATCACAACATGTATAAAAGATGTGAGGTTAAAGATAACAATACACAGTATTTAACATGCAGATGTCTTTATTTTCACAGGTATTCATGAAAATGGTAAAAATGACATTATCACTCTTTTTAATTCTGGTTGAGCTCATCCAGTATTTAGACAATTAAGGCAGCGGCTTGGACACAGTCTGTCACATTAAAAAACAACTACACCATACATCCTGTAAAAGTAGTAGCAAAAACAAATCCGGGGCTTGATACATAGGATGTACCGCTGATGCGTTTTGAAGATTAGAGAATACAGAAAAATCAACCCAAAACATTTTCCAAACCTTTTTTAATTTTTATTATAAAGATCTTTAAGATTTTGCTCCAATGAATGTTCTCAACAATCTACTTATAGGCACAACTGGGATTTGTAAAACAATCAGAAATGTAAAAAATCTGTTGATTTGGGTCGATGTTTACTTTTAAGTGTTTTTATGTGCAAAATAGGTTACCTGCAATATTTATATTTGTATTCTCTTGGTAAATCAGAATAAATACTTGTTTACAGCCATACATTTGTGTGTGCATACTGTATGGAAATGAGTATTTAACCAACCATTCATGTGCAATAGATTAGGTGTGGGTCTTGAAAAATCATATTTAACTGAAATTTGTTTAAAAAAACACAATAAGATATCTGATTAGATGGCGTTACATCAACATACCATTTAATCAACACGTAGAACCTTAAGAACTTGAAGAGTTTAAACTGCTTTTTATAGATGAAATCTACAAAAGATCCATAATCGAGAAAAAAACGACCCTCATGTACCTCAATCCAGTCCCCTGTATTGCAAACTATATTCAAAGGTGTGATCTTGCCCTGTAAACTCTCACTCTTCTTCATCCTCTAATGCTTGACTCTGCCAAAGCACCAAGTGCCAAGTTTCCACTCAATGCTCTAATCTCTTAAAGCTGGTGGTACTCTTGAACTCTGCGCACTGCTTTTACTCAGGCACTCTTCTGCTGTTTACCTGATTCAGTCTTTGAGCAGTCCAAGCTTTCTGAGTGCTTCCTTTCGATCAGCTCCCATCCCAGGCACCACCATCACCGTATATCCCACTGAGTTTGGGGGTTTGTGGGGTACAGGCTGTGCGTTTTCTGCATTTCTGTGTTGGTCTCGTGTAGCAGCGCGCTCTAGGCTAGCTGCCTTCACTCCGTTGGATGGAGCGGAATGTGACGCGGACGCAGGCAGCTGGTCCCGTCTGGAGCAGAGATGGAAGCTGGCACTGCTCTGCAGAGCCTTGTTCTTCTTCAACGACGGGCTTCTTGATGGGTTAGCATTAGATGTACCTCTTGAGAATCTGTTGGTCGTCGGGTCCAGAGAGGAGGGAGATTTAGTGGGAGGCCGTGGAGCTACTGTCTCATTTTTGGGCTGTTCGTCTTTCAGGAGACCGAGCTTCTCCAAAGCCTCCAGTCTTACAACCTTGGGGTCTTTCGCATTCTTTATATTGTACGAAACATCTTCT
The DNA here is from genome assembly GCF_902827175.1 of Gymnodraco acuticeps. Lineage (NCBI taxonomy): Eukaryota > Metazoa > Chordata > Actinopteri > Perciformes > Bathydraconidae > Gymnodraco > Gymnodraco acuticeps. The sequence continues at coordinate 320,617 of NW_022991977.1, read as the reverse complement.
GCATTTGGGGTTTTAACAGATGTTTTGGCTGTTATCTGTTTGGGTTTCGGGGCCACAACTGGAGGGAATGTCTTGGACTTAAAAGCCTCCGAGTTAAATCTGTCAGATCTTGGTAGATTTCCAAAGTGTGGGCCTTCCTCTGTGACAGGAAGGTGCTTGTTCAAGTCTATTGTATGATCAATCGTGGGACATAGAGGCGTCTTCTTTGTTGAGGCACTCCTCCGCAGATAAACCAGTGCGTCGTAGGACAGGGGGCCTCTGGGTAAACCTTCAGTCAAATCCCTGGGTTTGGTGGCAGGAGGTATTCCAACATTAGCATCGAAAGATACATGGTGGTTAACAGGTTTCGGCTTGTGTTTGTGATCAGGTTTGTTGCTTGAAGGAGGGAACTGAGATTTAGAGCTCAGGTTTTTGTCAGGAGAGAAACCTGCCTTTGCATTTGGTATGGAACATGGAGAGCTGCTAGCTATAACAAATGGTGTAGGAACCAGGTAGCTGTGCATGGGTTTGGTGGCAGCATTTTCCGAAAAGTCTTGTTTCTGCAAACCTAAAAGACAAACACTTGTTGGTCAATAGAAAGTATTTCATTGAGAACATTTAAGGTAATTCTGCATTTGGGCCTTGAGATGAACTCACTGTTGAGCTTGGTTTTGCTCATGGAAGCCGACAGGTCAGCCAGTTTGGAGACCAGGTTGCCGGCGCTGGGCAGTTGGTCAGGCTCATCATTAGACAGCCCACTATCCTCCTCAGTATCCAGAGAATCAATAGTCTCCTCCAGAAACATGAGGCAGGCCTTCTCCTCAGCAGAGAGGTGCTCCAGACTATCATCACTCTGCAATGCATCAAAGAGGACTTTCCTTTTGACAACACATCCATAATGAGATATCACACTAAATCTGAGAAATTGTCAAACTGAAGAATTGAGATGTGACACCCTTTTTTATCGGAACAATCCTTGACTTTTAAATACACACATCTATGAAGACACCTAAAAGTACCCATGTTGCTTTGCATAAGGAGTTGTAGTAGAGCTAATCTTTTTCTTAGATGCAAGAGATGAAGGTTAGAAACTTACAAAGATAGAGTTGGCGCTGACAACGCTGTCGCAGCTGCCGGCGCTGTCCATGCTGGTCTCCAGTCCAATGCCACCTGGCCAGGTATCGCTTTTAGGCATCTTTAGTGCCCCAATGTATCCAAGGTTAGTGGCAAAGGTTGTTGCGTTTCACTCTGTTAAAAAAGAAAATACATTGTGAGTTAAATTAAAAACAGTTTCTCAAAAACCTTGGCATGGTAAAATGGATGAATATGTTATTTGATAAGTAACTTCTATTTAATAGATCATTCTAGTCGTGCCTATTTCAGTCACATTCTTTCTTTTTGTGTCTGTGTACCCTATCTCCCAACACATTGGGAATTCTCTTTCGAATACTTTCCTATTGCATTCTCTTGCAGTACCTTTGCATTCAATCTCTCGCCATATTGTTGGTCTATCCACATTTTCTGTAACCTAGTGCTAACCTTGTGCAGCAATTTCTAATCAGTATTAAAGAATACCCAGTTTACAAATAACTAATGTGTGTTCCAACACATCCTCACTCCCAGGTCGGCCTATGTTGACGTTATGTCAAGTTCCCTGTCGGCTTTTTCCAACGCAAGGGGGGGGGGCCTTAGCGTCCATTTTCAACGCAAGGGGGGGGCCCTTAGCGTCCATTTTCAGCTTTCCGGGATGTCCATATGCTTCTATAGACGCTCATGGAAGCACGGCATTCGTTTGTGTCGGCTGCCCTTAAAGGCAATGTGAGCGTCCATTCTCATTGGATAACGGAGAATTGTACACCCGGAAGTAAGTATTCCCCTTACTGTCGATTGATTTTACAGTGATATCTGCACTACTCATCGACTAAAAAACACCATATTATCCTTGTTAATTACACAACATTGATTGGTTTAAATTGTGTGCAATGCTTTTGTATTTTTCCCCTTCGATTCGGAGAAACAAATGTTTTTTCTGAGTAAAGGACGGCAGAAGACACTACACTACCCAGAATCCCCAGCTATCGTTTGGACTACACCATGTGCTCTGTTTGACAAACCCCGTGATAGTCCTCAAGCTCTGTGATTGGAGAGTGTGCTCCGAGGGTTACGCCGAGCCTCGAACAGCACTTGAAATGGGATGGAACCACGCAGACTGTCCAAAACTGGATTTGAACGGGTCCACCGCGTCCCCCCTCCCCCACCCTGTCCCCAGAACTACAAATGCTGGCTATTCTGTTTCGCAACATGTTCTGTATCTATGGCACGTCTCTACTGGGAGTTGTAGTTTTAAAAGACGTTTTCGTATTTCCCATAATAAGAAGTTGCCAGTATTAAACTGTGTACATCCCTGGAGGTTTAGGGGATAGGAAACACTCACATTTAAAACATATAATTAATAAATGGGTGAAAATTGCTTGTGCCCATAATGGGCAGCATTAATATATATATACACACATGCCAGCTAAGGTCAGAAGAGCTTTATTTAACAGCTGGTCTTATGTTTGTGACCCCTGTTGTTAATTGATAACATTACATTACATTACATTACATTAATTGATAAGCCTGAAACATGCACTTGTTAAGGTTCAGAGGCACATTTTGCAAATATGGCAGTATAGCCATCGATCAGCTTAAGATAAGATATACTTTATTGATCTCAAGTTGGAACATTTGCGTTACATCAGCATGTGTAACAGTTAAATATGCAGTGGTGTTTATTTGTAAATAATTTAGTATAATCACACAAATTCTGTGTTTTATATTCAACAATTCTGTGTTCTTTATTTATTGATTGTTCAATACCTGACAAGGCCGGAGATGAAATATCTACATACATCTTATAAGAGTATAATACATTATGTATAATATCAGTTAAAATAAGTGCTTCAACATAGTTAACATTGCTGGAGGTACGCACAAATATTGATAGATGTCTTGTAATGCACTATTGAGGAACCTGCGACCCAAGTTTTTCATTCAATGCATACACCATAGTTGTGTAGGCCTATATGATATGTCAATAAACCTTAGAAAATCTTGAAATCTTGAAAGGGATGTGCAAAATAGTCATTATATACAGTCTTTAATGGACTATTAGTAGAGAATAACGAGTAATTAATATACTTTATAGGGATCCTATTAATATCTAATGATAAAAATAATGAAATTCAATAACATGCTTTAACCACTAGGTGTCCCTTTATATCAGCTGTGCACCTTTATGGTGTAAATACAGCCTATCTACCAATTGGATCAAATATAAAAGTCAGCCGAATTAGTGTTGATACTGCAAGGAGACGTATTGTGTGAAAAGAAATGTAAGATGTTGTTTAATGGCTGATATATTTATGATCCACGTCACGTTTTCAGTTCCTCATGTTTGTCTAGAAGTCTTCTCATCAGGGCTCTATAAATACAGAACTACGGCAGATATGTAATATTTAATGCAGCCGAACCGTGTATTACAATGCCGTTATGTGATGACTTCCAAAGAGAAAAGCAAGCACACTCGGAATAAAGTATTATTGTATTTGTTTTCAATGTTTTCGGTCTGTTTCCGTTATTTGTTCATGACGATGTGCTGTGAGATGTGAGACTGGAATTATACAGGGGAAAATAACGTAGGCTATCTTTAGATGCGGATTTTGTTAAACTAATATGTTTTCGCTGTGGACCAACACTATACATTGACGGGGAAGGGGGTAGCAATAAAGATAACACCATTAAACAGTTAAACAACATAACAGAAATAATATCGATAGCAGCGTCCCTAGCAACCACCTTGGTAACAATGAAAACGTTATGGACGCAATTTCCTGAAGTAATCTTCGTAATAACTAGCAAACTAAAGATCATGTACATCCACTGCACACATAATCTGAAATAACAACTCATATTTCTCGCATCAAATGACATCAAAACGCATTTTAATGGCCAAACTAACTTTAAAATAGGCATTTTCCATCGAGAATAAAACGAAGTTCGGCCATGTTTTTTTTTTCTTCAGGGAGAAATTTGAAGATCACGTGACGTCAAACAGAGCACATGGTGTAGTCCAAACGATAGCTGGGGATTCTGGGTAGTGTAGTGTCTTCTGCCATCCTTTACTCCGAAAACATATTTGTTTCTCCGAATCGAAGGGGAAAAATACAAAAGCATTGCATACAATTTAAACCAATCAATGTTGTGTAATTAACAAGGATAATCTGGTGTTTTTTAGTCGATGAGTAGTGCAGATATCACTGTAAAATCAATCGACAGTAAGGGGAATACTTACTTCCGGGTGTACAATTATCCGTTATCCAATGAGAATGGACGCTCACATTGCCTTTAAGGGCAGCCGACACAAACGAATGCCGTGCTTCCATGAGCGTCTATAGAAGCATATGGACATCCCGGAAAGCTGAAAATGGACGCGAAGGGCCCCCCCCTTGCGTTGAAAATGGACGCTAAGGCCCCCCCCCTTGCGTTGGAAAAAGCCGACAGGGAACTTGACATAACGTCAACATAGGCCGACCTGGGAGTGAGGATGTGTTGGTGCAACCTACAGGCAGAAAACACACTGGTGTGATGTAATGAAGGGTTGTCTATAAACATGTACGTAATTACACACTTACATGGTCTAATTAAATTCTTTAGACACATTTACTTTGACTTTTAAATGGAACCTATTAGCAGTAAGTACCAATACGTTGGTTCTTGCCTTGGAGAAATTACAAGAGCCCTACAATGTCCAGACCTCTAAAGAACAGTAACGATAAAAAGAACAGAAGTTTACCCTTAATACTGGTTCAAAACTTCATGATGCCAGATGTGTAGTGTAAAAACTCTAAGGGGCCCAGGATACAATTATTGATCACATCGTCTGACATATTGTCAAAGCACCATTTAGTAACATTCAGTATTTCTTTCACTGACTATTTTTTATACTCCAGACCTTTGACCACATCTGATGTGATGTAACTGCCATGTGAAATTTGATTTGTAAGTGTAAAGGAATGTTGGCTTCCTCTGTTATGATTAAATAATGGACAATACAATATGCACAGGCCTTGGTTAACAATATTCGGCTTGGAGCCAGGTCAGCTGTACATTTGATCCCACAGACGCTTTAGATTTGGCTGATGTTTAATACTTGAGAATTCCATGCAAACAGTGTCAAACCCTAACCTGAAGTTATGTCAAACACGATTACAATTATTCCTTGATTACTTTAATATTATTAACATAAACTGTAAATGTGGGGTGCATTGTGGTTGCGCAAGAATCTGATATAATAATCCAGACCTCGTTCGTTTGCCAGATGGCTAGTGTGAGTAACGGCTGTACATCAAATCGCTATTAAGAACTGTTTTTTTTGTGTGTTTTATTTTATTTTGCGGGTCTCCCCACTATGGAATGCCATTTAAGCCAATATTAAATAAATAAATATATACATAAATAATTAAATAAATACATATATATATAAATATGCCTATGAAATAAATTATGTACATTTAAATACACATTTATTTATTTCATTGGACTTTTATTTCATAATGACACATTTATTTAATTCAAGAGACTTGTATTTCATAATGACACATTTATTTATTTCAAGAGACTTGTATTTCATAATGACATATTTATTTATTTCAGATGACTCGTATTTCATAATGACACATTTATTTATTTCAAGAGACTTGTATTTCATAATGACACATTTATTTATTTCAAGAGACTTGTATTTCATAATGACACATTTATTTATTTCAAGAGACTCGTATTTCATAATGACATATTTATTTATTTCAGATGACTTGTATTTCATAATGACGCGTTTCTTTATTTCAAGAGACTCGTATTTCATAATGGCTTATTTCATGTGACTTGTATTTCATGATGAGACATTTCCATTCCTTATATGCAAATGAACGGGGCGTGGTTAGCTCACAGGTCCAGAGACCCAGACCAAAGCAACAGCACCACACTGACTACTCGAGAAGAGGAAGAAAATGGAGGAGAAGGACTATAAGGAAAACTACTAAATGAAAATAACAACATGGAAGACGTCGGTGGGCTCCAATATTTAACTGGTTCTTATCTGGTCTTCTCTGGTCTTATCTGGTCCGCCCAATGCTGCTCTTCTGAGAGCAACCGCTCTGACAGCTCTCTCTAGTCTCTACTGGGAAACAGCTAAAAGTCCTTCTGGAGGTAAGCAACGCTACACAATTACACCCAGTCTGAGAGTAAAATATGTCTCGAAGGTTCGTTTTGCTTTCTTACAACGTTAAGTTAATGTTAACGTAACCTTACGTTTGCTAGGAGGCTATCGTTACGAGCTAGCTGTCTTAGCTAACAACAGTTAGCAGCTAACGTTTTCTGCAGTTTGTGTTGCCCCTGAAAAACGTGATGTAGTTATTTAAGGGTATGTTAAATTAACGTTATTTTACAAGTTGAGAGAGTTAAGTTGTGTTTAAAATCGTCAATGTAATGCACGTTAGAAGTTTTGTGTTGGACATGAAGTTAGCTAACGTTAGCTAACTCCACCAGGTTAGCATGTTGAGCTGTACTTTTTGTGGCAGCTAGCTTAATACAAAGAGGGGTTTGTGCTTCATTGCAAACGTTTCTTTGTTAATCTACCTGAAACTGTAGGGACAGTTTGTTTCTACTCAACTATACAGACCATTGTTGAGGAGATGCAAAACATACTGTACATGAGTTGGGTCCAACATATACCTTGAGTAATGTTACTTTGCTGCTAAAAATGAAACATCATTATCAGATGAGGACATCACCAAAGTGTGTGAGCCTGTCAGGGGATTTGATCTGTTCTCTGCATGTCCTAAACACTGCTCTGGTATTACTTATCTTGTAACATGTAAGTCTCCCGCTCTTGTCATCTTTCAGGCTTTGCATTTGAACTCCTATGACTGGTTGCGGACTTGAAGGGAACGCCTTCCTGACATCCAGGAAAAAGGTGAGATTATAATACATTTGAATGCCAAAAGCAAGTTATTGTTTTTAACTTTTGAAATATGATTGTTTTGGGGCATTTCAGTTCTATTGGACAGGCAGTAGAGATCTACTGGAAACAGTGGAGAGGGAGGAGATGATATGCAGCATACGGCCCAGCCGGATGGTTGCTGCTCCGTGTGGAACGTGTCCTATCAGGTAAAGCACTTTGGTACCCAGTTATTTATGGTGTTGAGTTTGAATTTAGCTTTTGGAATGTAATTTCCAACTGTGCATTGTAAAGACTGAAAAAACAGCCTCAGGTTAAAGCTTGACATGATTTGGTCTTTTACTTAAGAAGATGTTTGTCCTCCTGTGTTGTCTTATTTCCTTATCTTTCTTTCAGGTGTAACATCTACCAATGGTTGTACATGACAGAGACCTCCTCCGCCTCTTTGCTGTCTTACTAGTCAATCCTTCTGATCAGGTCCTTTCCTAAATAGTGGTAAGTTTTACAGTTCAGTGTACGTTAATTTAGTAACTTAATAGTTTACCGCTGTTGAATAAATCCTATATTGCTAGTCATTTTATTAAAACTACGATTTGTAAACTTTTTGATTCCAATTACAATAATCTTTTTGTTATAATTGTAAAACATATCTTAACATCCATCAGCAATCAATACAACAAATCATCCAACACTAAATAGAAGAAATCTGGACCTATTTCTTTTTATACAGCAGCATGTTTTGGGACTGCTCATTGATGTCATCAAGAGCCATTGAGGCTGCAGCCACACGAGGACAAAAACGGCCGTTTGCGTTACTGTTTAGTGTCATATAGACCATTCGGCCACACGAGGACGACCGCATACGGCACTAAACGACTGAGGAAACGATAACGGGTCCCAAGGTGGATAGAACGGCATACGCAACGCTCTGGGGGGTCAAACAGCTCCGTGTGTACGCCCTATACGATCATTTTCTGATAATGATTGCGCAATAGCCCCGCCTCTCCCCACCTCTGCTGCTCACCTCCGCGTACCCCGCGCCATTGCTGATGTGTTTCGCCACCAACAACAACAACAATGGCGGATCGCAGAGTTGCTATCGTGCTCCGGACGCTACTGACCATGCTACAGTTCTTTGTGCAACATCTACAGCAGACTTACACATCCGGGGGGGATCTTACTCGCTGCTTTTGTGGATATGTACTGCAGCTTCAGCGATCATTTTCTGATAATGATTGCGCAATAGCCCCGCCTCTCCCCACCTCTGCTGCTCACCCCCGCGTCAAAGTAAACTACACACTGAATTCAGATTATTTATCTTTCTCTCGATATGGACATAAACGCGAGTGAAGTCTAATCTGACAGGACGGAGACACCTCTCAAACTACCTAAACTAGTTATAAATATGTTTATTTTTACTGTCGGCCGGGTCACTCATTACTGGATCAGCTGCTGCATGAAACAGACACTGACGCTGTCCGAAGAGAGGGAGGAAAAAGAGAGGCTCCGTGTATTTTTATTATTATATTATATAGAGTCGTTATTCATTTGTTTTAAAGCTCAATAAATAACAAAGAAGACCTTTGACCGGCACTTTTATAATTTTGTCGGAAGATTTAAACTTTAATACACGTTGACTGGCGAAAAACTCTGCCCGGTTCCCTCGGCCCCCACCGCGGAGAATAAACAGAAGGGCAACCATGACAACCATGCTTCTTCGCTGCTTTTATGGAGGAAGTTACAGCGCCACGTACAGGCTCCTGCATATGTACTGCAGCTTCTCCAGCGGTTGGAGCTAAACGGAGCGGTCTCGTGTGGGCAGACACTATCCGGATAACTATTGCGTGTGGACGGAAGCTTGTTTGCGTTTGCGTTAATCCTATGCGTTTAGCCGTTTTCGTCCTCGTGTGGCCGGGGTCTGAGTCTACCTTTTTGTAGTCGGCCTCTCAGAATGTTTATCATTTATTTGTATTTTAACATTCCTATAATAATTAGTTTTTTTATTGTTTTGTTCTTTATTTTTGTTGTGAGAATCACTTTGCAATTATTGTGTAAGTGCTATATAAATAGTTATACTAATATTATTGTTGTTACTATTATTAATAATGTCTTCTTTGTTTTCTTTATTCATCGCTGCAGAAAGGATCATGCCAGCCCACATCAAACACCTGATCAAGAGCTTGTGAACCTCACTGCTGCAGACACCTGTGTGATATTCCACTCTGACTGGAACCCTCAAAATGACCTGCAGGTACAATATATCTGCTCTGTCCGTCCTAAAGATAGTTCAATAGGGCTACAACAACAACAGTCTTTCCGTTTATTCCCTCGGTTCTTTAAGTGTATATTATTTTCCCATTTAATGCTTAAAAACGTTGCACAGCAGCTGCACATGATGCTCTTTTGACCCCTCTTTTAATTTTTTATTTCAGGCTCAAGCTCGGTTCGTCATCGTTTTAGCCAGTCTAAGGCGGTGGAGGTGTACCGTCTGATCACTAGAAACTATGAGAGGGAAATGCTGGATAAAGCTAGTCTGAAGCTCGGGCTGGACCGTCCCGTCCTGCAGAGCACGAGTGGCAACAACAACGGGGTGAGAAAAGGAAAATCTGTCATATTTCTAGATGCCAAGTCATTTTTGGGTCAGTCGCTGTTGCAGTACGCTTAGTTTATTTTCAAAAAGAGTTTTCTAAATCCACTTGTGTAAATGTCTCTCTGCGTCGCCTTTAGCCGGTCAAGCAGTTCTCCAAGAAGGAGATCGAGGACCTGCTGAGGAAAGGAGCCTACGCCGCCATCATGGACGAGAACGACGAAGGCAATCGCTTCTGCTAGGAGGACAGCGACCAGATCCTGCAGCGAAGAGCCACCATCATCACCATCACCAGGTATGTTCTTAGCAGCACTAGCCACTTGCGCTTTGTGAGACACCAAGTACTTGGTTATTTGAAATGTAATATTGATGATGTAATAATTAAAACTAGGGATGGGTACCGAGCCCCAGTATTAACGGGGCCCCGGGGCTGAATTATTAAAGACCGTGGTACCGTTAACGTCCAACGTTATCGATCTTTTTATCGGTACTGGAGACATTTAAAAAATAGATGTCATATGTATTATATCTACATAAACATTATATCGCAGTCTTACTGCAACTCCGTTTCTAATATGCAATAAGACTACAAAGTGCGTCTATGATTTATTTTCGATCTTTCCAATCCAGACGAGATCTCTCTCCCCTGTCGGTGTGCGAGGGGGTGGGGCAGTTTACACACAGAACCTGCTACATGCATGCAACACACACACACACACACACACGCATACACACACACACACACACACACACAGGCGCACACAAACACATGGCGGAGAGAACTAAGCGCCCCGAGGGTAGTTATGTTACCCGTCTTGAGCATGGATGTTTAATAAGAACTGGATACAGCATCGGAGGAGGGGCCTCGTTCTTTCCTATGAGAGCTGCTCATTGGCGCATGAAGTCAAAATGGCCCAACTTTTGAGAGAGCGAAACGTCACAGATTACCCGTCATGCCTGGCTGTCAGAGCAGAATAACCCGTTTGTGCGCTGACAGAGCATGCGCCCCTTAAGCCCCGCCCCCCGAGCACACACTCTCGGCTCACTAGAAAGAATGGAGAGAGAGAATAAATCTAGATTCGGCTTTTAGTGCATTTTACAACTTTAAGAACTTAATGATTCTAGGGCTATACAATAGTTCATACTGGGTAGTTTATTTAGTTTCAAAAAAATTATCCACCGAGTTACAGATGTCTCTTTCCCAATGTTAGTCAATGGGAAAAAGTATTTCTGGGCCGGTCGACGTCACAGACTGATAAAGAAATTGTAGTACCGCCGTTTGGACACAACGAATATTTTCCTCAGAGTCCGGCACACTTCCTGGGGGCTTGGTCTTGAGGTGGAAAATGCTCGTTGCCAATAGTGCAATAAGAATTTAGCATGTAAGGGCGGTAACACAAGCTATTTGTCTAAACATTTAGCAAAAGTGCTCCATATTCAGACGGAGGAATGCACCGGGTTCGACTGTCTTTCTAGTAGCTCTGTAGCCCCATCCACGAGTAACGTTTCCACGTCAGGTATATATTATGTATGCTAGCAGCAACACACAGAGTTAACTCAATGATACAAACATGGGTTAATGATTAGAGGTAACTGAGTTATTTATTTTGTTAAAGTTACAGCTATTCTGTTTGCAGTTCTATCATCACATAATTGAATAAGAATTGTTAAAACATTGTTGTTTCTTATTTTCAAGATCGCGCGCGAGTTCATCCCTAGCGTCGCATATATATTTAGAAGCAAGCTTGCAGCATTTTTATAAACAGCATTTTGTAAACGGATGAGCTACAAAAATGGCTACGTCTAATAAGAAAAGCACACCGTGGTCGACCGAGGAGGTGACGATGTTCCTACATCTCATTGGGGATGATCAAATCCAGCGGGAGCTCGACGGAACAACTCGAAATGTGAACAAAAACAAAGCCGATCGCCCCGCCTACACTGCGTTGCTACCCCAGGTCCTAAACTGTAATGGAAATGCGCCACGGCCTGGGCCGGCCAGCGAGGCAGCCCGAGGCCTGAGCGAGGACGCTTAGGGACGCTTAAACGGGGCTACCCCGCTGCAGTGGAAACGCGCCATTAGTAAGATAGAAATCAATACGTAATGAATTAAGACCCCACGGTTTGATGATTGATAGGTGCTCTCTTTCATTTTGACACACATCATTTTTTTACAATAAACATGTTAAATGGATATATCCGCCTTCTTTCATTTATCTTTCCATTCCCACAACAATATACATAAATAAATGACATATTTTGGACATAGTTCGAATGGTGATGAATCATGATTAATTAATTTTTAAGCTGTGATTAATCTGATTAAAATTTGTAATCGTTTGACAGCCCTAATTTATTTATTTTTGGATTAGATCATAGATACGTCCATGAGTTAAGAGATGGAATGATATGATGATTCACACTCATGTACAGTAGGTGGCGGTATGCACCTTAAAGTTGTTTGCAATCCGCCAAAAAACCGAGAGAAGAAGAAGTCAACTGGTTTGCCAACGGACAATTTACACCGAAGAAGAAGAAGCGAACATTTCTGGCGGGTGAAATTTAGAGTATCAGATTACATGCGATGTCTGACTCTGAGAATTTAGTAGTTTGCCTTATAGTCCTTCTCCTCCATTTTCTTCCTCTTCTCGAGTAGTCAGTGTGGTGCTGTTGCTTTGGTTTGGGTCTCTGGACCTGTGAACTAACCACGCCCCGTTCATTTGCATATAAGGAATGGAAATGTCTCATGAAATACAAGTCACATGAAATAAGCCATTATGAAATACGAGTCTCTTGAAATAAATAAATGTGTCATTATGAAATACAAGTCATCTGAAATAAATAAATATGTCATTATGAAATACGAGTCTCTTGAAATAAATAAATGTGTCATTATGAAATACGAGTCTCTTGAAATAAATAAATGTGTCATTATGAAATACGAGTCTCTTGAAATAAATAAATGTGTCATTATGAAATACAAGTCTCTTGAAATAAATAAATGTGTCATTATGAAATACAAGTCTCTTGAAATAAATAAATGTGTCATTATGAAATAAAAGTCCCATGAAATAAATAAATGTGTATTTAAATATACATGTATACATATTTATTGCCTAATTTATTTATTTTATAATTTATTTCATAGGCATATTTATATATATATGTATTTATTTAATTATTTATGTATATATTTATTTATTTAATATTGGCTTAAATGGCATTCCATACCCCACGAGCCACTACCACGGAGTAGGGGGCGGGTCGTAACAATAGCACACATTCGATTATATCCATGTTTTCTTTATGCAAAATTATTCATTTGTGATAATATCTATATAAGTGATAATATCTACCTTGCAGGCTCCCTAGGGGAAATTAAAACAAGATTATGTAAAAACTGTACAGTAACTCTTGAAAACAAGTCAAAACTATTATAAATCTATCAAAAGTGTTTTTAAATTTCCTAAATGCTTACTAAATGATCATAAAGTTAGTTTCCATACTAAATTGGCATTACATTATTACCATTTGCTGCCTGGAAGTTCATCAAGTTAGAATGTCTTACAAATGGTTCTAATGTTAAAAAAATGTGGTTCTAATGTCTCTCTTTTCCTCCATACCCAAATCTCTAAAAACGGGGCTGCAACAGAGCTGATTATTATTTGAATGTTTCTGACGTCAGAAAAGGGGTGCTCCGCCTATATGGGCAACTCTCCACCTATCAGGGGAATGAGAGACCGCTCGAAAGCGCTGGAGATGCTGTAGTACATATGCCAGGCCTGTAAGTGGCGCTGTAGTCTGTCACAAAAGCAGAATCAGCCCTTGCAAAAACAGGGCTGGAAAAAGAGCAAATAGAGCGAAATGAGGCATGGCTAAAATGCAGGATCTGTTTGGTATTTTGAAAAAAAAACTTCACAGACATGTTTTATATAGGTATGGCCCTACAATATATTATTCATATATAGCATGATAGGTCCACTTTAAGGAAACATAGTTTGTAGTTAATGGCTAAAACCTCTGCATATGTTCAAATGGAATCATGTTTAAGCAATTTATAAAATAGTTTCTATCTCAATCATAAAACCTTGTTGGGCTTTACATGCACATGAGCTTTGCAGAACGACAGGGTATCTTAGCTCAGAGTGTTTTTGACAGATATCTAGCTAGTCCTCTAGCTGCATGTGACTCAGATTACGGGACGCATGCCATTCCTAATCTTCCTCGACCGGATCAGTTTCAGAGAGTGTGGAGGGCAGCAGAAACAATCCCATGAAAGCCATATGATATCCATCTTGTCTTACTGCAACACAATTCATTTGGGTGTATGTTTGTCAATAGAATAATCATTGTTTTCAGATAATGTAAATATGAATACCAGGTTAAGGGATAGGTTTACTCCTGGGGATGGAAACATTTACACTTAAAAATTGAAAGAACAGTTGTTCAACAGTTTCTTTCTACCAGAAAATACACAAAAAATACATTTGACTTTTCTTCTGAAAGTTTAGTATAAAGGACCGTCTGTATGTAATGTAGAGAAATGTACTTTTGGATAAGTTTCAACACCTGAGAGGGAAGGCTTTCTAGATAAGCCAAGAGAGGCACAAAGGCACTCCTGTTCACCTGGGTTGCTTTGTCATGCCATCCTATCACTATCAGCTGGCAAATATGTAAATGTTCCCATATGTGCTGATGTATTTTGGTCAGGATGTGAAACTGAGATAACATGAATTGTTTTAAACTGACACAATCGGGGTTGATTTGCATGCAAATAACAACACTGGGTGCTAGAAGCTTCTGATTTTTGGTTATCTGTTTAAGTAATGAAGTATTACAGTGCTGCGTGCTGCGTCAATGTGTTTTTCCCTTGTCATAACAAACCTTCAGACTACTAAGAATGTAGTTAGTCATTGACCCCTGTTGACCATTTCCAGTGGAGGGCCATGGATGAATATACAGTGCATCATAATGTTATCTCTATTCTGTAGACACACCTATCAACAAAGTAGCTACCGCCAAAGAAAGACATGGAGAAGCAGAGATTAAAGCAATAAAGTGCTTTGTCCAACTCCATGGAAACATTATCTCTGCAAGTGGCAGTTTGGTTTTTATTGTATCTATTAAAGAGCAACTTTCCAAGCTTGTATTAATGCATTGTTTGAAAGGGATTGTGCAACTGGGTTGAATCATCACTGTTTTTATTGTAAAGTTATTTTAAACCTCTGCCTCAAACCCTATGCCTTAAAACTAAAAGTAAATTAGAATTGTCATAAACAAAATATACATTTACCAAAATATGTTAGTTAAATGTAAGACTTCCAATTCAGCACCAAAAGGCAAGATAACTAAACATTGTAAAGAAGTTATTTAATTACAACAGTAACCTATGACATTATATACACATGAAGTGTGGCAACAGAAGCTAGGAAACATAATGGTTAAAGCCAACATTTAGAACTTGTACATCAACCTGATGTGGATCAGCTCTCCACAAGAAAAACACAATTTTAACCATTTAAATAAAGAGGTATTTAAATTGACCACGAACTGGAAATTGCACTAATTGAACACATACCTTGAATCTTCTGCTTCTTGTGCAAGTGAAGACGCGGGTAAATGAGAGAGTGGCTCTGTGTTGCCTGCACGAGGGACTTTATGCTCTAAGCTTTTAGCCAATCAGAGAGCAGGATTCTCCTTAAGACCCACGAGCTGTCGTTGTCATATTACCTACAACTGCATTAAACTGCTGATCAGTATATGTTTCAGACTCTCCCTGCTGACTGTGGTGTGAAGTCGGGCTCCTTACTCAAAAAGTAACTTGTTACTTACTGCTGTAAAGGAAATATAAGTGAATTACTCTTGCGATAATTACTCCCAGATTTGTATATAACAAGTTACTATACTAATACTAACTATATATCATACGAAAGATAAATACTTGTAAAATAACAACGAGTAACCCGTATTGGATTGTTATTTTAAAGTGAGACAAAACAGAGTGAAGTTAGGTTTAGGTTGGATATTGGATACACTTTCACTCCAGTCCTCTTATCGGACCATCAATACATTGGCTGCTGGCATCTATAACTTTTTCCATCTCGCCAAGACTTTGTTCATGATATTGTTGAAATGCTAATAAGGACGCATTTACTTATTTGTATTTGATTTTAGGGCTTCTTCCATTTTATACATATATTATAAAAAATGCAGCAGTTTTTTGTATTGAAAAGTCATTGTTTCCCTAATGTTTATGTCATGTGACCCAGTGACTTCAAATCAGCTAAATGAACTGTTCTCCGTCAGTGTTTTGAACTAAATGATGTTAATATGTTAAATAATAATACTGGTGCATTCATGGGATTGTTGCATGATACTGCTGTAGAGGTTCAGTTATCTTTTGGGGGATGAGAAAAACAGCCCTGTTTTCAGTTTAGTGTAAATGCAAACGTGAAGTCTACTTATCTTTTATCTTGCTTTTTTGTAGTAGCAGTACTGATGATGTAATGTAAATGGTGGTAAAACACACATCCAATTAAGAAGGGCTAGATGTTTCTTAACATGGCCCAGGATCAGGGTTGTTTTGCAAACAAGGGTTTGATTGACTCATACATAAAATGACTCATACTCAACACCGTTGGCTATAACTTTTAATTGTGACACAACACTGAAAAGATCAAGTAAGTCCAGTTATTCCGTAGTGCTTAGTGTGCAACATTCATTGTTTTGTCCTTGAAGAGTCATGAGATCTTGGTAAACACAACAAAGCCAGTTCCTACTTTCACTTTTCCCTGTTAAAACTACCTTAAGGTAACAGATGAGGGGGGAAATCATATTTATTCACATTCAAATAATTAAGATAAATCTACAAGAAAATCTCAATCAAATCCTCCACTGTCAAATTGATTTTGTGGCAACAACTCTGTACCAATATTGTCATCACAGAAAGTGAATTACACATACTGGTTCTCAAGAGAAAAAGTAATCCCACAATTACATATTCTGGCCTCCTCTAATTTATAATGTTTGAGCTATGGATTTAAAGAAACAAGTGCATGCTTCATCCTTCTAGGCAGTGCAGAAGAGCAAAGAGATCATGTCTGACTTTAGCTGAAAATGTGAGAACATGCTCCATTTGTGCAACACATAGTGTAACATCATCTTTTATGACAACATGCACGACATAGTAAACCAAAAAAATACTTCTTTTCAAACACCCTGGCAAAAGATACTTTAGGCCTTCAAATGTTAGCTGGAAAGTTGTGATTTCAAAGATAAATGGTTATTGTTGATTCGCTGAATCCTAAATGCATTCCGTCAGCGAGATTTCTCGTACATCAATTCACAGTCTCTCACTTTAGATTTAGAGTCCCTCTCACCATCTTTTGTAATATTAAATAAATGCTCAAACAAATGAACATGCTTAGTGTTTTTTCAAAATATGCAGCAATGTAAATCTAAAACTGGATTTAAAAAAAAGATTTCAGCATGACATTTGAATATAACACTATAATAAAAAAACACTCCTGAAATACTGTTGTACCCATGAAGAAAAACAGAGCGACACATTTTATGTTTTCAGCACCATTTCTTTTGACTAATCTAAAATAAGATAACCGATAAGCCATATTGTGACATAAAAAAAGGAAAGAAAAATAAAGATGAAATAGTCTCACATAAGTAGTTAGGCTAACTTTGGATCACAATTGGCAACGTGATATTGTATTTCAAAATGCATAACCTCAATGACCGCTGTTCACTATATTCAAACCCAACTGTGCTGCACAGAACAGATTTCTACATTTGATCAAATTATACGTTTTAACTATTAAACTAGTTTATGACACAAAAAACATGCTACATAACCAACATGATGAATAACAGTCATACTTGTTGTGCTGCACTTAAGACAACGGTGAGTTGGATCACATCATAGTGCAAATCATTCCTAGTCGTTTTAAACTCTTTCAAGAGCCAGATAGCCGGGTTTGAATCAAACAGAAGTTTAGTCCACCCAAGCAAGTATTTGCAAATTGGAAGATTTTTTCATTTAAAAACACATTCATTTTTTTCCTACACGACCAGCTATCAAGTCGTCGAAAGGGTTAAAAAAATAATCCTAAAAATGGTTTGCTTTTTGTTGTTGACCCAGATTAAAAAACCTACGTAACAGACTAAAAAAGATGGTTTAGAGACATCGTAGCACGGCAGTAGCGTTCCTGACTTTGAGAACTTACAGCAGTTAAACAGTAATACTTAACAGGTTAGAGGCTGGGCAGTGTCTGCAGATTCTCCATTGATGTCGTGAGGTAGAGGATCACACAAGCAGAGTGACAAAAAGACCAACAAAGTTGCCAGACGTGGGGCAAGGGGTTGGTAGATGTTGTATTTGTGAGAGGGAGAAAAGACAAAACAGTGTTCACACTTCGCCGAAATTGGTGTGGCCTGTGTCCTTGGCATGTTCACGTGCCTCCTTTTGTCCCACAAGGCCTTGCTGGCAAACCATGCAGCGCAAAGCGAAGCGGTTAACGTCCGTGAACTGCCGCTTGCGGCGGGCTTCGTCCGCCAGCTCAAGTGCCAGAGCCAGGATGACGTCGTCCGTGGTGGAGAAGATAGTCAGGGGCGGAGCGTCGGAGCCGGGCGTCTCTTTCTGCAGGGGGTCGTAGTGGATGCCGTCGTAGATGAGCAGCACACGTTTGTGGTATCCAGCATCCTCCCCAAATCGATCCACTCGCACCGTCTGAGTGTCCACCACACAGATCTCGCACTGGTAAAACTTGGACAGGATGGAGACCTCGATGGCCCCCCCCCAGGTGTCGTCACGTCTGATCCACGTGCAGTAGTCCTCGTTGGTTTTCCCCAGCACCGCTTCAGAGTAAGCTGTGGTGTCACTTGACACGATCTGGGCTATGAGGCTGCGCATCTCTGGGGCGCACGCAGGGTCATACACCCCCCCCTCCACCACATAATACACACTGGTGAAGAGGCATGAGTTGTCTGCTGGGACGACTCTACGTGCCAGCATGGGCGAGGCTTCCAGTCGTGGTACTTTAGTCACAGCGGGTTGTTCCTTTGGCTTGTTTTTGTCTTCCTCAACAATGAGTGTGTCTCCTGTAGAGGAAGGCCACACAGTTTAGCCTAGTCTGACTTTTGTAAGAACAAATTGAGAGGAAACATCTATTTTGTTTACAGCTTTGCAGTTGTTAACAATATGTTGAGTTATAGTCAGAACACCTTAACTGCAAATAGGTTTGCCACTTCTTGAGAAATATGCCGCCAACTTTCCAGATTTGTTATAATAATAATTTATTCAAAAATGTACTTAAATGTTAACCCAGTCAATACATGATGTGAATGTATCTGAATGTTTGACATCAACATACCTGATTTGATAGGGTAGTCTTTGAGGTGAGCGTCTCCATTTTGAAGATCCAGGCTGCTGGGTGGATAACCAACCATGATTTTCTGCACATCACATGGGATACCAGTCAGCTCCTCCACCATACTCTTCAGCTCTTGGACACAGGACTGGTGAGTCAAGCCCTGCATTATGTGGCTGCCATTTTTGGTTTTACAGCGAAGCCGCAACATTCTACCTGCAAAAACATTAGACATTGTATCAGTAACAAAACTATACTCATCCACTAATCAGGCCACTTATCAAGTGATTTAAATAGCCATCAAGGACACTTTTATGGACATCCATCTTAATAAAAACATCATATCAACTTATGAAGTCAACAGGCATAACCCTGTTTCTGCTGCTGTCATTCTTATGCCTAATAGTAGTTAAGTAACAGTCCTAGTTCCTCATCTATTGAAGCATCATTTACTGTCTTGCTGCCACATATGGTTGCACAACAAAGGGACTGAACAGCTGACCGCAGGACTCTGATGGGAGGAACAGACATACTTTGTTCACATCAATGCGGTTTCCCTGAGGTTATATTTTTGACCGTTAAAATGCAGAGGATCTGCTGAAATTAGTGGTAACTTATTCACTTTTCATTTTGAAAATGACACATATCAAGTTGTTCTGATATAGACATAGTGACATTCTGAGGTGTACTAAAGTCAGATGAATGTATTATATATCAGGTTGATATATTTGCCACTCTGTGAGAGACTTCTTGAGTAGAAATATGGTGTTGCTTTATGAGTTTTGGTGCCTTACTTATTCACTCTATGCACCCCTGCAACTTTTGCATTGATAATTATTGAATCAAACTTTGAATTATTATTCTTTGGTTGTGAATTATACGTGGCAACAGCTATTTATAACATTTCCATTTATTCTGCAAAGGCCTGTTTCAATTCCATAAACAAATAAAGCCATGGGTGGAGACACATGTACATTTATTTGTTGGGAAGATGAAATAAAGGCCACTCCGCAGACGGGGTAAATATTTAAGAGTCTACAGTCATTTCAAATGACGCTGATAGTTTGCCTCCTATTTACTTGATGGAATCACAGTTGATTGTGTTCCATTTACTCAAACTATTTTTGAAGTAATACACTCAAAAAGGAATTTTTCAAACCTTAATTGTTTTCTGTTGTGCCACAGAATAGGAACTTAATTTACACAGACTATATTCACTTTGTGCCGATTTTAAATCAGCCATCATGATCATGTAGCTACACATAATATGCACCCAAACGTTAGCTAAGTTAGCTCGGGACTCAGCTGCTTCATGGTGTAGCGTTAAGCTGGTTGTTTTAGCTCACCATTTGTTAGCCAAACGTTAACTTTTGCCTCACAACAGGAACCAGGGTGTCAGTTAGCCGTTGTGTGATGGTACTGCTTTCTGAATGGACCCAGCATAACAACTGCAATGCTGATGAAGCATTAAAGGGCATCAAGTGACAGCGACATGCTTTGTTTTTGTTCTTTGTTCTGTCAGTTAACTCATCAGCAAGACCAACAGATAGCGGGCTAAGCTAGGAACTACCTGCCAAGCGAGACAATATAGCATGATTATGTAGAGCCAGTTACTTCATAAACATTGGACAAGAATGGCGTTAGTGACATGTATTATGAACATGTTTAAATAAACACACTTGCCCAGACTCATAGACCAACGTTAACGGTAGCTATATCATGTGTTAGCATGCTAACCTACACATTCACTTGGCGTTAAGTGGACCGTTTTTTCAAGCATTTCTAATCTATGTAGACTAATGTACATCATGTTACCTGTCAATTGAAATATATTAACACGACAGAGTATTTCATAAAATAAATGACAACGAGCTAAATTCGTTTTACCTGCTGTTGACTGCAATCCTGCCTCAAACAATAAACATCTAGTGAGAAACTGGTGTGTGTATAACGTCACTCTGCGTCTGTTCTACGTCATGACGCTCAACACGGCGTGTACCGTACATTGTCTCTATACATCCATTCCCTTTTAAATGTATAACAATGACGTTAACCTTAAATGACTGTACTTACACAAGACTCATGGGCCACATAAGAAAATACCCTGCTAATTTTACAAACAATTATAGCATATTTATGTTATTTGTTCAAGATAACACATTAGCATCTCTTTGATCATGTTTTCTATATAAAGGTTTGGACCATAGACTGTAGGTTTGGACAAATCTGGAGATTTAAAAAAAAAAAAAGCTAATCTTTATATCGGCTCTTTTAACTTTAAGCTATTATTTGCTACCTTGATACTCCAGATGATGGCGCTCTTGAATATCTTATCAATTGTATTATTCTATTTAGATTTTGTTCTTTCTTCAGGCATTTTCTAAAGTATTACGTTTTCATCTTCTTGTAGAACTGAATTATTTACACTTCAGTTTATAATAACAAAACAAGTCACAAGATTTTGAAAAAAGAATGGAACCCTTTTCCCTGAAACCTATGACTAAATGTTTATAATTTAGGTACTCCTGTTTATGTCATAGTCTTTATCATTTTTTGCTCCTATATCACATAGGCCTATACACACACCCTGCATTTTTAAAGGACACTGGGGTCTACTTAGTTTTTAATAATTGTGAGACCTTTTTGCATCAACCAAAGAACAATTAACTAAACCCCACACATATTATATGATGTTTGTAATAGATTTGTACCACCCCATTTTGAAGATTACACAAAGGTCTTTACTACACACACTGGGTAAACAAAAATCATATGAGAATTCACTTTTATTTTCTGCATGAAAGGCACAGTAGGCTGCTATGAGCGAATACATATCAATATTCAAACATTACAAAGTCGTAGAATATAACTTGTGCTACTGTCTAGGATTAAGTATGATGAGAGGATTTTGTGTTTTGAATATGTCAAGAGAATTAAGTAAAGAGTAAAGTTACATTACACAAGCAATTCAAAGAAATGTATGGCAAGTATGATAAAATGATGTCAAGATATAGCTAATAAGCCATCAACATGCTTGGATATAAAGTCAAGAAAAACAATAAACAGATGAACATTTAGGGTTTAAATTGTGATGGCGCAAACCATCTCATTACAAGTAGCCTATGACAGAAAACTAAGCTTCTTTAACTGCTGCTAGAACACAGTTTTCCCAATGGGGTATTTCTAACAAGACCAACAAGATATACAAGGCTTCCAAAACAGAAGAAACCAACTCAATACAGTATTTTAATTTCCTTCAAAATGACAAAAGCACAAATAAAAACCAAATAACAATCACATAACATGTGATGTTAGAAATATGAATATAAGACTTACAATTACAGTATGTTTGCTAAATGAGAATATTTGTATCTTATAAAATAATTCCTACAACATCTTCTGTATAACAAGTTCTATTTGCAATGACCTAAAAATGGTTTTCAACGCACAAGTTAAAGTTGAGGGAGGTATTATAATATTTACATAGAGGATAAGTTAACCTGTTTATTCTTGGTTGCTTGATTGTTGTGCGCATGCAGTAGTGTTTGATACCCATGAAAAGTCTTCCAGTTTGAAGCCTCAGCATGCAGAGTGAAGTTAAACAGAGAGATTTAGGACCAACAAATGACCTCATAATCAGACCAACATTTCAAAGAATATGGTTTAAAACAAATAATATCATCTTTCTAACATGATTGAACCCAGAACTTTGACACATTGAAGGAAGAGACCTTCATCTTCACTCAGAAGCGGACACAGCCACTCGTTTCTTCGGGGCTGTCAGCGTCGCTGTCAGCATCGCTTCCTTCGCACAGGGACTCCTTCGAGAGAAAGGAAATGTCACAGACATTTACAAATTAATGACTTACAGCAGCAAATGCTATTTTAGAGGAAAACATTTTCCCAGGGGCCCCAGGAGTCTTAAGTTCTTATATGAAAAATTAGGTCATTAAGTGAAGTGTGGTAAAACAATCACATTAGAGGAGGCTCTTTCAGGCAAATTATCACTCTAGGAATCTAGTACACTTAATTAAATACAATATGAAGGAAATAAATAACTAAATATGTTAAGATGTTCTCAATTTTGTTTCATTGTGAACTATATCTAGGTGGCTAATAATGACTATCATCAAAGACTTTTACTGAAGTATTAAAGGTGATGAAGGTTAGAGAAACCGAAAGATTGAAAACTATTTAAATACACCACTGTGACAACGTATGACATGGGTTGTGGGAAAGAAGAGGGCTAAATAAAGGGATGGCTAGATAAACTACGAAATACTCACAGACAACCGCATCCTATTCGAGGCTGTAAGACAGGTAGGAGGTGGAGATAGAAACAGATAGAAGTGGAGATGGAAACAGATAGATGTAGAGATGGACTGAACACACAAGGCAAGGCCGACAAATACACAACACGTATAAATATATTATTCTATGCTTTTTCAAATTTGAATGATTAAAATCTTTCATTTGTGTATTGTTTTTTTGCCTAATTGCTCTCAAATTGGATACATTTTGTAATGTATTTAAGGGAATTGATGCATAACCAAAGCTGTGTACATTATATATACAGTATAAGATGTCTTTGATGTTTGTGTGTCTTTTGAATCCCATGTTGGCTAGCTCAAAACAAATTGGCATGCTGTTCTGCATATTCAAGCAGCCCAGTAGTGAAGCATAGGTCATGCATTTTGGTAAACAGACAACATAAAAAGAAGGCAGCAACCCATTCAAGACCCAAAACATGCCCCGAGAGAGAAACATAGAAAGAGAGATGGATTCCATGTATGTATTTTCAACACAGACACTAAACATCGGGAGGATCCAACACTGAGGCGAGGGGATGGCAAACTGTGAAGGGAGGTGACCGAATACAGTTGACTGGTTTAGAAGGGGGCTGGGGGGGGGGGGGCTGTAACTCTGGCACTAACTTGGCTTTGCCGTCCCTCTGGCATCAGTGCTGCGGGGGTGGGGGCGAGCGGGAGCCAGGGCTGGTTGCCCGCGCTGTAGAGCCTAGGACGCTTGAACTGGTCGTGACTGGACAAGGGAGTGTAACTATTCCGCCGGAGTGTGAGAGCAGAGTCCATCGCAGATTTATCCTGGTAGGGGAGGAAATATAGCAGGGAAAAAAGATTAAGGAACATGTGAACTCCTGGCAGGAGGGGGGGGGGGGCTTAACCGGACAAAGCCAAGCAAACTAGCCGTCTTCTCCACATGGATCCACACCAACAGGTTAGACAACTGTAAGTGTTTTAGGTGACAGACGCTGTTTAAGCAAAGGTATTCCATCACACAACAAAAACATATCAAATAAATCAGCCCTGATTTCACAGGACAAACAGAGAGTATAATAAAAGATGAACAATAGAATAATAGCTCAAATACAGATGTCTTTCATTAAGAACATTCTTAATATCAAAATGCAAGCAGGGCAGAGCCAAGCAAGTTAGCGCAAGCCATTGCCTCCATCAAGGTCAAACAAAAACAAAATAAACAACTTATTCAATATTCATCATATTGCTTAAGCCAGACTTATTAATAAGGTTCAAAGATAAAGGAACATAAGGAATATATAAAAGGGAGTCAAAGCAGCAAAGCCTCACACAGGGTAAGAAGTGCACCAAACTAGCAGACACAACAAACACAGGGCCTTTTAGACTTTGTTTCAGATGTTGAAATATGCTGATAACTTTTGAATTAATACTGGGTACATTAACAATAAACATTATTTGAATGGATTATTATATTTTGAAGCTTTAATTAAAAAATAATAATGTAATTTGTCAGCTCAATCCAGAGGGACTTACAAGAGTCCGGTCTCGATGCGTGTTCACTGCCTCCACATTGAGATAAAACAGTTCCACCTTGCAACCTATTGGAACAAAATACAGAATACATTTAAATAAATAAAAAACATTTAAAAAAAGAAAAATGGTGTTATATTTAGAGGTAAAGACGTACCATATGCAACAGGGGTTAGCTTGAGTATCGTGTGGAGTGGACATTTCATATATGGTAGATCTTCTGCGGAAAGCGAATGCATAAAATGTCATCATCTTTTTTGTAATGTAATTATTGATATTTTTATGTTTAAAGGTGGGGTAGGTAAGTTTGAGAAACCGGCTCGAGATACACTTTTTGTTATATTCCATTGAATGATCTTAACATACAATGAATATATTAAATGCTTTGACAAAAAATCCATTAAAAAATGTAATCTGTGGAAGCCGTAAGTACTGTAAAAAGCACGACCAATCATCTGAGCCAGCCCGGTTAAAATAACTGGATGGCCTACCTGCCTGTCAGCCTTCCATCTGTGCACAAACCTATCTCGTGCCCTCATTGGTCATGTGCGCGTTCGTGTGTGTTGGAGGAGGGGCTCTGTGAGGAAGTGGCAGATTTTTTCCGGTTGTGTATTTTCAAATTCTAGCGCACTCGAGCTGGTTTCTCCAAAATGACCTACCCCACCTTTAACCGATTAAACATACATACAGTAGTTTAACCTTCTAGGTAATTATAGTTAGTAATAATACTTAATAATTAAAATGGACAGATGTTTTATTTTTTAAATAAGTACAATTATAAAAAGTCACAAACATTTTTAACAAATTCCATCAACATCGATCCTATGGGGGTTTCTCAAGAGCTTAAACATACAGAAGGGGCCAATTGAGGAGCCGCCAACATTTATCCAACACAGAGCAATCCTGCACTTGGCTTGTAGTAAACATAGGTCAACCATTTTTATTTCTCTATCAGATAGAGAACACTGGTGTGGATAAATGCTTAATAAAGTTAATTGAATACAGGTCATGTGATAGAAATATAATATAACCAAAATCACTTCCCCCAACTGATATTTGCCCAAAAAATACACTTAGATTTGTCAGGAATATAAGGATTAAATGTGTTTCACATTACAGGGGTGATTCTGACCTGCACTCTCGTCCAGGAAGTAAGCCAGCAGGCAGCGCATCACGGCCTGATGGCAAATGACCAATACGTTGCCCTGCCTCTCCAGCTCCATGATGACCGGCTCCAAGCGCTGAACCAGGTCTTGGTAGGACTGAAAAAGAGAGAGAGAAGACTATTTTAACCACACTCCAAATGTCATGTTCAAACAACAAGATGAATTCAGTGTATTGAAAGTAAAGCATAGAGGGATTATTTCAGGTCACCTCTCCTCCTGGGTAGCGATAGTGGTACTTGTCCTGGTCCCTCAGTGCAAACTCCTCTGGGAATGTGTTCTCGATCATCTCATAGGTCATCTCCTCACACACACCCTGGATATGGAAAACAGAGCATTTGTCAAAATGTCAAAAGCACAAGTAAAAAGCTGAATGGATGCTTTCACAGCAGGATTTAAATACAGTCCACAAAAAAAACACAGCAGTCGTTCCTTTTTAAAGAAGAATGTTAGTTTCACCTGTAAGCACAGATATTTACATTCTGTTTTAGACTAATGTCTATCAACAGTACCAGGTGGTTTTTATTTGTTTTTAATATCTTGCCCTGAAAAAGGTCTTGCAAGGTTGAAACTGGTTGCATTTAAAATTAACAAAAAAAAAGGTAATCTCCTTAGATTGCCTGAACTATTCTCTCTTTACTGTGACCAATATCTTTTGAAACTGGCCTTTTGATTTTGGTGGAATGTTTTTGTGAACATTTACTTGAGTACTTTACTAAAGGAACCCATTTTAGGCACTTATTTTCATGCCACTTTCTACTATGTTTTAAAGGGAAATATTGTTTTACACCACTGCAATTATCTGACAGCAGTAGTTATCGGTTACTTTACATTAAGACATAAAAAAAATATTATGTTTTGTCATAAATCAAACTACCCAATGGTACTTTATTGAATACCTCCTCTACCACTGGTATTGAGTGATGTACATTAGGATGCCCCTTTCCCCGTGCCAAAATGTCTCGGAGAAACATTGCAAATAAAGTTTCTCCCCATCCAAACCAAAGGTACATGAATCTGTAATGAATCTGCTGAAGGTTAGAGGATGAGGGTACTGACAGCATCGATCTCGTTGAGTATCTTCCACTGTTCGTAAGGGACACACAGCTCCTCAGCTGTCTGGATGGTTCTTCTCAGCTGACTCGTCCACACCTTCAAATCTGACAGCTCATGCTCTTCAATGAAATCTCGTAGGGCGTGGGAAAACTGCAATGTTGGAGACACAGACAGAGGTTTCAAATAATCTAACCATTAATAATTTATATCCTTAATAATTGATTAAATTATTTATTTGCTTTATAAGAACCATGTTCAGTTGATAGCGACAGGAAAACAGGAAGTAGAGAAGGGTAACTGTGGTTATGACTAAGGAACACCTTATCTCACTGATATACCTCCTTAAGAAATGCTTGTAGCTGGGTTTCAGGACACAGTGGTGTTTCAGTTCATTAAATTAGGATTATAAAAGAGAACCTGTTTCCCTCGAGGAGAAAGCTCCGAGTCTCCTCCGATTCGGCCTTCGACGTTGTGGTCGCTCTCTCCGTGCCGACACAGGTAGATGGAGTGAGAGTGCACTTGGATGTTCATGAGGTAGTACACTATCTTACTCTGGATGTAGTCCTGCACTCGGTTCACCAGGAAACGCCGGCCCACGTTTATCACCTTGATGAAAGATAGGTCCCTGTAGATCAATCAATCAGACTTTATTTTTAAGCACTTTTCATACACAAACGTGAAATATAAAACAATACCAACCATTCCTGACACTATTTAATGATATTCAATTTTGTGATTAAAGAGGATCTAGTATGCTCATTTTCAGGTTCATATTTGTATTGTGTGCCTCTACTGTGACATGTTTACATGCTTTAATGTTCAAAAAGCTCTTGATTTTTCTCATACTGCCTGTGCTGCAGCATCTCTTTCCCCCCTCTGTCTGAAACCAGAGCCCAGTCTGCTCTGATTGGTTAGCTGGCTCGGTTGTTATTAGTCAACCAATGAGACATGTCCCGCCTCTTAGCCTATCACAGTATCACATACAATGTGTTGGAGCACTAGCCAATAAAAGTATGAATGTTGTGTAGTGATGTCCTTATGTTATGGAAGTAAACAAAGGAACACAATGGAGGCGTTTCAGGCAGTTGAGGGGGAGTATACGGGAGAGAAACTCCCTCTGGAGGGAACTTTGGGATTTTATACTTTGTAGACCATTTACATACACATAATTACACAATTGAATAGACACAGTACTGAATAAACAAAAAACATTCATTTATTTCTAATTTCAACAGTAGTTATTGAAATGTTATAATTCATGTTTGAAAAACATAAAAGAGGCAGAAGAAATGAGTCCTTACTTGTCATAATCATCAGGATCTATTGGTTGGTAAGTAACCTTGTAGCACTCGATTCTTTTGAGGAAATCATCCATCACCCTCTCTCTGTGTCTCTCTGGGTAGTCTGGACTGGACACTTTCACTTCCTGTTACAGGTATTCAGCACATTCAAACAATGTAAGAGAGCATGGTGGTTTTCACATAGCACTGTAGATAGTATGAATATTAATAGATTATGGGTTTGACCCAGACAACAAGTCCAACCGTAATGTCTGGCTGGTGACATGAGACCATACCAGAATATTAGCAGCAATGACCTCTGGGTCGTCACACACCGACTCCACAAAGAACACCTGTTGGAAAAGGGCATCTCACAGGGTCAGCACATGCTAAACTTCCTGTAACGGTGCATTGAAACAACGCCATCTCACATATTCACCTGCTTTTTATCAGATAGTAAAGACACCCTGTGAAGTTGTCTTTACATGTACTGTTTATACCAAAATGAAGTGTGAATTCTTGATGAAAGTAAAAATGTTTTCCTCACGAAACATTTGCAAACATATACTATATCTTACCTTATAAGCATTCTCTTTCACAAAAGATATAATGAGGTCTCGTCTTTCTCTTGTTGTGTTTGTTGCATCGAACACCTAATAAAGGAATCACAAAGGAGATTTCTCATGTTTAATGTGGGGTTTCTCTAGTATTACATGTTAGACGCTTTTATCCAAAGCGACTTACATACATTCAGTACTGTGGACAATCCGCACAGGAGCAATTTGGGGTGAAGTGTCTTGCCCAGGGACACAACGACATGCTGACCGCAGTGGGGTTTGAACCTGTGACCCCTGATCCCAACACCAAGGCTCTACCCACTGCGCCACACGCCCTCTTCTAGTAAATTGTCAGTAAGATTAAGGTTGCCTTAATGCCAGATGTGTTTCTGTTCTGGATGTTTTCAGCTAGTATGTATTGAAACGCAGACAGGGACACAGATCAACATATCAGCAAAAAGAGGACTCACTGCGATCTGCCCTCCCTCCACCGACAGGTACTTCTTCACATCCTTCAGAGCTACCAGAGCACACTGCCTTTAAAAGGGAGGAGAAACATGAGAACAGTGCTGATAAAAAGCCTCAGTATGATCTCATTCACCAAATCTAATACTTACTTTGCCCATAAAGTAAACTGGTGACCAGAAAGAAAATTGGATGTCTTATTTGGAGAATCTTTGAATTTAGGATATCTGCTGTTTCCCGGTTAAAAATCGTTTTACCTCAAACAAAGTGTATTCTTTTATTTGCACTGCTTTTAAAACAGTGATAAAAATACTTTTCAAAAACTCAGCAGCAATATATTTTTCCAATTACATGTTCTGGTTACATGATTGATAACCCATAGACCTTCATTTGCACTTCTTTCATTGCGACAATTATTTTGTAAGAAAAGTTATTTTCGGGTTAAATTAGTTTACCTGTGCACGGATGTGTTTTTTGTTGGTGTTTTTAACAAAACAAAACAGAACTGTCCCATTCATTTAAAGAGACAGTTTGATATTTCAAACATTTGCTTAGTCTTGATACCACTTTCATATCTCTAAGCAAAGTAAAGCAGTTCCCAATATATCCAGTCTTAATGATAAGCTAAGCTAAACTAAGGTAAGCTAAGCTAAGCTAAGGTAAACTAAGGTAAGCTAAGCCTAGCTAAGTCAACAGGTTGTTGGTGGTAGCCTTTTGATTAAATAAAACTTGATACAATATGAATAGTAAAAAACGTTATATTAAAACAGACATGAGAATGGTATCAATGTTCTCATCTTTCTCTTGAAATTAAAAGTGATAAAGTATATTTCCCAAACAGTTGGACAATTACTTTAACTCAATGGGATCTGTTTGGAACCAAAGCAAAAAGGTGAACTTCACAAAATAAATGATTCATTTAAACCAACATATCTGGTATTTCCAATAGCATAAGGACTGCAGCTACTATTTGATTCAGGTTTGAAACCCATGCAGCTGCCTGGCGGACTTGTGTCAGCTTCAGAGTGACAGTGGCAGCTTGTTTAATATCTAGGTCACGATTCAGCTCTGGAAGGCTGTCAGGAGCCTGTCACAAATCTCCTGATAGCCCTGAAGGACAAACCCCATTCCAAAAACCATTACTGGATAAGACCATGAAGGAAAGAGACATTTATTCTGTATACTTTTGGAGAAATCTGCAGTGGTTTACAGCGGTCACATTAATTTTAGATAAGTGCCAGTTTAAGGTCACAAGAAGACCGTGGAGACCCTGGTTTATTATAGAATGTTAGCTTAAAAACTGCATAGTCACTGATGCAGCAGTAGAGGCTGCATAGTGTCAAACAGAGCCATGTTGATTGGGAGGAAATGTTTGGTCAGACAATAGAGCTGCTACAGCTTCCCTTAATAGATATATAAAGACAATCTAATGACTGGACAAGAGCACATTAGTTAGAGTGGAACTTACTTCCTTATTCTCATGGCATCCTCATTGTCATGGCGGAAGAAATCATAGGACTTGTAGGCTCTGACAGCCTCTCTGCGGTACACGCCCAAGTTAAACACTGCAAAATGAAAACAATATATTAAAAGGCTTAATCTGTACACGTGTGCATCAAGTCACCCACAAGTTGCTTTTTAATAAGTAATTTCACCTATTACAACTCAACTGCTACACAATTGAGTTTCCTATTTTAAAAATACTCTGACCATCATTGCAAGCATATCTGAAGATTTCCATTCCTTTGGCGGTTCAATATCAATTACAGTATAAAATATGTAGTGAGCGTTTTTGATTGTTATATTCGGTCTGCACTTCATATTATTTTTTAATCATCACAGCGATTCAAGGATTTTTCGTTTAGTTCAAAGAGAGTATCAGTAGAAAATAGCACTTAAAGGTGGGGTAGGTACGTTTGAGAAACCGGCTTGAGATACACTTTTTGTTATATTCCATGGAATGCTCTTAACATCCCGATAGCAATGAATATCTGAAGTGCTTTGACAATAAATCCATTAAAAAATGTCATCTGTGGAAGCCGTAGCGCTGTAAAAAGCACGACCAATCATTTTAGCCGGCCCGGCTAAAATAACTGGATGGCCTACCTGCCTGTCAGCCTTCCATCTGTGCACAAACTTATCTCGTGCCCTCATTGGTCATGTGCGCGTTCGTGTGTGTTGGAGGAGGGGCTCTGTGAGGAAGTGGCAGATTTTTTCCGGCTGTGTATTTTCAAATTCTAGCGCACTCGAGCTGGTTTCTCCAAAATTACCTACCCCACCTTTAATACAGTGTAACTATGATTTTTGACATTGCTTCCTTTTGTGTTCTTTTTTATTCAACAAGCAAACATGTTGTACTTTAGCAGTATACCAAAAGAAGCAGAAAGGCAGAACTGAAAATACTTTCATATGATATCGCAAGTAATATCATTTTTGCAAAATTGAACAACATCATTGCATTTTGCACCTTTTCCTAATAACATGCAGCTCTAATATATAGTCAGAATAAATGAAAAGACAATTCAACAGGTTTCCATAACATGTCTTGTACTACCTTTGGTTGGGACCCCGATCCAGTTGAGGTAACGTGTGAGTTTCTTTGACATGTAGGTCTTCCCTCTTGCAGGCAGGCCGATCATTACGATCACCGTTGGAGAATTTGTCATATAGGAGGCCCATGCTAAAAGGACGTAGATCATAGGTCACTTCAATGGTAATCCCATGCATAAGAAAAATAAGCAAATAAATGACGTCATAATGTAAATGTACCCAATGTTAGTCAACCAACTGATTAGTCAATTCATTGATTAGTTGGTCAACAACAAAATTATCTATTTTGATAATCGAATCATAATTAAAGTCATTTCTCATGCAAAAATGGCAGCCGTTTTCAGCCTTCCAAACATGGAGACTTTGTTTTTTTCTGTGTTTAACGTCATTTTTAACTGAATATCTTTGGGTTTGTACTGACCACACAACCCATTATTAAACATTATCTTGGACATTGTGAAACTGGGATGGACAAATCACTATTTGCTGACATTTTATTGACAAGATGATTAATAGATTCATTTAGAAAAATAATTATGAGATAAATCCATAATTAAATAGTTGTAATAATTGTGTCTATTCTTGCAGGATTAGGACACTTACATAACTAGGCCATGTTTCTACTGGACAAAAATAATTGTCTCAGACAGGACCGGAAGAAATTAAAAATAAATCATCCCTAGAGAAAAAAGCAATTTCCTGAAGAACAGTGGAAACCACAGAAGGTGCCACACTTTTTTATATCTTCTTCTTCACACTTTAGTTTTTTCGCCCAGATGTTCACCTTTTCATTTCAGTATCTTTCGCAGGTTGGAGTCTTAAAGGAGAGATTGGTTCATACTTATATTTGGGTTTCTACTAGAACTTGTTAAATGCTTCAGTGTTTAAAAAACAACTATTTTTCTCCATGAGAATTGACTATACCTGTATTCTGCCCTCTGTATGAAATAAATTGCGTTGCTAGGAAACAACTTGGGTTCATGACAACTTCCTGTAAACTGGTTTCATGTAACTGGGACACATTTAGAGTATTTACATATGGTATTTACATCTAAAACTGTGGGATGGTCTTCATGTATTGTGTTGTATTATCACAACAATCAGAAGTCCTGAAAGCTCATTTAAATGAAGTTTACGAGTTCAGGATTGAGCGTTTAGATATGTTTACAACATTTCATAATAAAAACTGCTTTAGAAATATAAATGTAGATTAAAAAGTCTATGTTTACAATATAGGAGGCTTTAGTGAAGAAGTGGCAATGTCCCAGGGAGGTGATTTAGAAAATGTGTTATAGATCCAGAGTGAACAATACAAGGTTTTATATTACAATGGCACCAAAATAACGTGTTTAAATCAAATTATTGTGGTAAAACGGTAAAACCTCGACTTTACTTACAGCATTTCTTCTCCTTGGTTCTCAGGTCTGTTTTCGTAGCTTCTGCCGAGTTTGAACAGCCATTGTCTATCTGAGTGCACGACATGTTTAAAGTATTTTTGAGTCAAAATCAGCTGTCCCTCGATGTATTTCTCAGAGGGACATCATCCAAGCTGATCTGAAACAGATGAGTCACAATACATGTCATCCATTACTTCCATGCATCTCTGGTAGAACAGAATCTTGCAAAAATAGCAATAGGCTACATTCTCCAAATAGTATGTGTTTTTGGCTTTATGTATCCGTGGTAACATGAGCCAGAGGAGTTAAGGATGAAATGTTGCCACATCATCCGTTTACAAAAACCCCGCTTTGGTTGAACACACTGTAGCCGCATAAGAGCACGCGGTGATATCCTCTCTGACGGGGGGTACTTGAGTTCATGCGACACTTAATCTGAAGTGAAATATACAATATAATCCAACTCCAACATAATCCTTGCAAGACGCGTTTCTAACAGCATCTCATTCAAATGGATATTGCTTTTTTTACCTGCTCGATAGGCGGTAGTTTTTCCGGTAAGCCTCTGCGGACACGGTCGGCACGCGGGTCTCTCGAGCTGCCGGGCCGCCGAGAGTTTGATCCTGCCGCTGCCGGGCCGAGAGTTTGATCCTGCCGCTGCGGCCGGAGGAGGCGGTCTGCTCGGCCTGCCCTTGGAGCTGGGGTGCCTCCTTGGTCGGCTGGTGTCCTTCCAAACTGGAGGTGTGCCACTACGTCATATTTTATTTTATTTTTGCCTACCGTAACGTTGATCATACGTAAACGCGTAAAGCTCTAATAGATTAAAAAGACAACATAATAGGATTTTTTTAGAAGGCAAAATGTTAAAAGAGAAACATTACACGATTGATAGGTAGATAAAAACATTTATTCACCTCTAACAAGTATTTTCTTTAAGCAAAACTTGGCATAGTTATTTCCTTTGACAATTCATCGACACAAAACACAGATAGTGGTCATTATTTACAGGTACCATT
The DNA here is from genome assembly GCF_902827175.1 of Gymnodraco acuticeps. Classification (NCBI taxonomy): domain Eukaryota; kingdom Metazoa; phylum Chordata; class Actinopteri; order Perciformes; family Bathydraconidae; genus Gymnodraco; species Gymnodraco acuticeps. The sequence goes on along the minus strand of NW_022991977.1, from coordinate 286,380 downwards.
ACAAGTTTAAGTGAAAATAGACCCCCAAATAAATAAAGCCCTCTTACAATCACAAAGTTTCCTCTTTAAACCGTACAAAAATCAAATTCCTATGAAAATTAATTTAATTAAACTGGCAGCCCCTTTTGATTTAGCGGCTTCAGATAGCACATAGCTTGATTTACAGTTAGTTTAACTAATATATTGATGGGAAAACATCAGTAAGACTATATAAACTATCCACTCCAGGTCTGTATTTACATTTTGTTGTGCGTATACACCTCTGGATGCCACGGATGCCTGAAATGATCTCAGACCTCAAAATCACCCCTATATTTAACGACACACTGAAAAGGGGTAAAACATTAGGCACTGGTTTAGTGGCGTGGTAGATGGACACCAACTGAGCCGCCAGCAATTGTGTGTGAGCAATAGTCAGAGCATCTCAGGCTTGGGAATGACTGATGAAACTCAAGAGACAGACGTTTCTGCTGGAAGGCACAGACAATGAATAACAGTCAGTAGATTTGCACTTTTTTGATGAGACGCTGTAGCTGCGGACAGAGCTTCTGGTATCCAGTGTCCGACTGTTAGTAGTTTGCTCTTTTCACATTAAGGCTTGATTTTCCACAGCTGGAAATGAAGCAGAGAATATACAACTTTTGTTAGAGAAATCTACACACACACACACACACACACACACACACACACACACACACACACACACACGACACACACACACCACACACACACACACACACACACACACACACACCACACACACACACACACACACACACACACACACACACACACACACACACACCACACACACACACACACACACACACACACACAACACCACACCACACACACACACACACACACACACACACACACACACACACAACATTTTGGGAATAACGCTTATTCACTATCTTTTAGCGAGTCTATTCCAGTCCCATGTCTGTGCTATAAATGTGGAACTACAACCAGAGCCCATTAGCTCAGGTTGTTTCAGCATAGTTCAAAAATGTACCACGGATTACCATGTATCTTTTGTTTTAACCATAAAAACTACTAGTAATAGTTAATAAGTGAGCATTAGAGAAGTTAATTGATGTATTTTTGAACTTTGAATGCAGCTAGACAAGCTATTTTCCGATGCTCCCAGTCTTTATGCTAAGCTAGGCTAACAGCCTCTGGGGTTCACACACAAACATGAGAGTTGTACACATAACTTAATACTAAAGGGAAATGTGCCTATTCAATTAAGTATATTCACAATAGAGGGATTGCTAAATTACACATGAGATATCATTTAACTTTAGCAGAAAGACCCTCACTCTGATGTTGAAGCCGAGCAGGTCGCTGACCACAGCAGACACAGCGGACAGGATGACCACTCTGGTGATATTGTAGATCAGAGGGTTCACAGTCAGACCCAGCAGTCTGAAAGGTATATCCAGCTCCTTAGGAGGAGAGAGGGAATACAATGTTATATAACTTTACAAAATGAGTCAAAGCTAGAATGAATTATGGAGGTTATTAGAGTGTAATACTAAGGGACAGTTAAGTAGTTAAACATAAAGTGAGATTACTGAACACCAATTATTGAACAATTGTAACTAACAAACATCAACTCAGTCAGTGGAAGTAACAGTTTTATTAACATAGTCAACAGGATGAGGAATTATATATTTTTTATTTTACATTTTGGTTAACGTCAGCCATTGTTTATTTTCTAAAAAACACATTTTAAACCAACTCGGAATGTTTCATTATTTAAATGACACAATGGGAAAAATAATCTAACCTAAAAGTGCTGCCTTAATCTTATTTTGAAAGGATTAGAATGCTAATATATGCAGTATTTTACACTTAAAAATCAAACAAAGCCCCTCTGATGGTACATTAAAATTAGAGTATTTCTTATTCAGAAAACAAGCTAAAATTGCTTACCTTCATCAGTTTTGTAGCTAGTTTCAAAACGTTGTTCACAATGTTGAGTTCTTCTTTCTTATTGGGTTTTTTCTCCATCTTGAGATACAAATTGATCTGCAACAGTTTCACATAATATAAATAATACAATAAAGTCATGGTCATTTTTTAACTGAATGATATACTGACTGTAAATCATCTGATAGTATTGCTGTACAGGGCTGAACCCACAGAGAAATAACCTGCAGCTCCATGTGTTTCCCTCTTTGCAGACACATATTCTTACCTGCTCGGTGAGCAGCACTGATGAGTTGCTGTATTTGCAGTTTGTCTCTGAGCCGAGCGTTGCCAGCCGTAACAGAAAGAGGATGAGGGAGGAGGCCCACACCATCAGCTCCCAGTTAGTCAGGGTCTCTAGGAATGTCTGGTGGTTGCGCAGAAGCTAAAGAAGGGCAACAAAACAACAACAGTGGTTATGCTTGTAGCCCTCAGCAATTAGTTGTAAGAATTGGGATTCAACTGTATCATGACATTACATTGTTTTTAGCTGACACTTTTATCTAAAGGGACTTACAATAAGTGCAATATACCAAAAAGATACAAACTCAGAACAGCAAGAAACATGCAGGTTCATTTGTTTCAATAAGTCAAACCATTGTAGGTGCTGGTGCATTAGCTTCAAATGAGCTAAAACCATTGAAGTACAACATTTAGCTTTCCTGATATCAATGGAGAGCTTGTTTCCACCATTTATGAGCCAGGATAACTAACAGGAGTACTTTTGACAAGCCGAGTGATAAATAGGTCTCATCTTCTTGTCTGGTAATAGGATTAGATGGTTGCATCTTTTGTGGCTGTCTGGTAACATTATTACATTTGGGATCGCTTCACAGATCAGATCTGTTCCAGCTGATAAATAAGATGACCTGACCTGGGCGCAAATGATGAAGGAAATGGAAAGTGCCAAAAGGAAGATAGTGGAGACAATGACGTCAACGGAGCGCTGCGGCCCTCGTCTCTGCAATAAAATCAGAAATATTTTATTGATATCACAGTGGGGAACAGTGCAGATAAAAAGGCAAATGCAATATGTATTCAATAAGTAGCAGCAAAATGACGTACGGGTAGCATCCAGTAAGAATAAGCAAGTCAGTGAACACACCACTACAAACAAAGACTAGTCCAGTGAAACACTCTTGAGGTGAATAAAATATACACAAACAGGGGGAGTTTTAAAGCAGGAGAATACACACCCTGAGAAAAGAGCGTAGTGACAACCACATCTTAATGTTCTGGACTTTCTTCAGCCTGAAGTGAGGGATCTCGGATTTCTTGGCCTTGCGAGCTGAAGTCAGGTGGCTGAAGTACTTGGCAAACAAGAGTCTCTGTAACGGGAACAAGGGAAATACAGTGTCAGAGATGCAAAGCACAGATAGAGTTAAGCAGTTCTGCAAAGAGTCAAGAGAGGTGATTCTGTTTAAATGGTCCTTAACACCACTAGAGGGAGACATTTGTTAAATAAATGAACTGAATGAATTGATAAGTGTGGATGAGTTGGATTAATGTAAGTACATGGATTTTCACTTCATGTTTATTACGAAAGGGCAATATTTGCACATGTAGGGCTTGAATAAAATGTCAGGGGATAAGAGCCAAGTTTATTGGATATTCTGAGAATTACAAATCTGAAAAGAAGCTAATCTATAGTTCAAAAATATGGATTTTGTCACTAAATTCAACTTTTCTATTTTGATTAATACGGTTTGGAACAGTTCCTCTCATGCTTTGGATGATGCCAAAAGGAAGTATAATATGTGTGGTTAGTGAGTAGTCCCCTTGAGCTCTGTTATCTTTTGTCAACATTTTTTTTGGCATTTGCTAATTTGGACCATTGAAAAACATGCCGATTTAGCCGTTAGTAGTTCCTGTTTGCATTGTTACCATGGATGTCAGGACGACCAATTTAATAATTAATTCTCATATTGAAGAACGTTATAAATGTGGTAATTATGAAAAAAGAACTGAGATTATAGGAGATTTTTTTCTAGGAGTTATAAAAAGACACAGACGTTTATATGAGCTATTGATAACCTCAGGAGTTACATTCAGTTATGAAAAGCCATTTCGTTTTGACTGTGATGGAGGAATGCCACTTTTGGGTTAAAATTGATTCTATAAGCAATCATATTTAACTACACATAACCTTGTGGCAAGACATAGCTGAGAATAAAGTGTGAGCAAATATATAAAAAATACTTCAGCGCTCACCTGTTTGTACGTTCTCTCAGCCACACACATCATGAAGAAGAACAGTCCTATGAGGCAGACTCTTTGCAGCGTTGTGATGAGGAAAAAGACGTAAGCATGGAGACCATGCTGCCCCAGCGCCATGTCTACCAGCTCCTTCTGTGAAAGGGAGCTGAGTTTGGACACGTCCAGACGCTGAGCCAGGTGGAAGGCAAAGGGAAGCAGAGCCAGGGTGGTGGTCATCAGCCCACCAAGCATGAGGTAGCCCACACCCTGCTCCACCAACTTCACCTGGGAAGAAACAGGAGGGAGACACAGGAGACATCTTGTTATGCTGCAAAGAAATTCTGCTAATAAAATCAGTGCATCTGGACAGGTACTCAGTCAGAAAATATTGATTTAAATTAACATAGCCTGCATGTTTATTACCCAGAAGTGATTTAACAGTACATGTCTGACAGTTAAACGTTGAGATTTTCAATTTTTTTCATATCGGTAATTATGTAAAATGTACATTGTAATTCTAAGAGCCATTTTGATGGAGTGTCATGTTTGGGTTCAAGTTGTCACAATGAGGTGTTATTCACTGTGTGTCGCTGTCCGATTCCCTATGGCGAATGGTATTTACGTTGTTTTTTTGTCACCTGATAGGGTGTGTCTGACCGCGGAAGGGCAAATGGTTAAAGGCAGTCGAAATACCACAAAGCATGTTTGTTAACAAGGATAATTGTATGAACTTCACTTTCACGATGCACAAACCCTGGTCAATAAATGGAATGTACTATTCCGCATCATCAACAAGCCTACCGACTCATCATTGAAAACAACAACACAAACGGTATCTATAAACACAGTAAGCGCGTCAGCCAATTCATCCCGGGAGTTAAAACACCACATGGAAGCTTCAGTATTGGGCTCCTTTGGCAATCCTATCTGCACCTTTATTGCATAACTCAAGATGACTACACTTTGAATTGCAATATTTCTTGTCACAGATATGACTGTGTGGTAGACAAACTAGGAGACCTAGAAGAGGTTATTGTGTAAATGTTGTGTTTTAAAGGGTTAGGAATCACCTAAGTCACACAATAACCAAAACAACATAACCAATCTAGGCAGTTGTAAACCAGAACCATCCTCTGTCTGTAAGTTAAAATGATTGATTTTGTCAGAGGAGTCTGGTGGTTTGCAAAAAGGGCATCGACAACAGCTTCAGTTCCCCTGTGAAAATGGCTGTCTGACACAGCAAGGTAAAGAACAGTGAACTCTCCCTTTTTAGGCACACAGTCTTGGTTCTTGGCTTCAAACACTTGTATTATGCAGCACTAGGAGGGCTATCGATAATATATTGGTTTTGTGATATGAGACTAGATCTCTAAATATTGCACTAAGTGACTTTCTACTGGTTTTAAAGGATGCATTACGTAAGTGACAGATTGTTCTAGCTGTCTGTTATATTATTTGCCTTTACCCACATAGCCATTATATCCACATACCTAATAATCATATTTAATTTTTTTTTTTGGGTGAAAGCAATAGTCAACCCTATGATATTGTCGCAATTTTGAAGTCCAGGTATTTAACCTCAAATATTGTGATATCGGATGTCTTCATACCACACAGTCTAAAACTGCACATGCTGTATCATTATTACAAACATAAAGAGGATATTGTGTACCCGTGTGAGGATGATCCCACTGATCTCCAATACTGACATGTCTGCTTTCTTACACTCGCCCTGCTCCCATATTATGGCACTGACACGGTCCTTGGATGGGTGACACGACTGCAGCCAGGACAGCTGGTTCTGAAATCACATGCACAATAAACAACATTTAGTTTACTGCTGCTTTTAAATGTGTAAATAATGCTGCAGTGTCATATTCTGCAATGGTTCTAGGGCTAAATAGGATTCTGAGTTACTGGGATTAGTCATAAAATGTGGAGATCTGAAAATAAACCATGACTTTTTAAACACAACCGTTATGTCCACACAACACAAGGTTTATTGACGATCTTACTCCGGCGATCCCCTGCTGCAGGCTCTCATCGTCACTGCTCAGAGTGGTGGTTGGTGGGAGCGTCAGGCCGGCATTGTACCTCCCGTTCACCTCACTGTCGCTGCTCTCCGTGGAGGCGGAGTCAGGCCCCTGGAGAAGCTCCTCCCACAACGTGTCATCGGTGTCGGAGGCAGGACGAGAGCCCAACCTTGGCCTGAGGCGATCCACCTCTCGAGGCTTCACTTTGATGGAAGCCCCACTCACTTCCTGTTTCAGTGTTTGAAATAATTATTTAAATCTTGCATGCTGTGATCAATCTTAAATACCTGTTCTATAAACAAAACACCAAACTTCACCTGAGGTCTTAATGTGGGTGTGGCCATAGAGTTTAGACTCCTCCTTCTAACAGAGGCCCCTGTTTCAGATGGCGGCCTTGTTGACGCATGTTGTCTCTCTTGATCAGATGCTGGAAGAATTAATTCCACCGGTTGAACCCCCTCCTCTTCCTCACTGGAGAGCTCGTCGGATGCCCCAAAACCTGACTTTCTTGTGATCTGTGAAAGAATATCAAGTCACACAAACAAAAGGAATGACAACACATGCATGAATTTGAAATATGCCATAAGACTAAAATTATATGGTGTAAAAAACATGTTATTAAAGAATCTAGAGCAGCTTTGAAACACAACCCTTAACCAACGGAAATTCATAAAATAACAAAACCATCCGTCAGTGTGATGAACTCCGATATAATAGCGAGAGTTGATAAAACGACTGCACGTTTTAATATTTATTAAAATATCTATTCAGATATAGGTCATCGACTTCATTAAAGATAGTTTTCATCTTTATTACTACTTATTCAGGTTTAACTCAATCTGCCTTTCTTTTTGAGACAGCAAACTAAACAAAAATACCTTATTTTGATGTTGATATTAGCCATGAGGTAACACAATTCAAAATGTTATTAAACCTACATGTCAATACAGCCCACCTGCATTTATTTGGTGTTATTTGTATCTTTGATTCATAAGTTATTTTCTTCTTTACTTTATATCACAGTCTTGAGATTCAGTAGTTTGATGAGTGACTGTACCCTCCTCTCTTCGTTCCTGTATAACAGCTGGCTTTCTTCAAACGACCAGGGCCCCTGCTGCTCTCTGTCCTCGCTGTCATTCTTCTCCTCAGATTTTTTCAGCCCTCTGCTCTTCCTTGGCCTTGCAGGAGACAGAATAAAAATGTCAGTTGAAGACAATACATTCTAAATACAGCAGCCATTACAAAATGAGCTAAACCCACAGGAGTGAAAGAAGTTCAAGAGAGGCCTTACTGAATAGAATAACTCTAGGTTTAAGGTCTCTGAGTCTATTTGTGTGAATAATGTGGCAGTTTATGCACCTGAGGTGAGAGTGTGTTTGTAAAAGCAAATGAGTGTGCAGTGCCTAACAATGAGTACAGCACCTCCGTCTGCGAGCGGGGCTGGTGGTGCAGCTGGCAGCTGGACTGCCCGAGGACCACCGGCTGGACTCAGTGGACACAATCTGGCAGTGCACCGTGCCCAGCAGCAGCATCAGAAACATGGGGCCAAACACCTCGCTGGCACTCGCCCCAGGGACATCCACGTACAGCAGCAGCGCGGCCACTGAGGGGAGCAAAACATTTGGCATCAGCAAACAAAACGGTCCCTTCGGGGGGACATTATAACAGAATTCCTGCTTACTAATGAGGTCTTTCTGTGTTGCTCAGGTGTGACGGTTAATATGGTTAGTGTTGCACATAACTGTGTAAACTGTGACAAATGGAGATCCTGAATTAAGTACATATCAAAAACAGGGTACTGTTTTTTTCCTTTAATGACCGTGTTTGTGTTTTAATGGTTTAACAAAGTCAATAGAAAAAGCTCTAAAAGATTATTACAGATGCAGAGATGTTGTAATTTAGGAACAACACACACTCAACAGTAACTGTTGTAATATACATGAGCTTTGTCAGTTAATATTACCCAATGCATGTCAAGTTGGTTAACTCATTTGAGCTCCATTGGTTCAAGAAAAGCATGTTAATAATTAGTATTATAAAAGAGGCAGTTTTAAAAAAGGTACAAACATAATAAACTATCTGAAGGTCTAGAATAGGGGTCCAGACAGAAAGTATTTACTAAATATATTACTAAGACATGTGAAATTGGACAGAGTTAATGTATTATGACAAAGATGTTAAGGATTAGTATTCTGTCAAACCTGTTCTCCAACATCAAGTGACATTTCAGTTATAACTTAAAATCTTTCATGAGTAGCATAAGTGTCAAGACACTTGGAGTTTGTTTAAAATGTGTAGTCATGTCATTTGTACACTGGTTCTTGTAATTATGTTAATGTTTGAAAGAATAAACCAATGCAATCCAGTTCTCTGAGAAACCACAGCCCCATTATGAATACAATTAGATTGAGCCGGTGAGCAAACCTTGCATGAAGTAGAGCACGAGGATGCAGGAGGAGATGGACTTGGAGGTGACCTGGATCCACCACTGGAAGAAGAACGGGAACAGCAGCACTCGGACCAGACCCTTCCGAGTCAGAGCTGTCCAGGGCCGGTCTGGTTTAGCTTTGCTGAAAGTTGACCCTAAAGGGAGGAATAAGAAAGTCTCTTACAAAGCTTCATTGAAACCATTATAGATTTGACAATATCTCACAGCTTTACAACATAATTGTTGCTCTGTTGCCGTTAGGGTTAAGCAAGACACAACTACATTGAACTAAAGTTACAGAAACAGAACGTACAAAACGGATCAGAACATAGGCAGAAATGACTTAGGTTAGTGTGGATATGTGTGGACAGGGTAAGGAGCAAATGTATTTACTGCTAACAATAGATGGAGAACTACTCTTCATCGATCCTCACCTCTTACTAAGTCGACATCGATGAGGTCTGGTTTGATGTGGCCCGTCTTTCTTGGTTTGCTGTTCAAACCCTTGATACATGGAAAGTGGTATTTTCGATTTAGTGGGAATGCCGAAGATAGATACACAAAGTATTTATTTATCAAGATTTTTTTTGTCGTCTTACATTTAGATCGGTGTGCTTCAGAGATTTCTCCCAGACTTGTTGATCATAGGCTCCGATCTGTAGCAACAACACAACTTTTATCAATACTTTCCTTCAGAACAAGCACTGCAGGATGTTAAATAAACTGGTTATTAAAATAAATGCATTTTAAATACAAATTATTAAACCAATGTACTTTTATCTGGCATTTAAATAAAACATTGAAGCCTCATACACATCACAAGTATGACTACAGAACAGCAGGCAGTAGCTCAGTCTGTACGGACTTAGCCTAGGAACTAGTTCACCTCCTGGTCACTGCCGAGCTGTCCTTGAGCAAGGCAACTTAACTGCTCTCTGGCACCGGACAACCTAGCAGCCTCTTCGCTCTAGCAGCTCTCTATAAAATGCATGTGTGTATTTGTACTGTGCATTACTATGCATTAGGGCTGTACGATATTGAAAAAAACTGACATTGCGATATATATTTTTTTCCTCTGCGATATATATTGCATTTTTTTTAACCATATTTGACTCGCACATTTTTTACCGGTGTTTTGATGGTCTGCAAACTAGCGGGGCAGGGCCTGCTGTGATCTGATCAAGAATGATTGTGATTGGTAGTTTGCTGTGCATGCAGAGCCTGCATGTCACTCACTCAAGTACCTCTGACATGAGAGCCGCTCAAGTTTTCCTTTTGTAGCAAGCAGCAAAATAATTGTAACATGACGTGTTTGAGTTAATTTACCTACTTAAAGGTGGGGTGGGTAAGTTTGGGAAACCGGCTCGAGATACACTTTTTGTTATATTCCATGGAATGCTCTTAACATCCGATAGCAATGAATATCTTAAGTGCTTTGACAAAAAATCCATAAAAACATTTCATCTGTGGAAGCCGTAGTGCTGTAAAAAGCACGACCAATCATTTTAGCCGGCCCGGCTAAAGTAACTGGATGGCCTACCTGCCTGTCAGCCTTCCATCTGTGCACAAACTTATCTCGTGCCCTCATTGGTCATGTGCACGTTCGTGTGTGTTGGAGGAGGGGCTCTGTAAGGAAGTGGCAGATTTGTTCCGGCTGTGTATTTTCAAATTCTAGCGCACTCGAGCTGGTTTCTCCAAAATTACCTACCCCAACTTTAATATCGCACGTCCTAAAATAAAAAAAATAAATTAAAATTAAAATTAATAATAATAATAGTTATCGCCATGACACGATATATCGTTCAGCCCTACTATGCATGTGTTTGTTTTTACTGTGTGTGTTCAACCAACAGAGTAAAAAACTGAATCTCTACTTGGGGATAAATAAAGGGTTATCTTCTTCTTAAAAAAACGACATGAACTACTAACATAAACAACGTAAGAGATGATGGAATTTGTTATATTATATGATTACAGGTTCAGCAGCAAGAAACACTTTCAATTGCTCCACTGCCGTTGAAGACATGTAAACACATGTCTCCAACGGCGTCAGATGTTGTTCACATTTGATGCAAATCAGGTTATATGAAAGTGAGCTCTTAAAATGAGTATTGCATAATTGTGTGCTTCTGGCAGCCTTATCCCCCTACATGTTTCAACATATGGTAACCTATCCTGTAACAGGTCCCACCTTTTTTTTCCAACTTCATTTGCTTTGTACACAGTCAAACAAAACAGGAAAGGTATGCAGGTGTTTTTGTAGAATCAGCAGTGTCTCTGTCAATTAAACACACAATACATCAAAAAGTCTTCATCTTAGACTTGTGTCTGCTGGGTTTTTCTGGGACCATTTGCATTTATTGATATAAATATTGCCTTTTAAATAAATACATGGCCTTTGCCAGTATATTTTTACAACACAACCCCTCATTTATTTATCTTTGAAACCTGTTTGTTGGATATATTAATGGTATGCCTTTCACAACAACATATGTTGTTTACCTTCTCTTGATACCAGGCTATTCTGGCCATTGTGATCGGATTCTGGAACCAGTGAAGTCACAGTCAGGTCATTTCACAAAGAGTGCAGGAAAGAGAGACGACTGGGCAGAAATCCAGATTTGTTCACTAGACAAAAAAAGAGATACAGACACATTGAACCAGACAAAACGTGATGGAATGAAGCTTAGTAAGTAGATGGGTTAATATTATTAAGTGCTGTCCTTAATTTTATGTATACATTAATGTAAGAAGGGACAATGCACATTAATGAGCACTCGATTCCATCATGTCATTTGTCGGATGTAGTTGCTAATGTTCCTATGCAGTCCCTAAGGTTCGAGAGCTTTCTTTGATTCTTTTAATTGTATTTATAACTCTACATTTAATAGGAACATATTGTTCTTTTAATTTCATAATATTTGTTACAAACATAAGTTACTAACTATTCTACAGATTCAAGTACATTCAACAACAACATGATACAAGTTTGATGCCCGTAATAATAACAACCCAAAAAAGAAAAATACATCGAATAAACAACATGTTTTAAGCAACATTGGATCTGTTAATTATGTACCTCACATTTATCAATTACAACAATAGTAATGCTTACACAACATTACTGCATCGCCAATTATAATACATTCATATAATACATATTATTATGCAATTAGCCATTCTGCATTATTGATTAATTTACTATTGCTACTTATATTAAATGCTAATACTCATGAAGGCTACTTTTAGATTTTGAATGCTTTACTTTTGCAGTAGTTTTACACTGTGACATTTCTACCTTAACTTAAGTTAATAATCAGAGTAATTCTTTCAGCAATGCATAACAGCAACACAATGAAGACAATAGTTAGCAAGCGTTAGCTGTAGATGTGGAGCGCTTCGTTAGCTACAGTAAGTTTCGTAATGCAGGACACATCTGCTGATGTTCAACCATATTCTTTGTAAACAAGTTAATGTAAGCTAACAAAAGCTAACAGTTAGCAAGAGGCTTACATAACTCACCTAAAATGAAACAGAGCGAGTTGGTCTGCCACAAACTGGAAGACAGCTTTAATAATCATCACAAACTGGTCGCTAAATACTTCAGTCAGGAGCAAAAGCAGCGTCTTGTTGTCAAACTGAGCTAACTCCTAGCTACGCGTTTATCCCAACTGACACTCTTCGACGCGTTACATGACTTCAGAATGTTTCATTTCTAAATTGCTTCCTTCATACGCATGAACGTATGCCGATACGTTTATTCCAGGAACGGTGTACTTCAGACTACACTTTTATTTACTTTTAGTTTAGCATTAGGGGCCGTGTTCCGCTTCCCTTTTCCGGGGTTTGTTGTGCTTGTGTGGGATCAACCCTCCCTCAGTCATGTCTCTCAGGCTGAGAGTGCGCTCTGTTGTGCTGCAATCTGAATCATTTTCCGTGGGTAAGATTCAGACAATAAACCGCTACTATTGCATTGAACATTCAATCAACAAGGTCTGATCTACATTTTTAAATACAAGTTTGACTGATGGGGATGGTCGCAGCAAGTTGAGGAATGTGCTGCCTTAAATGTCACTATATGGTCAAAATGTACCCATAACCTGAAGCTGTTCCTAACATTTCAACCAATCAGTGCGCACCGACAGTGAACCAATATGTTAAGAATATACTAATAATTTACTTATATATTATTAGTTTATACAAACGATTGATTTTTTTTCACGAGGTGAATATAATTTCCTAAAGACAAAAGTGACATCTTCAGGACCATTACTTTTTAAAATACTGCACTTAGAAATGTTTTAATAGCCACAAGAACAAGGTATTTTCCCATATTTTTCCTATGCCATGAATAAAGTCATGTTATATAAATTGGAAATCTTATTATTTTTAAATTAACGATGCTGGCCCTCTATAGGGACTCTTAACATATCTGAACTTGGTATTAAAAGTAAGCATTTTAAATCTAAGTGAAACTGTACATTCCAGGGACAATAAAACCTCAACATTTAACAAAACGTTTAGAGGACATACCTGTCTTTAATGTTGGCTAATGCCCTGTTTAAATAGTTTTTGAATGTCAAACGATCTCAAATATAATCAGTGTAAGACCACAAAAGACAAAGAAAAGCATATCATTTCCACATGTAAAAGCAAAGGGGTGTTTTGCACATTCGCTTAAAAAATGTATAAACAACAAAAGAAAACAGTTAATAAACAACATGGATGCAATAATTAAAATACCGATTGACTAATGGCTTCAGCTCTAATGACAATGACCTGTATAGTTTTCAGTGATAAAATGACCACAAACCACATAGCCGGTATATGTTCAGACACCTGTATAATTATAATTTTATTCAAAAATATACTCAAGAGACATAAGACACTATATCACCATTACAAGGCACTATTTGTACTACTTCTAAAAAGTCCATTGTTCAGCTAAATGACTGTCATCTGTGCAGCAGGGTTGAAAATGATAAGGTCCGAGAAAACAACCTTGTCTTGTTTGTCAACAGTCTGTCAAGACAGCAAAAGAGTGTCATTTTTCACTCGATTCCTGATTGTGTGCTGACGGCTGATCTTGCTCTGCTGCACACACGATCTTCGCCTTGACCTTCTTGTTGGAGGAAATGATGAAGTAGGGGCTGAGAGAGGCATAGCAAGAGGAGAAGAACACCCTCATATCAGCCACCACTGGTGACACCTTCGGCACCGTCAGCATGTAGATCCAGATCACGTTATCAATGCCGAAAAAGAACACATACAGAACCACCAGGGTGACCACCGTTTTAGCCGCCCTGGTCTCTGCCCCTCCGCCATGAGAGCGACGCATCCCTCTCACCTTGTGGCTGTGGCGGTGGAGGAGCAGCAGGATGTAACCACTTGAGCCCAACATCAGGGCAACAAAGGCAAAATCCCTCACAGACACAGCCACGCCATTTATCACATAGGACAGGTAGTCTCTGAAGTCCACATGACAGAAGCCCAGGTTAAGAGTAAAGGCAGGGACCGTGCCATTACGTGGGGCCATAGAGAAGAAAGGGGCTGCGATGCATATGGCCATGTTGAGTAACCACAGTCCTGCAAATGTAGGGAGGACCAGGGAAGGAAGTGCAGGTTTCAATCTGGATAAACGGGGTCCAGCGGGGGCGATGGTGACTGCCTGAAACACACTGAGCATGCAGGTGATGCAGACTGACAAAGCCCGGCCGATACGGTAGGCGTAGATCACCACCTTACAGCCAGGGTCATTCAGCAGGTCCTTCATCCCAAACACAGTCATAGTCTGGGGGACGCAGCGGGTCAGCAGCAGCATCAGGTTGGCGAAGGCCAGGTGGCACAGGATCAGGTCCACAGGAAGGATCTTGGGCTCGGTGCAAATGATGTTGGCGTAAGCCAGCAGGACCACAGAGTTCCCAAAGATGCCCATTCCTGTTTGCAAGAGGAAGGAGACCCCTTTGATGGTCACACACAGATCCATAACAGCAGCGCCTAAAGTGGTCCTGATTTGAAAAGCAGACACAGAAACTGTTATAAATACACTGAAAACATCCTCCATGCTACCAAGCTATAAGTTTGATTGAAAACTATAATCACATAAATAATACAACCAAACTGGATACAATCATGTTATTTCTCAAATGTTTTTATTCAAAATTAAGCTTACCTCAATTTGCAGATGAACCGAAAAGCCTGTTGTGCATTAAATGTTTAATTGCCTGTGAAATTGCAATTTATAGTGTCCGATGCCCCTTGAGATCATTGGCCACCGTTGCAGTTTTCAGCCCACAGTTTGGAAAATTAAAGCAACAAAATAAATCTGACTCAAGTGATCTCAGAGGACAAAGCACTAAAGAGGGAATTTGTACAGCTGAAGGGCACACACAGTTTTAAGTCTGGATTAAAACAGTAGTCCCATATGAACATTGAACCCATTTTTGTTTTCTGTAATTATTCCTTCTGTTCATATCTTACTTGCTGGACAAAAAACAACATCCTTTGAAGAACATATCTGTTGAACATTGGATGTCCTTGGTGGCCAATTATTTGGGCTTTGTGTATCTCTTTTACACCTGCAAGACTACAGCAGCCATTCTTCTTCTAGTGACAACAACTATTACTCCACAAATGTCCCCAAAACCGTCCATAGGATACTAGAAAGGAGTATTTTTGTTTACAGTAAGCACATTAGTAATAATAATTACAACAAAATGTGTTTAATGTACTTATGGTAATATTGTGTATGTTTGAAAACATACTTCAAAACTATTTTAATCTCTCATTTAAGTTTTAATGTGACATTCTCATCCAAATGGGAGAACAAAACCCTGCTAAAATGTGATTACTTTTCTGGTTTGGAATAAGATACAGTATAGTGCAATATCAAACCCCTGCAGGCTGCATATCAACAAAGCATTTCAGACAGTGGTGTAAAGTAACTAAGTACATTTACTCAATACTTTACTTAAGTACAACTTTGAGGTACTTGTACTTTACTTGAGTATTTAAATGTTTGGGATATTGTGCTTCTCCCTTATTTCAATTCAGAGGTAAATCGTGTACTTTTACTCCACTACATTTATTTAATACCTTTAGTTACTTAACAGATGTGGATTAACGATGTGAAATACAAACAACAGTTAAATCAGACTTTAGTTACACCTGTACATTCACAGTCTACCCTGCAGTATACAAAGTCATTAAGACTAGCTGCACCTTTACCAGCCTTGATAACACTTTAATGATCAATAATTATAAGCAAAACATGTAATATATATTATTCTGAAATGGACCAATCTGCATACTGAGTACTTTTACTTTTGGTACTTTAAGTATATTTTGATGCTAATACTTTTGTACTTTTACTTGAGTAACATTTTGAATGCAGGACTTTTACTTAAGTACAAGATCTGAGTACTTATTCCAACCCTGTTTTCAGATTAGTTTAGGTTTAGTGTTGGACATTTTTCCATCATCAAATTATTTAATTTAGCTGCCTTGTATTTATAACATACTGTATGTTACTTCTAAACTTCAGTGGTCTTTTCCTGTTCTTAACTTCATCACTTCAGTGTCCATAGACAGAGACTGTCAGTTAATCATTGTAATGCTATTTCCCAGCTGACTGAAAAAAAAGTGAAACTCTCCCTGCGGAGACAACTATAGTGGTTATTGTTGATGCAAAGGCAGCCTGATGATGCCTTGAATGAGCTATCAAGAGGCTTTTACAAGCACAGCTGGTGCTTGAGTTGCGCTCCTCTCCTCCTGCATGTCCTGGGAGCGTGTTAAAAGACACAGAGGAACAAGACAATTAGCCATATAACAATGCATGTCTGTACTAATTGGGGGCACAGGGACGAGCCGACATTATTCATTTATGTTCCTCACTGACATATGCTACAACAGAAGTTTGCTATTCGTATCACGCTTTTTCAGCACCATGAACCAAATGTGTCTTCATTAAAAGCGCTGTGACCGACTGGTTTATTTTTATTTTTCAGTTTTTTCTCTTGCAAAGCTGGGACTGGGTCTGTGAGCTGAAACATTGTTGTTTGAGGAGCCTCTCTTCTTTCGGGAGTGGGCTGTGGAATAACCCATCATAGGATGTGTTATTTCCCTGTGTGTGTTTTTTCATTACATGTTTACATGTTCAAAGAGCTAATTAAAATGGCAAGTTCAAGCATGTCCTTCTCAGGGGATTGCATCATGTAAAGTACGCTGCGAAATCTGGGCTTTTTCCCCCTTGACATGAAATTAGATTTCCTTTTTTATGGATGATGTAAATTGTTTTCTCCCGTTGCAGTAATTCAATTTAAATTTGTATGAAGTAATTCAGTTACAATATCATCCATAGAGGTGAAGCACACACATTTTAATACAGTTCCTGTCACCAAATATGTATTTTTTTGTTCGCTGCATGTATTAAGACAGTGTGTTTTCCTAAATAAGACGTGCATTTATTGAGGGTAATAATAATAATAATACATGGTATTTTTATATCACTTATACAGGTGCTCAAAGATGCTTTACATACACTCAATTTTGTGGACAATACCCAGAGGAGACATTTGGGATGAAGTGTCTTGCCCAAGGAGTAAATTGTTGTATGCATAAAAAGATTCTTCGCACAATGGCTGTACTCAAGTGGCATTTTCATAGCTTTGATAACAGTTTTAGATCATTCACTTGGCAACTGGCATTCTCTTGCATCATTATGTGCTGATGTTAAATCAGTGTTAAAGTTAGTTGTTTTAATATAATTGAAGATAGATTAGTACTTTTTCAACTTTTGCACCTTTAAGTATGCTGGTGAGGGCAACAGTTTTGGTTGGGGAATATTGAGTGCACCCCTTACTGTGCAATGAATCTGTCCCACAGCAAACATTTGGTTTAAGAGGCTTTTGGCTTAGCAGTCCTCCGTCAGATATTGGTGGGCCTTATACTCTGTGTCTGCATTTAAGGTGAAGGTGGCCACATCAAGCTGTCACAACCTTTGATATATTTCTCGATATGTTCTGTATCTTTTTCAGTAAGATAACTCAATCGAGCACAATGAAAAACACAAACTAATCCTTAAAATGTATTTTCATTCCACTGAGTGCTTTTACCTGTCACATCTCATCTGCAGTGATCATTCATCAGTTTAGGTGTCTGCCGTTTTCTCTCTGTTCTCTCTATCCAAAACATGCTTTTTTTTGTTTTTTATTATGTTTTATGCACCTGCAAGTTTGTGTGCAAATTGTGTTTCAACATGTATTTGCAGGGACAATACAGTGGAAGAGAAAGGAGTTGGATCCTTTACTTAAGTACAAACGTGAAAGATGACTTTTCAAGTTTGTTAAGGGCAGTGCAGGGCACTCTCTTTCCTGTAGTGTGTTATAGCTTTCTGTTCATGTTAATGGACTGCAAAGGCTAAAATCCCAAGTTCCCAGAGTTTCTCTCCCTTCTGTTGCCTGAAACGCCTCCATTGTGTCAGGGTTGGGGAAAAATAGGACCCAAATGCAGAATGAGGAGGGAAGCAGGTTTCAAAATGGAACAAAAGGCGAGCTTTATTCACAAAAGCTGAAAAAACAAGAATCCATGAACAGGTACAAGGCACGAGGTAGCATCCAAACAAAAAGGGACTGTGACCAACATGAAGGGAGACATGAACGACAAATAATGAACCAACACTGAACACAGGAAGAGACAAGACTAAATACAGGGAGGGGTAATCACGAGACGAGAAACAGCCGGGCAGGGGAGGAGAAACACAAGGGCAACAGGTATGGAGCTATTTCAGGGTCATAAGTTTTGATCATTCAAAAAAATACAATTTATTTGAAAGTTCAAGTTTTTATCCTGAACTTTGAAAAATACAATGATGTATTCAAAATAAAAATAAGTATTTGAAATCATTTTTCAGGTTGAATATTATTTTGATTCAGTTCAGCAATTTTTTTTTGAATAAAATATTTATTTTCAGATTTCACTTTTATACATATTTTGATATTTGAATCCTTATTTTTTTCAGTTGCAGATTTTTCGTTTTCAGATTCAAAACAATATTTTTTTTCAGTTTCAAATCTTGTTTTTTCAGGTTTCACATTGCTTTTCACCTTCAGATCGTTTTTCACTTTCAGATTTTTTTTTTTCGCTTTCAGATCTTTTTTTTTCGCTTTCAGACTTTTGGCCCTGATGTTGCTTGGGGGGGCGGGGCTTACCAAAGAGTAGTTTGGCTTCCTGAGTGACAGGCCTCCCTCTGTCATGTTGCCTTCATGGATGTTAGGAAGCGCGAGAAAACGTGAAATCTGAAAATAAATATTTTATTCCAAAAAATTGCTGAACTGAATCAAAATAATATTCAACCTGAAAAATGATTTCAAATACTTATTTTTATTTTGAATACATCATTGTATTTTTCAAAGTTGAGGATAAAAACTTGAACTTTCAAATAAATTGTATTTTTTTGAATGATCAAAACTTATGACCCTGAAATAGCTCCATAAACAGGTGAACACAATCAGACAATTAGACACACCAGGGAAACTAACGACAGGGAGGACAGAACAGCAAAAATAACCCCAAAACTAGACACACACAAACTCAAACCCTGACATAACCCCCCCCTCAAGGGACGGATTCCAGACGTCCCTTCACAAAGTCAAACATTTCAAACTGGGTGGGTGGAGGGGGTCCGGAGGAAGGGTCTGGAACAACAGCCCAGGAAAGGCATAGTTCACTGAGGGGTTCTCGGGCGGACGGCCCGGGGGCAAGGCAGAGTCCATGGAGGGGGTCTCGGGCGGACGGCCCGGGGGCAAGGCAGAGTTCATAAAGGGGCGAAGGCCACAGCGGGCGAACTCAGGGGGCCGAGCATGAGGGCGAAGGCAGCGGCTGGAAGAGTCAGGGGGCCAGGCTCGAGGGCGAAGAAGGCGGCGACGGGAAAACTCCGGAGGACGGGCAGGTAGGCGCTGACAGGATAGCTCCGGAGACCGGGCCAGACCCGGTGTCGGCTGGACAGGAACCGGAGCCGGTGGGACAGGCGCAGACGAGATCCTGGACATGACATGGGCTGGTGTCAATGGGACCCCGGATGGAGCAAGGGCTGGTGTCGATTGGACCACCAACGCAACAGGGCAAGGAGTAGGCAGGACCCCCGGCGGGACAGGTGTCGGCAGGATCCCCCACGGAAGAGGACAAGGAGTTGGCAGGACCCCCGGCGAGACAGGTGACGACGGGACCTCCAACGGAACAGGACATGGGGTTGTCAGAACTCTCAGCAGAAACCCCAACGACACAGGACATGGAGTTGGCAGGACCCCGACGAAACAGGTGTCGGCTAGACCTCCAACGGCACCGGACATAGGGTTGGAAGGACCCCCGGCAGAACAGTAGTCGGCGGGGCCTCCAACGGCACAGGACATAGGGTTGGAAGGACCCCCGGCAGAACAGTAGTCGGCGGGGCCTCCAACGGCACAGGACATAGGGATGGCAGGACCCCCGGCAGAACAGTAGTCGGCGGGATCTCCAACGGCACAGGACATAGGGTTGGCAGGACCCCCGGCAGAAGAGTAGTCGGCGGGACCCCCAACGGGACAGGACATGGAGTTGGCAGGACCTCCAGCAGAACCTCCAACGGCACAGGACATAGGGTTGGCAGGACCCCCGGCAGAAGAGTAGTCGGCTACTGGGGCCGGTACTAAAGCCGGAACCATGGCTGCTGGGGCCAGTTCTGGAGCCGGAACCATGGCTGTTGGGCATGGAACAGAAGCCTGGACCCTGGCTGTGTGAGCCAGGTAATGGAGCACGGAAGCATAGCTGTGTGGGCTGGTACTGGTGCACGGATCCATGGCTTTGCGGGCCGGTTCTGGAGCCGGAACCATGGCTGCTGGGGCCGGAAACATGGCTGCAGGGGCTCGGGCTGGTAGCCTGGACCTGGGTCTCCTTCTCTTAGGAGCCTTTTGGAGGCCCCGTGGACCTCCAAAAGCCAGACGAGACCCAAGGCATTCTCGAAAGAAGCTATGTTGGGAACTGTGGCAGGCAGGGGGCTAGCAGGCCGGGAAACACATGTCTGGAGGAAGTTCATAATCCAGCCAGGTAAGAACTTCACTAACCCTGGTTTCTCTGTTGCCCTCTGGTACGCCTCTGCCAGGGCAGCCCTCATTTGCTCCGCACTGGTTGCTCCCCTCCATTCACCATAGCTGCAAGCCAGCAAGTAGGTAAATGAATACAATTCCACTTCAAAGGGATCATCTGCTGGGTCCATATGAGGTTGGTTCATTCTGTCAGGGTTGGGGAATAATAGGACCCAAATGCAGAATGAGGAGGGAAGCAGGTTTCAAAATGGAACAAAAGGCGAGCTTTATTCACAAAAGCTGAAAAAACAAGAATCCATGAACAGGTACAAGGCACGAGGTAGCATCCAAACAAAAAGGGACTGTGACCAACATGAAGGGAGACATGAACGACAAATAATGAACCAACACTGAACACAGGAAGAGACAAGACTAAATACAGGGAGGGGTAATCACGAGACGAGAAACAGCCGGGCAGGGGAGGAGAAACACAAGGGCAACAGGTGAACACAATCAGACAATTAGACACACCAGGGAAACTAACTACAGGGAGGACAGAACAGCAAAATAAACCCAAAACTAGACACACAAAAACTCAAACCCTGACACATTGGACTCCTTTGTTTACTTTCGTAACACAATGACATCACCATGTAACACTTGCGCTTCCATTGGCTATTGCTCCACCACATTGTGCGTGATAGGCTAAGGGGCCGGATATCTCTAAGCGGTTGACCAATCACAACAGATCCGGCCAGCGAACCAATCAGAGCAGACTGGGCTCTGGTTTCAGACAGAGGGTGAAAAGAGGTGCTGCAGCACAGGCAGTAGGAGAAAAATAAAGACCTTTTTGAACATTAAAGCATGGAAACATGTTACAGTAGAGGAACAAAATACAAATATTAATCTGAAAATGAGCATAATATATCCTCTTTAACTCTAAAAATATTGAATTATAGGGGAATTAAAAGTATTACAGTAAGTTCATATTAAGTAGAAGTCATGACATTAGGAACATATACTTCAAGTTATATATATATATATATATATATATATATAACTAGTGGATGCTTTTGTGAATGTAAGTTATCTAATTAATTATTATATTAGTATTTATTATTTTCATTTTAGTGGAGGTCATGTCTCATAATACACTTGTGATAATTTGTCTTAATATCCACTATCAATGACTTGCTGTGGGACATGTTGAAGTTAAATCATACAGCCCAGCCACACTTATTTGCCCTATAATTTCCTTTTTTTGAACTTGAATTGCTTTGGATGAATTAAACAAACATACATTGATGCCATGGATGCTTTTTAAATGACATTGCGGGTGATCTAATGCAGACTGACTGTGGAATGTCCTCTGGCTTTAACTTTGTTTCAACTCTCTCCACTGGAGGACACTGTGGTGTTGGTGTTTGACTAAGCAACACAAGGACTTTCTACCTTTCTGTATAGGTAGTGGCTTTTATAATTAATTGTAGGAATTAAAAATACAGAAGCAATATGAAGGGTTTTAAAAGGGAAACTAAATATAGCATCAGTGATTAAAAAAAGTATTCAATAGTCTCCACTTGGTGAAACAGTGACATGGAGAAATTGTTTTAATCTAAACATGAGGCTAATGGATATTATCGGCTCATTAACACCAGTTTCTCTGTCCACTGGTTGGCTTTCTGTTAATGAATCCAAACACAGCTTCCTCTGTTATCCTGTCTGTCTGAAATCCATCGAGGGACAGAAGCAGTCATCTGAATTGATCTCAAGTAATTGGAGGCTGAGGGAAGAGAAGTCATGGAGCATGAAAACAGATCCAACAACTGTTAGCAAGTATAAGAGCACAAACACCCCAACTACTTCAGGAGAGAGGGATCAGGGACAAGGTCCACTTCAGATGTTCCTAGCTTTGACTGTTCTCAGGTAGGTGGTGTACATTTCTGCAATGAGTTTGTTCTGATATCATTTTAAATACACTTGGTTTATTGTACTATTCCTGCAGGAATGCCATCGGAGGAGTTGGTCCGAGGGGTGCTCTACTTGTCCCTCACCATTGTGGGAGTCCCAGGTAATGCTAGCGTCATCCTGGCATTCCTCCTCTTGCTCTACCAGGAGAACCGCCTCCTCCCAGCTGATGCCATCGTCCTGCACCTGGCCTGCGTCAACCTGCTGGTGGTGGTGGTCCGCTGTCTGCTGGAGACCCTGGCCTCCTTCAGCCTGGCCAACATTTTTGGAGACCTAGGCTGCAAATCTGTCATCTTCGTGTACAGAACATCCCGTTCCCTCTCAATCTGGATCACCTTCCTCCTGAGTGCCTACCAGTGCCTGAGCATCACCCCCCCCCGGCTCACACTGGGCCTCCGTCCGCACCTTGTTTGCCCGCTATCTGGGCTTTGTGTTCCTCTTCCTCTGGGTGCTCAACACCTGCATGAGCTCGGCAGCCATTCTCTTCTCATTTGGCACCAAAAATGAGTCCAGCCCAATAATCCATGGCATCAACGTACAATTCTGCTATGTAAACTTTCCTTCAAAGTTGTCCAAAGAGGCAAACGGGATAGCTCAGGTGGTCCGGGATGTGGTGCCCATGGCCCTCATGACTCTGGCCAGTCTGATCCTCCTGGTGTTCCTTTACAAGCACAGCCACCAGGTGAAGGGGCTCCGCAGCAGCAGCGGTGGGGGGGGAGGTGCCGAGCAAAGAGCTGCCAAAGTTGTGGTAGCACTTGTGAGCTTGTATGTGGTTCTTTATGGGGTGGATAATGGGCTTTGGGTGTATACTCTCACTGTGAGCAAGACCATGCCTTCCTCGCTGATCTCTGACCTGCGCATATTCTTCTCCTCGCTCTATGCAGCGCTAAGCCCCGTGGTCATTATTGCCTCCAACAGGAAGGTGAATGGCAGGCTGAAGTGTATAGTGCAGAAGAAGCCTGCTCATGAGAAAGACACGAGTCTTACCAATATGTGATGCATGCTGGGATTACTGACAGGTCAGCAGAGGAGGCCAACATGATGAGGATCAGTCTTTAAGTGTGTCATTCTATATATATTGTGTAATGTGTTTGTGATAGAGAGATCTATCTTTCCTGTGGGGTTGTGATTTCATAGCTGAGAAGTTTTTATAAAAATATATGTATTTCTTGTTCGTGAGACTTTCCAGATATGTGTTTAATAACTGATGAGGGTTTAGCACATGTAGCTGTGAATGAGAAAGTGTACCTGTGGGTTTATTGTCTCACTGTCTATGATTAAGGAAAAAACATGTCATAACAACACTGTTGCTCAATACAGGTCTGTATGAATTCTGGCACTGTGTGTCTTTGTTTGTTTATTCATTATGTTCTCTCCATCTTAATTTGCTGGAAGAATTATAGCTGGGTGACGCAGAGCTCAATGTAGCTGTCAAATGACTTCCAGCTGCCCATTTAGCAGCAATTAAGACTTTGAATGGAATCTGCTAATACTAATGAGGAAGGTTAATTGTCCAACAGAGAATTGGTTTAGAACCTGATGGGACAACTATATTCCTTATAGCAAAGAATAGATGTTCATTACCTAAGATGAATCACTCAATACAATTCTGAGATGTATGTCTGAGCTATTTGGGTGTAGTTATAGAAAGAAAACACTTAAGGGTCACAAAACGATGTCTTGGCACACACCCTGAAGAAGTTTGCAGTGGATGTGGCAATGTGGGAATTTAGGAGTGATTATGTAATTGCTATGTCTTGGAGAAAGCAAGGGCAGGGAGACAGGGTGAGGACATAACAACCGCAGTGACTGACATTCCAACAGACATAAAGTGGGGCTGCCAGCACTCTGTGATCCTGCAATAACTCCAAAGTGCAATCAGTGCAGCGCTTTTCAACTGCTGTCGCAATGTAGGTGAGGAGGAGAAGTCCTCTTTTCTGTGCTTGTGCAGAACTGTGGCATTTAACACCAGGTTGACACAAAAATATATCAAAGAACATACAATGAAGTTGATCTTCTGTCATATACACCTTTATTTGAAAAGTTTCAACCAATAAAACCTTCTTTAATGTGACGTTGTTCTTAGGAAAACTCTCTCCAGGTGATATATTCCATGTGTTTTACTCTTCAAACCACAGAAATCTGATTGGCACTTTACACAGACTCCGGTGGAATGAAGGATAGAATACATGGATGGTTTCATTAGAGCAGCGAGCATGCTGGAGCCTCCGGAGCGAAGTCTCTGGGAGTGATATCGCTGATACGGCTGATCCTATCCAGGCTTTCAACTATGTCATTTTTTGTCCTGTTGGGAAATAATTTTGAGATGAGTTAAAAGGATAAAATACATGAAAAACAGGTTATGTGTATGTTTGCGTCTCTTTCTAAGTGTGCCTGAGTGGAGGGTGTGCCCGGCCGGCCTCTCCCTGCACAAGACAGGACCTGTTTCCCATCATTCTGGAGCCTTTTGAGCCTCCATGAATGCAGGGTTGCTGTAAAACATGTAGAGACCAAACCCACTCAAATGTAACCCTCTATTACTGCCTTACTCTCAAATCACCAACAACCTTAGGATCATCTCTCCCTACAAGACTTAAATCTGCAGCTAAGACATCACTTGCAAAAGTTGATAAATGCACACAGGTGCTCTCTGACTGCAAATTCAACTGCTTTACGAGGCAAAATGCAAAAGCTGTCAGGAAAAACAAGACAATAAAGTACAGATGCTTGACATTTAACAAAGATTGTAACCTACAAATGTTAACTTTCCTTTATTTGTTCTGTATTTAGTAGAGTATACAACACAAACCTGTACAAAAGCCACGCAAAAAAGCCGTCAAGTTGTCCAGGACTGTTGGTTGGTTCAGTAATTCCCGCCAGCCGATCCATCCCTGCTGTGTCTGATGTCAGTCTGTTTACCTGCACCAGGTACACGCATTTTTGTCCCCCGCGTCAACCAATAGCGATGCAGCAGTAGAGTTAAACCCCACCCCTTTTCTGCCTTGAATCCAGTCCACACCCTAATATAGCCCTCTTTAGGAACTGAATGGTAAAAACCCTCTCCTCCCCCAAATAAAAAAACGTTTACGAAACATCATGATGTGAATCACCACATCCCCGTGTGCAACATGCACACATGTGTACTAATGCAGGAGAAAAATGACAACTGATATAGTAATACATGCAAACAGTGTCAACAAGCACAATTTAAGAAAACATCAACCTCCCAAATCAATACTAAATCCTTTTATAATGATACATAAAAGCATTTTGAAAGCAGAGTGAACCTCTTTACGTCTGAGTTATCAATTTAATCCATTCACCTTGAAAGTTATTCTAGTTATTAATCCCATAAAATCTCTCTGATGTTGTTTTTTCTTCCAGTTAAGATAAATTCAGGCTGACTGTGGAGACTGGAAACGTTGGGGCTTATTACTGTGGTGAAAATGTATCAGTAATAAACACATCCGGGGGTACTTTCAAAACCCACTTTTTATGGAAATGACAGAAGTAATAAGCCCTTTTTAGGTTTGCTGATACCGTCTTTGCCTTTCCATCAAAGGGATGTTTCTTCAGGCTTGTTGTTCAGAGGATTTATTCCCTGTTTGAGTGAAGCTACTGATGGAGGACGGCTAGAAAAACTATGCTTTTAAGTAAATTGGCTCTTTTTTTCTGAAGTGCAGGACTGAGTGTTAAAATAATGCAAATGGTAGAAGTGGTTTTATTTCAGTGCAGTCCATTTGGCGCCTTTATTTTGAATTATGTAAAGGCACTTGCTCTAAACTTTACCTCAGAATATCTGCCATGAGGTGACATGTGAGGTGATATTTTGTTGCACTCCTAGTTAGACTTGTATGTGTGTGACCCCATTTCTTGCATCCGCCCAGTTTAACTGATTCCCTCAGACAGGGAACACGCACGGTCGTGTTTCAGCCTGCCTGGAATGCTGCGCTGCACGTAAGCATGGAGCTCTGTATTCAAGTTGGTGAGAATACGTCTTACAGAGTTAAGGTGCAACTTTGGCCTTATTGCCAGGACGAACACTTTACTTCTTGATTCATCCTGATTAAGTCCTATTTTGTAGGAACGGCTGTGATGCTGGTTTAATATCCACATAAATCGGCAGGCTCCGTGGTTTAATGCTTGGCTTTATAGCTGACAGCCTGATTTCACAAGACAATCTAGTGGCAACATATTAAAGGGATGGTTTGACATATTGGGAAATACTTCTTATTTGTTTCTGAGGGATGAGAAGATCAATATCACTCTATTTGTAGCTACAGCTAGACTGAGGCAACCAAAGGTAGCAAAGCTCTGAAGCTCACTAATTAAAATGTCATATCTTTTATCTGAAAAAAACTGATGTGTACAAATATAATGAGCCAGGCTAAATGTTTCCCCCTCTTTCCAATTTCTGAGCTAAAGCGCTGCTGGCTGTAGTTTCACATTTACTGAAAAGACATGCAGCATTGATCTTCCCATCTAACTCTCAGCAAGAGAGCAAACAAAATCATTTTCTTCAAATTGTCAAACTATTAATTTAAATGTTATCCACTATTTGTATATTATAGAAACATTACAAGAAACAGCCTCGTTTAATTCAGTTAGTCAACTCTAAGGAGAGCAAATATAAAATTGAGGCGTAGAGAAAAGCTGCATTTTTCATAAAGGACAAAAAGACTGAACAGTGAAACTACCTTTACAATGTCTGCATAATCCCTGACAGGGAGGATGTATGGCAGAGTACGCCCATTCCCAGCGTACCAGCGAGGATATGGACCACACTGAAGGAGGGTGGGGTGTGTGGGGGGGAAGTCTCTGAGGCCCCAGGGCAAAAGCTTGCTGCAACTCCACCGCTCTCAGGTTAGATATGCACCGCTGTGCCAAGACTTGAAAGACATTCAAGATGCACTGCACCCTATCCAGCAATGTATCGCAATATAAGGAAAAGGAAAAGAGAGGAAGGACTGGATAAGAAAAGGTTGGGATGCTGAGTTGGATTAAAAAAAACTCTTAAATCAGGCATGAAAATGTTATATGAACTTCTAAGAAAAGAAACTGAACAATCTTTCACCCTGAAAATGGGAGTGACAGTTTAAACTGTGTGAACTGAAAGCTGAGACCTGCCCCGACGTGAACCAAGGATCAGCATGTGCTACTTCAGTATGTGGATTATCATTTATCACTCGGGGTGATTTGGCTTTTGTTTTATCTTTATTCAGGTAGTCTCCCTGAGATCAAGATCCCTGTTTAAAGCAGAATATACATTTCAAGAGAGAAATACATGTGTATCAGGGAGGATCGGTCCTCACCAACATGTCAGTTGCAGAGATGTATTCTTTGATGAGCCGATCCCGTGTCCCTCAGGGACGCTGATTCATGCAGAATGATGTATGAATGCATAAATCCAGCGCCCAGGTTTTAATCTCTTTAAATGATTGCGGTTAAAAGGCAGGGCTTTTCGAACTGTGGTTTTTAAAGTTGAATTAAACTCCAGGAATACTAGTGAAGCCATCTGCAGCTGACTGCACAGCTCAGTCTTTCTTTCTTTTGAATAACATGTCTGAAAAATAAACCAAATGTAAAATTAAGCAATCCTTCTTCCCTTTTCTGAAGATCATGCAACACTGACATCAGGTCTCTTCATATGGTAATCACTCACAAACCTGCTCAGATATGGAGTATTTACCTATTCTACATCAGCACCTCCAAAGCTCACTTACTTACACATTATATTTGAATGTTTTAGACGTGTTAAACGGACAATTTTCAGATTCAAGTGGGGTTATGTGCCAATCACTTTCTCAGCTGGTGCAAGTAACTTCCTGGAGTCTTGTCTAAAATACTCTCTTTATAAATCTACTCGTCACTTTTACACCCATAACTGGGTTTTCAAAGTTGAATTAAACTTCAGGAATATGAAGCCATCTGCAACTGTCTGCTCAGTTCAATAGTTCCTTATTTTGAATGTAAAAAGCCTAAAAAGAACTAAAACAGATGCTAAGTTCAGCACTCCTTCTTCACTGAACAGTGAACACCTTTCTCTAAAATCATGTAACACAGACATTAGGTCTGTTCATACAGTAATTACCCACACACCTGCTCAGATTTGGAATATTTACATATTTTCTTCTAGTGAACATCTCCAACAGTCACTAATCAACACATTATACTGTATGTTGGTTGAATTATATATAGAAACGCTGTAGAAACAATAATTTGCGGTTTTAAGGGGGGTTTGGTGCCAGATTCTTTCTGCTGTGTGCAGTTTCTCCCTGGACTCTTGTAGTCTCCTCATCAAACCACACCTTGTCCTTTTTTTTACACCATGTTTTTAGTCTTTATGCTCAGCTAAGCTATGCTAATTAGCGGCTGGCTTTTTGACATGAGAGTGTTATCAATCCTCTTATCTTACGAAAAAGCCAAAAAGTGTATTTCTGTAAAATGTTGAATGGTAAATATCTGCAGTATAATTTCCCCAAATGGTGAATTTTCACAATGTTTAATTGGCTGTGAAATCAGCCAGTTGATCCAACAGAGACCTTTAGTCACAAAGAAACATAACCGTCTCGGTGTCAAACTCACACCGTAGCAGTAACAAGGACCCTGCCCTTTATCTTTCTCATCTTCCCCCCTAAATGCCACAAAGGTGGAATTTTCCACCAGCCACTTCCCTGAGTTGGCTGAGGAATGCAGACAAGATGGAGCAAGCCTGCAGAGAGCGGCATCTCTGCAGTAACAGCGTGTTGAGGTGCTTAGCTTGTGCACATCATGTCCACCTCTTTAATTCTCCCTTCAGGGGGGTTTGTTAAGCTATAACTCAAATATGCCCTGCAGCGCTGATAGATGCTACTGTTGCTGGTCATTGTCACAAGGATCCTGCAAGAAGAACATTTAGGAGCTCAGCCTCTTATTTTTTTCCATTTAATGAAGTCAGAATGTGGTTATCATCTATTTTGCTTTAGCAGATTGACACATAATTAATTTAAATGCATTGCTCAATTTGTTTATCCACCTGAGGAAGTCTCACAAAGGGCCCTAAACGCAGCAAGATGTTTTTAATACGACTCTAACTCCAAAGCTGCTGGAGACATTTACGAGTGCTCTATTAAACAGGCTTAGATTGCTATCTGTGCCTCAGAGCAACAGACCTTGTAAAATGATACAACGTGGGCATGTGCCGACACAACAGCCACACATATCTCATCCTGCTAGCACCACCCTTACACAGGTGAAGGGAATGCAGAATAAAGTGAGGAGAACACGACAAGCACATTGTGCCCCTTGTGTTAGAGTGTGAGAACATCCAGTTTTCACATATTGTATATCCATATACAGAGCACATCAATGAATCACAGTCTTACTCTGTTAATGGGATGTATACAAGATGACAAATTGCCCGGGGTGGGGATTTGTTAGCATGAAATGATAGGCAGCGTAACTTTACCATACTTTAAAAAATGGAGTCTCTGTGCTTTTTCAGAATAAGTGGTGTCACTCTACCCACTTAAAGCTGAATAATAGATCTGATGGATCCTCTGTGCATCGTACAGCTGCCGCCAGAGTAATTACAAAAGACACATACCACATCACAGTTTGTAGCAGGCGATGAGTCACAGTATCATACACTTCAACTTTACTTTCCAGGGTCTGCGGATGTGGACCACCTTCCTCTGACAGGTGTTGTTGCAGCAGCATCATTGTGCTGCTAAAGGCCAACATGTCCAAACCAAAATGTCTATTTGGGAGCTGGGAGGACATTTTGGGAGAATTTGTTGTTGTAAAACAAACTAAGGTTGTGTACCTTCAAGTGTTGGGAAATGGGGCAGGAAAGGGTGCCACCTGTTGATTCTTCATGGTACTGCAACAAAGGGGCAAATTGAATAAAGCCACTGCAGCGCCGATATAGATTCGGAAATAAGTCTGAAATAAATTATTCAAAAAAAAATCTACAATATGATAAGTATACGCAGTTAAACTGATTGTTAATATTTTGAACTGTGTTCCACTTTTATGCCTCACAAAATTATTCACACATCTAAAACAGAAACGTCAATAAAACGTTGTGATTTTTTAAAGAAAAGAGATTTTAGTGACTTTGAAGTTTAAACTTAATAGAGTCGGATACAGTTATATTACATGTCATGCTTTTCCGGTTATTACCCGTCCCCTCGTGTGTTATGTAGCTTTTTCTGCATGTAAACGGTCTGCAGAGTCACAACCCCTCAAAGTACACCCTGTAGCGAGTAAAACACAGAAAATACCTGTCTATGCTGCCCCAGAACGCCTCGTTGGAGATTTTTCTTTTTCCATTTTTTTCTTCCTGAGTATGGTGACGTAACCATGCCCAGGTCCAAATGGACCAATCCGTGGAGCTCCTCACACACATACACACACTCACTAAGCCTTATCTTTTCTCAGCCGCGCTACTCCGCAGAGTTTCGCCGGCAAACACACTCACTCAGCCTTATCTTTTCTGAGCCAGGAGCTCCAACAAGCCGTGTAGGACAGAGAGTGAATACACATACTATACAGAGATGCTGTATGAGAAACCAATGTGAGTTTGGAACATTGAACAATGTAAATCTATTCTAGTAGACCTCAACAATGGAATTATGATCAGTAGAAATGGCCATGTCATGGGACCTGTGATTACCTTTTACCCCTGATCCTAAATAAGTGAAACCTTTAGTGCATGGCTGGACACATTGCTGTTGTTACCTCTAACTTCCTATCAATACTGCATGGTGCACACACACTGAAATATGGCATCTTCATTTTTCATATTTTGCTCTCAGGGACACAGAAACCAACCTCTCGCCCTGCTGGAGTACGACCTGGCCCGTGGTGTTCTGTATGTTAAAAAACAGTTGGGTATTTAATGAAACAATACATTTATATAGGAATCTTCACTGACTCGGGAGTAAAGGTAAATGTATCTCTTGCAGTTACATTAGGAAAAGACGTTATCAGATTACTGTTACATTTCAAAAATGTGGAGATTACTAGTAGGATTACAATTCTTACAATATATTAGAAAACATATGCTGTGGAGGCTCTTAATACATATATATACACAGTAGTTAACTGAAAAGAGTGTATTGTGATTCTTGTAAAAGGAACATATTTTTTCTGTGTAAGCTGTACTGCTGAGTACATTTAAGATAACAAAGAATCATCTTATAGACATTTTCTCTCTTTTATTTATGTGCATTGCATTTGATATTGAGGTAATCCAAAAGTAACGGAGAGTAATAAGGTTACACAACCTCTATATTGTGATATAATAAGGTGACTGATTACTTTCTTTTAACACGTGACTAGTAATTGTAACTGAATATAATTTTTTTAATAAACCCTGTTCATTCACCATGCAAGCCAAACATTAACAAAAAAAAAGGGTAATGTATTGCAGTGGATAAATAAATATATTTTTGTATGCACGTACATAAAACATACATTCATAATGATAGCAAGCAGCATGAAGCAGCTCGAATTCTACGTAATAGATATATGTCTTACATTATATCATTTTTAAGAGCCTCAAACCTTTTTTCAAAAGTTTGACAGGTGGGTTTTAAAGTGGTTCTACTTTTACATGTATTTTTCCGTCTAATATAATATATGTTTAAAGCTGTTTACACACCAAACAAATGCCTACATTCTTCCAATACTTCATTATATTTATATTTGTTCAGCCTTGTCACAAAATGTTTTGGTATTGTCAAAGTAAATTACATGTTTTGAGTGACCACCTGAGAAGCTTATATAAGACTGGCAAAAACACAAGAGCTGTGGGATCACTTTCACTACAATTGATAAACGTGCCAATAAATGATTTTCACATTTCACTATGTGTCCAGATATCAGACATATAAAGAGCCAAACACATTCCTGCAACAAATCAATGAAGCCAAAGCCTCAGTGAATCCACACAAATGAGAGGACAGGCTAAGTGCAAATGTATGGCTCTATTCATGATAACAAAGATATTTTTAGATAAGTAGGTAGGCCAATAGTCCTCTGCAGTGTCACAGTTTCTATGCACTGAATAATGTATTGACTCATTTGTGTGGAGGAGTGCCACAGTAAGCCAGACGATCAATGGCACAGCAGCAGAGCCAGATAAGCTTTTGTAGGAGAGCCAGTTTTCTTTTTTATCGCCACAGTATTGTCTGTCATGGCCATATACAGTCTGAGGTCGCAGAATTAGAAAAATACTGATGATTATTTCAGAATTCATGTCCTGGTTGAAGGTTGATGTACAGACAGGTGTCTTATGTCTAACAAAATGAGAGCAACATGTTTGTGATTCGACCACTAACTGCTTAAAATCAAAAGTGGTAAGAAAGTGAAACAAATCTACTTTTACCACAATAGCATTAATGAAAGAGGCCTGTTCTTGAAGAAAAAAAACAACCTTTTCATCTAATTTCATTTAAATCAATAAACCTGGCAATCAGATAATTACACAGCAGTGATCATTGTTCCCAATTTTCATTCAAATCGACATGTTTAAAGCAACAACATCAAAACACGACCTCTTCACTCCTCAGCCTTCAACACAAACATCTGGCCCATTTAGGTGGATTTAGTGAGACCACTTCTCCTCCAGCTTCACCCCTCTACCCCCTATGGTCCTCCCCAATACACTCATTAACAGTAGAGGGCATTGGACCCAGCACCTCGTCGCCTCCTCACAGGACCCCGGCCCTCCACCTGACCTTGGCAGTGGTCCAGAGCAGCATCACATGAGGCCCCAGGAGGGGGGCAAGGAGGTCGGGGTACGTGATGAAGGTCAGGGACGTACTGCAGAGGCTTCACTGCATGCTGAAGAAAGGTTTATTTTCTCTCTTTCTATCTGTGACCTCTAGGGAAACATCCCTCTGACACTGACAAATCAAACATGTTGTATTCAAATCTCCATCCTGAACAGAGAGTAGGAATTGTTGCCATGGAATTTGAGCTACAGGGTCCAATGATTTAAAAAGTTTCAATTAAAACACTTTTTTGTGCACCAGTTAATCCTTACACAAAACAAAGAGTTTAATAACAGATCAAATGTAAGTGAAAGGGTCTTTAAATATTGTCCTCAGTGAATAAAGTTTTATGTTCTTGTTTCTTGCTCATTTTCAGGTTCATATGTCACGATCTGTCTTTATGGTGTTTTGTCTTGTCTAGATCTGTCTTTGGTTTTCTGTCTGCGTTGTGTTTTGTCTTGTTTAGATCTGTCTGTGGTTCCCTGTCGTTAGTTTCCCTGGTGTGTCTGATTACCCGATTGTGTTCACCTGTGGCCCCTGTGTTTTCTCCTCCCTCCTCACCTGTGTCTTGTTTGTGTGTTTAGTCTTGTGTGTATTTAAGTTCTGGTTTTTCTGTCGGTCTTTGTCAGATCGTCTTGTGTCATGACTAGTTCGTCGGTGAGTATTCTGTTTTGTCTTTGTTTATCACCTAGCCTTGAAATAAAGGAATTTTCACTTTAATCTGCATTTGGGTCCTGCCTGCTTCACACCGTAACATTACGAACCGACCCACAAATGGACCCAGCAGATGATCCATGGGAGGTAGAATTACAGCATTTTACCTTCTATCTGGCTTGCTGCTTCGATTGGTGGAAGGGAGCGTCCAGTGTTCGGCAGAAGAGGGCCGCTCTGGTAGAGGTGCACCGGTTGGCAGCAGAGAAACTATGTTTTGTGGAGTTCTTACCTGACTGGATTTTGGACTTCCTTGAAACATGTGATTCCCGGCCTGCTAGCCCCAGGCATGCTAACTCCATGTCTTCCAATTCCCAACCTGGCACCATACGCCTTGGTGGTGGGTTCCGCCTGAAGTCAACCCGTGCTTCTGCCTCAGTTCCTGCTCCTGTCCAGGAGTTGTATTCCGGAACTCGTCTAGCTTATGGAGGTCCACGGAGTATTCAGGCGGCTGCTAAGAGGAGTCGTCGCAAGGCCAGGCTAGCAGCCCGAGCCCCAGCAGCCATGGTTCCGGCTACAGAACCGGCCCACACAGCCATGGTTCCGGCCCCAGTTCTGGCCCCAGTAGCCATGGTTCCGGCTTCAGTACCGGCCCCAGAAGCCATGGGCTCGACTCCAGTTTCGGCTAAAGGGCTGGCTCCCCAGCCGACGCCAGCTCCCCGAGTCTTGTCGGCATACCGGCCGACTCCAACACCTCGTCTCCTGCTGGCTCTCCAGCCGACGCCAGTTCCCCGAGTCCTGTCGGCGTACCGGCCGACTCCAGCACCTCGTCTCCTGCTGGCTCCCCAGCCGATGCCAGCTCCCCGAGTCTTGTCGGTGTACCGGCCGACTCCAGCACCTCGTCTCCTGCTGGCTCCCCAGCCGACGCCAGCTCCCCGAGTCTTGTCAGCGTACCGGCCGACTCCAGCACCTCGTCTTCTGCTGGCTCCCCAGCCGACGCCATCTCCCCGAGTCTTGTCGGCGTACCGGCTGACTCCAGCACCTCGTCTCCTGCTGGCTCCCCAGACGACGCCAGCTCCCCGTGTCCTGTCGGCGTACTGACCGACACAAGTCTCCTCTCGAGTCCTCTCTCAAGTTCCCTCTCTAGTCCCCTCTCGAGTCACCTCTCAAGACCCCTCTCAAGTCCTATCTCAAGTTCCCTCTCAAGGCTCCTCTCCAGTTCCCTCTCAAGTCTCCTCTCGAGCTACCTCTCAAGTCCCCTCTCGAGTCCCATCTCGAGTTCCCTTTCAAGACACTTCTCAAGTCAGGGGTCCTGCCAACCCTGTGTCCTTTCCCGTTGGAGGCCCCGCCGACTACTCTCCTGCCGGGGGTCCTGCCAACCCTTTGTCCTGTCTCGTTGGAGGTCCCGCCGTCTACTCTCCTGCCGGGGGTCCTGCCAATCCTATGTCCTGTGCCGTTGGAGGCCCCGCCGACTACTCTCCTGCCGGGGGTCCTGCCAACCCTGTGTCCTGTCCCGTTGGAGGCCCCGCCGACTACTCTCCTGCCGGGGGTTCTGCCAACCCTTTGTCCTGTCTCGTTGGAGGTCCCGCCGTCTACTCTCCTGCCGGGGGTCCTGCCAATCCTATGTCCTGTGCCGTTGGAGCCCCCGCCGACTACTCTCCTGCCAGGGGTCCTGCCAACCCTGTGTCCTTTCCCGTTGGAGGCCCCGCCGACTACTCTCCTGCCGGGGGTCCTGCCAACCCTTTGTCCTGTCTCGTTGGAGGTCCCGCCGTCTACTCTCCTGCCGGGGGACCTGCCAATCCTATGTCCTGTGCCGTTGGAGGCCCCACCGACTACTCTCCTGCTGGGGGTCCTGCCAACCCTGTGTCCTGTGCCGTTGGAGGCCCCGCCGACTACTCTTTTACCGGGGGTCCTGCCAACCCCACGTCCTGTTTCGTTGGAGGCCTCGACATCACATGTCTCGCCGGGGGTCCTGCCAACTCCTTGTCCTCTTCCGTGGGGAATCTTGCCGACACCTGTTCCACCGGCTCTGGTTACTGTCCGGTCAACACCGGCTCCTGCCCGGTCCCCTGAGAGCTGTGGTATTCGTCCCTCTTCGAACTCTGCCTTTCCCCCGGGCCGTCCGCCCGAGAACCCCTTTTTGAACTCTGCCTTGCCCCCGGGCCGTCCGCCCGAATACCCCTTTTTGAACTCTGCCTTGCCCCCGGGCCGTCTGCCCGAGAACCCCTTTTTGCACTCTGCCTTGCCCCCGGGTCGTCCGCCCGAGTCCCCCTTCTCGGCGTCTGCCTTGCCCCCGGGCCGTCCGCCCGAGATCCCTTCCGGGTCCTCCGCTGTGCCCCTGGGCGGTCAGCTCAGTCCCGTCCTCCTGACCCCCTCCACCCACCCTGGTGGCCTAGTGATATGTTCAAAAAGCTCTTTATTGTACTCATACTGCCTGTGCTGCAGCACCTCTTTTCACCCTCTGTCTGAAACCAGAGCCCAGTCTGCTCTGATTGGTTAGCTGGCCGCCCCAGTCTTGATTTGCCAACTGCTTAGAGATGCCCCCCACCCTTAGCCAATCACATGCAATGTGTTGGAGTGCTAGCCAATAGAAGCGTGATTGTAACGTGATGTCACGATGTTAGGGAAGTAAACAAAGGAGTCCAATCTAGGCGTTTAAGGCAGGGGTGTGTGTGTGTGTGTGTGTGTGGG
Organism: Gymnodraco acuticeps; assembly: GCF_902827175.1. Classification (NCBI taxonomy): domain Eukaryota; kingdom Metazoa; phylum Chordata; class Actinopteri; order Perciformes; family Bathydraconidae; genus Gymnodraco; species Gymnodraco acuticeps. The sequence continues at coordinate 249,617 of NW_022991977.1, read as the reverse complement.
GGGGAGGGGGAGAGAAACTCCCCCTGGAGGGGACTTTGGGATTTTAACCTTTGCGGATCATATATATACGATATATACACATAAACCTGTATAACAGACTCCAGGAAAGGGAAAACCCCAAAGAGCATAAAAGGGCCCCTTTAAATATTTGTCCTTGCTGATACTGAAAATGGAGCTGCTTGATCCGTCAATAAAGTTTTATTTTACCGTTTCTTCAACCCTTGTTTATGATTTATGGATCTGAGATATCTTCCCAAAATGTGATGTGACATTGAGTGCTGTTGATTCCCTGTAAATGCTTGTAGCTGGCTGCAATAACAGTGTGACACTTTGTTTTGGCGGCTGAAGACATTTAGATCTTAAAGCAGGACCACCAGCACTCTCATCTGGCAATAGAATCCTGTTGTCTTGAAACACTGAGTAGGCGGAGGCAGAAAAAGAAAAGTCAATTTATAAGGAAGATGGAGTCTAATGTGGAATCGACCAGAGGCTCTTTTAAATGATTACTGGCCGCTCATTGATCAAGCTCTCCAAGAGGGAACAAAGAACGCTTTGAGGGGACGAACCCTGGCCCCCCGCATCTACTTCAGAAAACAGTAATCAAGCGTCTGACTCATGTCTGCTCTTGGTTTAAAAGACAACAAATAAAATAAAATTCAAGGTCATCAATGGTGTTGTAAATATGAATCTTTGTATGATATCATTTACGTTGATGATAAATAGGATAATCTACAAGCAAATATTCAATACATAAAACAAACAACATATGCCTTTTATTGTTTTTATATATTGTACTTCCAGTTCTATGTTTTTTGAATGTTTGTAGGGATGCTAGCAGCGTAGCTCCAGAGATGGATATATTTATCAGGCTAAAATGTCTCTGCAACTATTGGATAGATCTTCATGAAACGTGCACACAAAGTTACAGAGGGTGAATCCTACTGACTTTTACTCTAAGAAAAGCGCATTTAAAGATTATTAGCAAATTTTAGCACGCTAATCTAAGATGTTAAACATCAGAGGTGGACAAAGAACTCAGATTTTTTACGTGAGTAAAAGTAATACTGCATATTAAGAATCCTATGTTACAAGTTAAGTTCCTGCATTCAACATTTAAATTAAGTAAATGTTAAGTGTTATCATTAGCATATTAGCAACAGTCACAATGTATGTACCAAAGGTTACGCTGACCATAACCGGCTTATTTCAGAACATTATATGTTGTATAATTGGATTATAATCAATGATGCAATAAGGAAGAGCTTATTTATTTATATATCTTCTGCAGGGTAGCTTGTGAATTTTATTTAGGGATCAATCAAGTTTATCCTGAACCTCTCATAATACAAATCATTATTTATTGTTTATATTTCATATTTGTATTTAATCATAACTCAAGCTGTCAGATAAATGTAGTAAAAAGTCAAATGTGCCATTGAATAAGAGTCGAGTATAGATAGCAGGAAATGTACAGTAAATACTCAATTCAAGTATAAATACCTTAGTGCAGTGAAAGTACAGGCCTTGTACAACTGATATCATGATAGTGATAATATGTATGTGTTGTGTGTACAGGTTTTTCTAAAACCCCTAAAAGGACTTTCAATCAATATTCCTTAAATAAGTTTGCACAGGAAAATAACCTGCTAAATTTGAATAATTCAGTTATTTCCATCTCATTATGATCAGAAACACATATACAGACAATGGAGAATTTGTACTGGTATTTCGCACCTGTTTGAGGTGATTTCATAGATTAGTCATTCCATAAACATCACATGTCATAATATAAAGGAATTTGAAGATGTGTGCTCTTTCACAAACACCAAATCTAGCCCTGACTTCATACATCTCCTGTTACTGTGTCAACATCTCTTACTAAAACACAAAAAGGTCAAATCTGCTAAGGAAGCATAATGGATTACCGAACGGCACAAAAGTGACAGCTGCCACATTTGAATGTATATTCTCTGGTTTGTCGGCAGTGTGTCTCGCTTGCAATACATTACAGAGTTCAGCGTCAGCCCTCCCTGAGAAAAACACGCTGCTTGCTACAGTACATTATGAAAGGTTGCAAATAGGCTAATTTGCAGCTTTGACAGCACCAGCCTCAGCAAAGGCGGGCAGTAATAGGTTCTGAGGTGCCGCTTCAGCGACTGCTGTGATGGGAATTCTGTGGCTGAAAGTAGGCATAGGTCAGGTTTCCCTGGAAACTCTGACAAATTAAAAACAGAAAACCTTTGACATTTATCATGCTTGGAGTCTGCAAAGGTCATTGCCTGTACTCGCTGCTTTCGTTTTCCTTCCCCGTCCCCTCTGGACATGTTTTCTGTGATTGCAGGAGCAGGGGGAATCAGGAGCTGTGATTTCCACATTTCTCATTCTAGAAGCAGATATATGGATACACCGGAAATGTACATTTATGGAGTCTATCTGCTGCTCTGCTCCTTTTTCCTCTTATTTATTCTCCACATCAGTGATAGGCTGGTTGTTAATGAGCCTATCATGATGATTAGTTATCACATCAGTTTCATCAGGATGCTATTTCGAAGTAAACTGCTGTTGTGTAAAAAACAACCATGTGTATGTAATAACCTCTCAGTACATCATTCCACCCCATAAACACTGGAAACTTGTAATCCCGCTGGACCATGACTGTCTCATTTAAATGTTAATATAATTCCCGTCTCTCATAATTGAATGTGCTCCCTGACATTTCCCCGTTCATCTCCCTAATGCTATCTCATGTGACAAGCCAATTTACTGCCAGAGTTGACCAAATTGCTTTAGCATTGTAATGCTAACACCATAATAAATCCTTGACATACTGTTCCTTCTCAGGTAATGAAAGAAGAATAATAGAAATGTATACACGTTCATGGTGAGATCTATTTTCATTGATTTTCTCTGGCGTTACACACAGAGAGATTGTGCTTTTAAGTCAGATACGATACAGCAGGAGAAACATTACATCTGAGGAATGTGACAGAGATTGGCCTTTCTGCCCTCTCGTTCTCCGAGGTGGCATAAGCGGGGCTGAAAGCAGTATGAGAGATGACACAGGCGACGGTGGGAAGACGAATCAGACAGATTATAGCTCTGAAGAGAGGGAAGAAAGACAGCGGGGCCAAGCTTAATGCTGCTAGATGTCATTTTGTGTGACCTTTCTGGGAATTATGAGTGTGCATGACCCAGAGCATGTCTGCCTGTCACTGAGACAGTCTGGGGCTTCTGCTCTGTCCCCCCCCCCCCCTCATTCTGGCCAAACTCAGCCTCCCGATGCCCGGCACCTTCCATTTGACCTGATCACGGCCAATAACTCTGATAATCCCTCAGTTCTCATTAGCTGCCTCGCACAACTTGAACTGAAATTTGAATTCTACGGGCTCCCTCCGTGTCTGCGAGGTAGCTTAACCTTTGATAATATGTCCGCACGTTTTAGCAGAGAAAACCTGGGATTAGTCGACTCTTGGAAGCTATTGTGGGAGAAAAGCAGCATCAGAAGTTGATCACCATTTAGGTGGGGGAATATGAATGTGGATTCACTCAAGATACTGGCAGTCGAAGCTTGAAATCCTGTGATTAGGACGTGTAATCCTGTTAATTGTAGGATTGCTGCATATATTTTTAAGTGGAGATCAGTCACTGGAAGACAAATGCTATTTCAAAGCAGGTATATTAAATTCAAGGAGAATAAGCCTGATGATCTTCTACATTTTTCATTTTAACAATAAATCAGGTGAAAAGAACGTAACTAAGAATTTATCCATCGTATTATTTATTTTCCATAATATTTTCAACACCCCATTCCTGTTAAGGCACTCAGCCTCAAGGCTAATGGTTCTGTTCAACTTTATAAAAATATAAATGTATTCTCTGTCTCAGCAACAAGGTTTCAGAAGGGCAGTTGTAAAGCATAACATATTTCTACAAATTCACCTTAACAACAATATAACTAAAAACATCCACATACATAAAGACTAGCACAGTGCATTAAAGTGCATTTAGAAAGTACATGTCTCAACATTACTCATACTGGAGTAAATGGTGGGGACAATTGTCTGCTGCAGACTTAATGCTATAGCACAGTATGTATTTACCGCAGCATGACATTACGTGTCTCATCGACTTGAAACTGAAATTCAGCCAAATGCCAGACACTGCAACAGTGTGTCTCAATAATATTCTTATATTTTTAAACATTTTTGTGGGCCAACTCTACCCACTGAGCTATACAGCGGCTCAATGATATGCTATTAATAGTATTTTAAAACAATGGCGGTCAATGACACAAAGGAACATCTATATTCAGCTACCAAGAGCGCACTTCAATGTGCGATTAATTAACTGTTGGTTTCGGTATTTTATTTGGAATTTCTTGACAATAAGATAAATACATTCATTGCTTTAATCCTACTTAAAAGCAATATTTAACTCTTTAGAAATAGAGTTACAAGATATTAAACTTCACTTACAGAAAAGTGTATTCAGTGTTTCTACTGTGTTATGTCTCTATGCTTTCATGTTCAAAAAGCTCTTTATTTTTCTCACACTGCCTGTGCTGCAGCACCTCTTTTCACCCTCTGTCTGAAACCAGAGCCCAGTCTGCTCTGATTGGTTAGCTGGCCGGCTCTGTTATGATTTGTCAACCGTATAATAGAGACATTATTATAATAAATATATGTCTCACTGAGCAGGGCTACAACAAAACCGGCTTGAACTGCAGCCAACATGTCCGCAGGAAGCCACTTGCAGAAATAAAATCACTCAGCTTGCAAGGAACGAGGTGCAATTACTTCAAGGTCCTAATTAAAATAAATTAAGCGAAAAGCGAGAGTGGGATAAAGACACAGAGGGAGAGACAAAGGGAAGCGGTTTAATAAAGTTCAATTCTAATTCTTCTTGAAATGATGTCTGAATACGTGCTTCAATCCCAAAGAAAAAAAAATCGTTGAAGAGAACCAACATAAATCACTTTCTCTTCCCCTCAACATGTTTCTCCCTGAAGAGGAGTTTCATATATTCATGACAGCCGCACTGTGTTTATGTTTCCTCCTCTCTTCACATCCCGGTCTGTATTTGATGTCCTGCACAATCCAGCCTTTGGACAGAGAGTGTTTTGAGAGACAGATGAGAGGAAATGATTCATTCATCAGACGAGGTCTCGACTACAAATCCCAGCTGACCTGCTGATCAGATTGGTGATATTGCAGAATTTCCTCTGGGCGGGTGTCGGGCGGTGCTTGTTAGAGCTTTCAGCGAGGCATGGTGCAGGGTGTGCAGGTCATCATCTCTCTCCAGTGACTCTTTGTGACAGCAAACACAAGCTAGCCTCACCTCAGAGTATATGTGCACATCGCACCACCTAATTCAAACGTCAAAGCAGATAAAGAAGTGCGGGGATGATTTTGTGAAATGAGGGCTGGACAGGCCTGTCAGATCAGTAATTATTTTACACCAAGAGAAGATATGGATTTGGCCTCAGGTGTGTGTTTTCTTGTTTCTGAGGACATTCTGCGGGTAAATGTGTCACAGCAGAACTTTGCAGAGGCAGGTATATACTCATCAAAACTTTTGTGATTGCTTTGGGCCGGCAATTTCAAGATGAAGCGCGGAGGAAGATGACTGAGTGCAGCTGACGTGGTGCTGAAATTGACATACAAAGACGTGCGTGTGTGTTTGCTTTCTCTATCTGTAGGTTTGACAGAAATTACAACATATTAGATGGAAAATAATTATTCTGGGGTGCTTATATCAACACAGTGTCGATCAGAGGGATTTTATCTTGAAGTGTATTCATGGCAAAGTGCCCACATCACAGTAGTAAGCTGCATTTTTAAACAAAAGGTAAAAGGTAGATGAATATGATGAAATGTTTTCTCATTATTCTCTCTACTTCCTGCCACCTGCAGAATAAGATTCATGATGTGTATAAAAAAGGCTTTTTTTGCTTTTTACTTTCCATAATATGTGATGCATTTTCTGTGGTAATTAAAATACCATTTGTCTAACTTGATGGCTTCATCACATCGTTGCTTTTCATTGTTATTATGATTAAGCGAGTCATATTCATTAGACCACATTTCATCTCTGTTTCCATTCAGGACTGAATATGTGTTTATAGTAACTGTCAGTGAGGTATTTAGATTACTTGTTGAGAGTTGAAACCCAATTGAAAATACAAATAAAGTCCTTCTTTTAAATAATTGTTGGTATTTATTTGCGAAATGCACTCAAGGTATCTATCAAAGGTACTCATTACGCAGACAGGATGCCCCCTTTTCATAGTGACATATTATCCTATATTATAGTGTTTGATTATTATCACTTGTGCACTAAGATGTACGCAGTTGGTTTACCTTCTACTCTGTTAACATACTGCTGGGTAGTTTAACATGTTTTAAAGTTTAGAGTTTCGAGCAACTATAGACAAATATATGATTTGAGCTAAATACTAATGCTACGGCAACATGTTCATATGTTGATCAGTTATAATATGTATTTGAAATGTAATGTGTTAGCATGCTAACATTTGCTCCTTATCACCAAACACATAGTACAGCAGAGTCTAATGGGAACATCATTTTGCAGGTAGGCCTATACAGTGAAAAACTTCTGGGCAACTTGGAATGTTGAAAAATAAAATCACGAGATAAAAGCATATGGATCACCAGAGTCAACACCTTTCATTCCTAATAGTCCAGCAGCAAGTCCTCAAAAAAGACTTTAGTTTTTTTTTTGTTGATATCTTTAGGGTCTCCCATTAATGAAATTGATTGTTATCAACTTTTATTTTGGGGGAAAAAATGTTTTTTGGGTTGTTCTTTAGAACTACCCCAATCCCTGAAAAAGAGCCAAATTAGACCAGGCCGAATGTGGGAAAGGTGACAAGAAAGCCCATAACTTGAGAATGACAACTATTTTCCTCTTCAGATTTGCTGAGGTATGAACCAGGTGGCTGTCCTACTTCACCAAATAGTCAGACAATTATTTAACTAAGAAAATACTGAATTAAAGTACTGTAAACTTAGCTTTAGTTTAGACGCAAATTGTACTTTTTGGTGATAGGAACATAGGACTCAATCACTTTTCTCTCATTTATCAGAAAAACAGAAATCCTTAAAAAATATACCATTACTGAATTGTCTAGGGTGCTATTGAACACTAACCAGTAGTTGTATGGAAATATCTGGTACTTTCCACTCTCTCCACACTTTGCATCTTTTCAATACAAGTGAGTAATGTCTCTCACTTCTGTAGGTGCTGGGGGTTTTGTAAATAGCATTGGTTTAATGGCCCCATCTCTGACAATCCACCCCTTGCCAACAGGACTCCATAACAAGGAGTTTGGGTTTGGGCTGTGACACCATATCGCTGTCTGAAACATTGCTCTTTACATGTTGTTGAAATGCATCCTCTGTTGGCGGCAGATTTTCCGAGGCTGCATCTGTTGTTGATGCAATTATGAACCTCAGTTCATCCAAGTTTGTGTACATCAGTCCAATTTCCTTTTTTCCATATAGCAGAAGCGCAAATTCTCTTGCGACTGGCAAAGACTCTTCCAAGCTGGCAGAGTCCAAAATGGGCCAGATCTTTGAGCTCGCTGAGATGGGTCTTGAGTTTGGTGAATGCTGTTGTCTTTCCTATTCTGTACAAACTACTTGTTGTGCCACAGCCAGTGAGTGCACGACATGCTGGTAGACAGTTAGACATGTCTTTTCCAATTTTCTCACATATGATGTTGATGGGGACATATCTCTCTCTCATTCCATGGCCTCCATGCATGTACACTAGAGATGAACCAAACATGTATTTGCTTGCATAATATATGAGCAGTACTTCCACACCTGTGTCATCAGACCCAGTGGCGGCTGGTGGAAAATATTTTTGGTGGGGCTATGGAAATAGGGACCAAACCATACTAGGGCGGTCCCCGGAAGAAATGTTTGAGAAATGACCCCTTAAATTATGACTTCTGGTGATGTTAGAGACAAATTGAGGCTTACAAATATGAGATAATCCACAATCTTCAGTGTGGTTAGCTATGAATCTTCCAAAACTGTGCAACAGTACAGTAGGCCCACACAAACTGCAGAACACTGGTTCTTTGGGAACACTCAAATGATTGAATTCCCATTTAAAATCAGGAGACTAAATGCGAACTGTGTGTGTGTGTGTGTGTGTGTGTGTGTGTGTGTGTCTGTCATACTTGCCAACCCTCCCGATTTTCGCGGGAGACTCCCGATTTCATTGCCCTCTCCCGGTTTCCTCCCGGGGTCATATTTCTCCCGCATTTCTGACTTTAATACAGCTACACCATTGTTTGGTTTCCATATAGCGCGTCTCTTTAGCAGCGCGTGCAACTCAAAGTTTGATAGGGTGAGGAAGATGAAAACTGAAGAAGAATCGACAACTCCACCCTCTGCTCACTCCTTTCCTGTAAAATACAGGTCCAGCCCACACATATGCTCCATGGTGCTACAGGCATTGCCCTTACAACTACAATAAGCATGTAAACCGGAGTCTCCACCTGCAGATGCAGCCATCCTCGAGAACTATTGTAGCGTCACCTTGGATACGAGTCCAAACAACTCACAGACTGATGCTGCCAGACAGATGGTGCTACAGGCATTGCCCTTACAACTACAATAAGCATGTACATGTTAATCTACAGCTCCGGCGATCCACTAGCACCGGAGTCTCCACCTGCAGACAACTACTGTAGCGTCACCTTGGATACGAGTCCAAACAACTCACAGACACACAGGCCAGGGCGCTGACAGGGCGTCCTTTGAGCATCAGATCTGATGACGCTGATTGGCTGAAATTATGTTTCGGCTGCATAGTTTACAGATAGCAACAGTCAGCTTGTTGGCTGCTGCTGCTCTGGCTGAGGGCTCCTTTCTACCACCCGGACGAGAGAGGGTAATGAATGATACACACTGTGGCCAGGCAGGAAACATATGACTTATCAGTAACTTTAGACATCGTAAAACAATTTTAAACGAGATTTTATTGTAGATTATACATTTTACTGATACCAACTATATAATATTTACCTTGTTCATTAAAAATAAAAAATAAAAATATATATATTTTTTTTATATATATATTTTTTAATTTATTTGTAATTTTTAATGACAATCAAACATGTGGGAAGAGGAGGGGCTGATTCAATCAGACCATACAACTACTGGTTAGTGTTCAATAGCACCCTAGACAATTCAGTAATGGTATATTTTTTAGGGATTTCTGTTTTTCTGATAAATGAGAGAAAAGTGATTTAGTCCTATGTTCCTATCACCAAAAGTACACTTTCCGTCTAAACTAAAGCTAAGTCTACAGGACTATAATTCAGTATTTTTTTAGTTAAATAATTGTCTGACTATTTGGTGATGTAGGACAGCCACCTGGTTCATACCTCAGCAAATCTAAAGAGGAAAAGAGAGGTCACTCTCAAGTTATGGGCTTTTTTGTCACCTTTCCCATATTCGGTCTGGTCTAATTTGGCTCTTTTTCAGGGATTGGGGTGGTTCTAAAGAACAACCCAAAACGTTTTTTTCCCCCAAAATAAAATGTGACAACAATCAATTTCATTAATGGGAGACCCTAAAGATAAGAAAAATCATTGTTGTCATTTGTTCTACCTCGGGTAGGGGTATCTCGAAATCTGAGGGCCCTTCCTGCTAGACTATAAGGGAACATGAATGTTTGCACCAGATTAAATGGTGATTTATCTGATAGTTGTAAAAACATTGAACTAAAAACCATATATGTCAACCTCCTGATGATACTAGAATAAAAGTCAGATCAAGACCATGACTGTCTGTACAGAATTTCACAGCAATCGATCTTATCTAACAATGGCTAAAATGCTGTCTGTGTAGACATGTAGACAATGTTCCCATACATGTGCAAGTTCCTGTATACATATCAGTAGTGATGATTTACCATGGCAAGAACAGATTTCTGGAAAAAGAAGGTTATGCACTGATAAATATGCCGATTTCAAAACAGCTTTACCTTGAAAAACGATATAAACACCTGCAGTGGATGAAATAATAATAATTTGAAGTGTATACCTGAAACCTATTTCTCTGCTTTATTTCAGATAATACTTCCAACGATGAAAACAACATGGTTCCACGACTGCTTTCCAAAGAACCGGGGATGGATGCTGAAGCACACTCTCTTCCTCTGCCTCGCTTTTCTTTATTTGCTCAACCACTGTGCAATGATTTCCTGTGCCGAGGCAGAGGCACCACACATTCAACTCTATTCTGAGCACAGCCCTGTGTATTGTGAAAGAATCCAATAATAAAGCCTGAAAGTGAGAGAAACCCTGCAGAGATTTAATCAGAGCCACACATTGTACTGAGCCAATGTCCATGGTACGCCATCAGCAGCCATTTTCAGGAGCCAATCTAAGAATCATCGCGTCTGGTCTGAGGAACATTTCTTATAGCGCTAATTTAACAAAAAATCTTCTCTGACATTTGTGCTGAGATTTCAATAGGCGACCCCCGGCATATCTGCAAAGGGGCAATTCTGAAATCCCGCTGAGCAGGTCGTTAAATGGCAGTGATAGACATTTTCTACACTTTTTCATTTCGCAAAAGTGAAGTCCTCTTTTAACCACACCGGCTGACTCCGTCTTACACTTAAGAACCCAATTTCCTATTTCACCACATTAATTTGCAGCCCCAGGGAAAGGCTTCAGTCTATTCCTGCTGAATATTTACACATGCAGTATCTTCCTCTGACAAGAAAATGCCAATTTACATGGCACACAAAATTGCTTTCATCCATTAAGCCAGATGCAAATTAATTCCAGTAAAGAAGGTCAAACATATTCAAGATTTACCAAGCCCCCTTTAATAAAAAGGGCCATCAAAATATGGAAGTTTTTTTTTATATATCATCTAAACTGCCTTGAAACACATTTCAATAGCCTTTGATTTGCCTGATAACAAAATATGGGATCTATTACATTCACTTTCAATTGATAACAATTAATTTGTCTGCTTCACAACCCCTCGTATTGACATTTATCTGTAGATTTCATGCATACACAGGGCTCAAATGTGTGCAGTGGGAAGGTTACCAGAGCGATTTGGCTTAAAGAGTGCATCCTGCTCCACAGGAAGTGGGGAAATGCTGAGTGGGCTGATCAAGTTCCTCCCACCTGTTCTCAGAGGGATGACCTCCAGGAACAGGTAGACATCCCAGCAGGGACAGTTCCTACTCCAGCCAAGTAGCTGATGCACATACATGTAGTGATGAAGCCCTGAACTGAGGGAGGGAAAGAGGAGTGAGCTAAGCCCAACATTTAAATGAGAGGCTGAGATGTGAGGTGGATAGAAAACACCCAGAAACTTCGGATATAAAAAGGTGCCATCTGGTATTTTGGGCAAAGCTGATAATATTCATTAGAAAAGTGCTGTCACATTTTTTTTCATTGATTTAATAAATAGCCCGGGTTAAAAGAGAATGTGCCGACAGGTCTAATATTTCTGTTGTGTATTAAGACACAAATCTGTATGAGCTGTTGGGTCATTGGAACGTTGTTAATATGAACTAACTTGTGCCCCTCCCCCAGGGTGTGTGTGTGCGTACTGGATGTGTGTGTACTGTATGGGTATGGGTAGGTTTAAGTTTTGTGAATTGATTTTGTCGAGTTTAATGGTTGGTATAAGATGAAAAGATGTAATTTTAAATATACATATATTATAATAAGTTGTCACATCTCTATGAATTAGGGCGCTTATTTTCTTTGTTTATTAGTCTGTTGATTCTTTTATTGAACTCCAATGGGGAAAAAAAGAGAATGTAGGAGCCATTGAAGTTCATTTTCGTTAAGTATTATTATTTTGTTTAGATGTATCATGCAATATTATTCTGAACACTTGTTGTGCAGGGATTAGCTGCGCAGGCTGAATAAAGAGGGTCGTATACTGAAAAAAAAAAACATTGACTGTAATTACATGTATTATGTCAACAGATTTCACGTAACTGTATAAGGTTAGTTGAAAACAATACTATCAAGTTTAAATAAAAAATATTCGGTTTAACTTAATTAATTTGAATTATTGCTTTCAACTAACCTATTACAGTTATGTGAAATCTGTTGACACAATACATTTAATTAAAGTCAAATTTTCTTACAAGATAAGATGGAACTTCAGGCGTCAGTAATAGGGTCAGAGTGAAAAACAGGATTCAAACAAGGTAAAAAATAAAGATAAAATAGAATACAAATTCAAATAATAATAAAAATCAAAAAAAATCATGTGATAAAGTAACTGTTCAGACAAGATATCACAGTAGTGTTGAGCATTTGAATGGACATATAAAGATATTTGGATTGTTAAATATATTTACACAAGTGTGAGTGTAAGTTAAAGTCTTATGGTTTTATGTGTGTACAGTCCTGGTTACTATTAGCGGCTTACAGGGTTTAGCCTAGGTTGTGCAGCCTAATGGCTACAGGCACAAAGGAGGAGGGATGAGTCTGTGGCTGAACGTACTCCTCATCTTCACTAGCTCTGCATGGAGGGGTGGGAGGGGTTCTCCAGGATACAGTTCCTCGTCCTCCCCTCCGCCACCTCCTCCAGATTGTCCAGTTGTACTCTAACTACAGAGCTAGCCTTCCTCACCAGCTTACAAGACTCAGATGCCGACTACAAGAGGCAACAGAAGTGCAGCAATAACCCCAGAACACTTTGAAATCGAAACTTGGTATTGTTCAACCTCTGCAACAAACATCAAACTAAACTGCAACCAACACCCGGAAATCTTCTGTTTGCGATCACTTTCACCACTTTCCTTTGTATTTATGGAATTTGCAGAGAGGACACTGGGAGATGTACATTCCCATTTTAGAGAATACATCAACATTTGAAGCCAATAAACTTCTCTAAGACAAAGTTATGGCTCATGTGTGAAAAGTGATCAGAAAACATGAATGCTTAGTGACTCTGAATGTAGCTGGAAGCATTTAATCCCACATCAATGACCTAGAAGTTGAGATGACATTAATATCAACATAATTCCACTGGTGCTGCACATACAATAACTGCCTCCTTGTACTGGGTTGGTTAAATGCAGAGTCTAAACTCCACTGTGTATGCAGTGCTGCCTTTCATCAAAAGTGGATTTAATTATGAATACTCTATTTCCATTACAAAATTCTGCTAAATTATGTCAATATTTACAGTATTGATTTGTCTCATTATAAGCGCTTGAATAAATAGGGAGGAACAAAATGTCAGCAAATGTCAGCTGATGAAAATGCATGACTGATGGGAGAGCTGTGTGTTTCATATCACATTCACACACAATTGGCTCTCAGTGTCTGCCACACTGAGAGACAATTGTCCCCCTCCCCTAATGCTCAGGGATGCGGCATCCTGCAAAAAACACCCTCAGATGAGAGTCAATGAGGGTAATAAACTGATGATAAACACCGCGCTCACATAAACAGATCAGAGAACTTCATTTAGTGTTGTAACCGGGGAAAGGGTCAATTTACCTTAAATTCAATCAGCGGAGGAGGTGGATTGTTTATAACATTCATACATCTTTGCCGTACTTCTATAATCCGTCAAGAACTCGGGAACGAGGTCTCTGTCATTAGTTTATAATGTGAGGTTTAATCTAATTTGTGAAGTGAGTGAGCTGAATGTGAACGGAACGCAGAGCTGAGCTCATTATACCTGAGCTGTGTTTGGACTCAGGCTGACTCATCAGCACTTTGCTCTTAAAAAAATAATGATTTGTATGGTTATTATTTAGATTGTTTCATTATATTTTGACAGTTATTCTTTTTGTATTTTATAGTTTTATTAAATGATAGATTAATGTTGCTTTAGAGCCTGCAGAATACAGTTTGGTTATTTGACAATGTTCTTATGGTCCAAACAAAAACAATATGCATAATAAAAAAAATGCATTTTTTAAATACACAAGACAACACGTATGAGCACAAAGATGCATTAAAGCAGTGGTTCTCAAACTTTTTCTGTCAGGCCCCCCCTTTGGAGAAAATAAAAAGTCGGGCCCCCCCAACACAAATTGTCACGTAATGGGCCAAGTTAACATTTATTAAAATACATAAATATGAACGTGAGCATTCCTTTAAAAAAACAAAAAAACAAGTCATCAAATAACTTTGCTAGAACAGTGATGATAAGCGTAGCTAGCACCAGAAGCTAACAACAAGGATCTCCGGTACCGGTGCGCTCTCTCTCTCTCTCTCTCTCTCTCTCTCTCTCTCTCTCTCTCTCTCTCTCTCTCTCTCTCTCTCTCTCTCTCTATCTCTCTCTTCTCTCTCTCTCTCTCTCTCTCTCTCTCTCTCTCTCTCTCTCTCTCTCTCTCTCTCTCTCTCTCTCTCTCTCTCTCTCTCTCTCTCTCCGTGCAAGCACACAAAATGGCTCGTTCCACACACACACACCCACACACACACACATACACACACACACCACACACACACACACACACACACACACACACACACAGAGTCGAGCTTGAATAAAATACAGAGACTCAGACGTAATTTTACTGTATCATATTATTTTCAAATCAATAATTTTTCAAATGATGATTTTTCTTGTCTTTTTATTTTTTTTTAATAACCATTTTTCCTCCTAGTCTCTTGCGCACCCCCCCCCCCCCCCCCTCCTGACATGCCACTTTGAGAAACACTGCATTAAAGGTACCAATAAACCCTCAAATAAACATGTATAAGCCGATAATCCTTATACTCTGATGTACTTTATGTATAAAAACCTTCAAGTTGATGCTCAAGGATTTGCATATTGCAGGACGGTGTAGTGCCAGGAAAAGGGAGTCGGAGGCGGTGTATTAAGAACAGAGTTCCAATCTTTATTAGCCATTAATAACAGAGAGGTTATCACATCAACTGCTCTGCTTGACGAGCTAGCAGGAATGGAAGCTAACACTACCGGTGTTCCCACTAAAGGGTCCGTGTGGCAACACAATACGAGAGGTGAATTATGTCCAATAACGTGTCACCACAACGGTGAATTAGGTGGATTGTTTATGAATACAATCATGAATTGTTCCTCTAATTGAATCCAGTCAGTTTCGTTGGACAAAGTAACTGATTAATATTTATGACATTAAATGGAAGCTTGTATTTTTCAGCCTGTCCTCCTATAAAAAACGACCATAGCCTAGAGTCACGTTTTAAAGTGTAGCACCTCTAGTGGTCGTGTAAGAAACAACATGCTCCCGTCGATTGCAAACGCTCCGGAGGGTCGTTTATTCACAAATAACCCTCTCTGGAAAATCCTAAATTGCTGAATAGTTTGGCCATTAAAATGCTTTTTGATTAGATTTCTAGCGAGAAGTGTATATTGTACCTTTATAATCTACGTCCAGTCGATGTGTAGGATCTATAGTTTGATAGATATAACGAAGATGATTTGAGGAATCGCCAGGAGAACGTGTACTGTATATGGGGCAGCTTCCATGTAAAGTTAGCGTGGGAGAAAACAGTATTTCCGGTTTCGAAGTTTTCATAATAAAACCGGAAATATTCCCCACACTGTCAAATTATTACACAGTGATATCTGCATTACTCATCCACTAAAAAACATCAGTTTATCCTTGTTAATTACACAATATTGATTGGTTAAAATTGTGTACAATGCTTTTGTGTTTTTAACCTTCGATTCGGAGAAACAAATTGTTTTTTCGGAGTTTAGACACTTCAGAGTTTCCGAAGACACTACACTACCCAGAATCCCCAGCTATCATTTGGGACTACAACATCCACCTTGCTTTACAAACCCTGTGATTAGTCCTCAAGCTCTGTGATTGGATGTTGGAGTGGCAGTGCGACAAGGTTACACTGAGCATCAAACAGCTCTTTGAAATGGAATGGAACCACGCCAGACTATACAAAACTGGACTTGGACGGGTCCAGCCCAGCCCTCCCCCCCAGAATTACACATGCTGGTTATTGTGTGTTTCGCAACATGTTCTATGGCACGTCTCTACTGGGAATTGTAGTTTTAAAAGACGTTTTCGTATTTCCCACAATTAGAAGTTGCCAGTATTAAACTGTATACATCCCTGGAGGTTTAGGGGATACGAAACACATTGGTATTATCAAATTTAAAACATATAATTAATACATGGGTGAAAATTGCTTGTGTCCATAATGGGCAGCATTAATATACCCATGACAGCTAAGGTCAGAAGAGCTTTATTTAACAGCTGGTCTTATGTCTGTGACCCCTCCTGTTGTTAATTGATAAGCCTGAAACATGCACTTGTATAGGTTCAGAGGCAAATTTTGCAAATATGGCAGTAGCATCGATCATCTTAAGATAAGACAAGATCCATCCATCCATCCATCCATCCATCCATCCATCCATCCATCCATCCATCCATCCATCCATCATCCATCCATCCATCCATCCATCCATCCATCCATCCATCCATCCATCCATCCATCCATCCATCCATCCATCTTCTCCCGCTTATCCGTGGTCGGGTCGCGGGGGTAGCAGTTCCAGCAGAGAGCCCCAAACTTTCTTTTCCCTGGCCACATCAACCAGCTCTGACTGGGGGATCCCAAGGCGCTCCCAGGCCAGCGAAGAGATATAATCCCTCCACCTGGTCTCCACCTGGTCTCTTCCCAGCTGAACGTGCCTGGAACACCTCCCTAGGGAGGCGCCCAAGATAAAATACTTTATTGATCCCAAGTTGGGAAATGTTTTTGTTACAGCAGCATACTACTTTGTTCTACTCCACTACAATTCAGAGGTTAACCTGGTATTTTTACTCCACTACATTTATTTCTGTTACTTTGCAGATTCTGATTAATGATGTGAAATATAAACAACCCTTAAATCAGACTTTAGTTATACCTGAGTAAAATTCAGCCTTATTAGTTTGTCTGTTTTGTAAATCCTCTTGTTAATATCTTTGGATGTCCTGCACTAAACTATTTTATTGTAGAGATCACTACAGTATCTTCTTGATATTTTCTATTCTATATTTCTATCATGCCTTCTACTTTCCCCCTATTTTGTATGAAGGCTACTCTTAATATTTAAATGTTTTCATCAAATATAACTTATTCAACAACTAAATTCAATAACGTGCGTTAACCACTAGGCGGTGAGGGTTAAAAAACCAGTGGTGTAGTTAATAAAACATAATACTATCAAACATAATATTACTATTAACTTTATGTGAAATTAAAACAGAACAGTAAAGGAAAATACAGTTTCAGTCTCTCGATGTGAAGCTTATGCATTGTACCATGAACCTGTATAGACCTGTAACAGTCAACTGCATGACGAGTTGGAAAGGTAGTTCAGAAAATCAGTAATATCTTTAAAAACTACAAGTCCCTTTCTATCAGCTGTGCACCGTTATGGTGTAAATATAACCTATCTACCAATTGGATCAAATATAAAAGTCAGCCGAATTAATGTTGATACTGCAAGGAGACGTATTGTGTGAAAAGAAATGGAAGATGTTGTTTAATTGTTGATATATTTATGATTCATGTCACATATTCAGTTTTGGCGGCATTTCTTCCAGTTTGTCAAAAGGTCTTCTGATCAGGGGTCTATAAATAGAGAACTACGGCAGATGTGTAATATTTAATGCAGCCGAACCGTGTATTACAATGCCGTTATGTGCAGTGGCGTTTTCTTCCGGAGGCCAAGGGAAGCCAGGCTTCCCCTGTTTTTTCGGATTGTAGTTATAATTTAAATAAATAAATAAAAACACTTTGTTTTGTTTCGATAATTCTCCTTTGCTGTGTGTTGCTGCCGGCCCGTCCCTCCCCCATTCTCATTGAGTATTTTACAAAGAGTGAAACAAACAGCGGCCCTCTAGATGTTATGGTGAAACAGTAGATTGCACTCACTGTTGCGAGAGGAGGCCAGCCGAATCTGGCTTCCCTTGGTGAAAAAAAATGGAGGGATTGACCAATCAGATGAGGCCCACGTGATGCCCCTGCCAACCTGTGATTGGTCAGGGCCATGCCAAGGGAAGCCAGCCGCCTCTTGCTTCCCTTCAGAGGCGGCTGGCGATTTGATTGGACACTGCCATCCAATCAAATCACATCAGTTTTAATACTGTAACTGTCATCACCGCCGTTAGAAATTATCAAGCAAATTAAGCATTATGGAGGGTGGAGATTTGGCGTACTTAATCAAACATAACTTTACTAAACTTCCGCTACAGCAGCAACTACAAATTAAATCAGATGACAGGCCAATGCCCGCACTCGAGCTGTGTGTACACCAGTCTATGGTGTACATCAGTGGCGGCTGGTGGAAAATATTTTTGGTGGGGCTGTTGATATAGTGAGTAAAAAACATTTTTTTGGGAGAAATGACCCCTTAAATTAGGACTTCTGGTGATGTAATGGCGCGTTTCCAGTGCAGCGCGGAGCTCGCTTTAATGCTGCGTTCAGACCGGACGCGATGCGAATATTCGCTTCGCTCTAAATGCTCCTATCGCATCGCTCTCGTTGCTCGAGTTTCACCGCGGCTGCCAGCTGTGTTTACTCGCATCATTCAAACAAGACGCGCTGGCTCGGGAGCTACAACTACAACAAAATGAACATATTTTACCGTGATTAAATTGTAATACACGTTTCTAAATGATGCCGACGTAACAACATACTGATACCGGTTAGTAAAAACCATGAATTAATGCTTTGACAAGTCTGCAGACAGACGGCAGGCCAAAAACCTTTTAGAATGCTTGTTTTCTGAATGGAGCTTGGCTAAGCTAACGTTATATATGCTCCGACCGTCCACACTCACAACAACGGCCTATACAGACATAAATAAACCAGCGACTGTATTCTCCATGACACAGACAGTCTGTGGTTTGTACTTGTTTCACTTTTGTCTAGTTTCTGAACAGATCGTATCTGTCCCCGGCTGTTTGAAGAGCAAGCATGGGAAACAAAAGATAACATTTACCTGTTTGGGTGCGGACCGAGGTCCGGCGAATCCACCTGCACACCATTCTCATCCAACTACTACCGTCACCTTGGTCACTCACGAGTCTAAAAAGCAACTCACGTCAACGCACGTAAGCAACGTGGGCGCCAACGTGAGCGCCCTCGTGACCAAAATATTTGACGGCGCTGATTGGCTGAAATTATGTTTCGGCGGCACAGTTTACTATTGAGACTTTTGCAACGTGCTGTTTGCTGCTGTTTGGCTCGGGGGCTCCGCCCGGTAATGATAAACTAATGCCATGGGCAAGGCCAGGCAGGAAACATGTGACTTATCAGTAACTTTAGACATCGTAACACAATTTTAAACGAGATTTTATTGTAGATTATACATTTTACTGATATCAATTGTATGATATTTACCTTTAAATATTTTTTTAAATATATATTTTTTAAATTTAATATTTTTTAAAATATTTTTTGTTGTATGTGGGAAGAGGTGGGGCGGCGCCCCTAGCGCCCCTATGGGCCGGCCGCCACTGGTGTACATAGAGGAAAAAGGGAGAGAATCGGACGTTCAATGAGGACAGTAGTAGTAATGATACCCCTTCAATCACATTAGTATGCAAGAAAAGTGACAGGTGGTGTGACAGGTCACACCTCTCCCTACTTATGTTAATGAGCTAAGTCCCGCCTCCCTTTGTTCGCGGTGGATGTCCCACCTAGGTGTGAATTCACACGTAGGTGTGAGATCCTTTGATGTGAGGGGGTGAGGTACATCACACGTAGGTGTGAAATGCCCTCCTGTGTAGTGCCTTTGTTAGAGATCCTTTTGTGTCATGTGAAAAGCCCGGGGCTAGCGCTTTTGTTGTCTAATTCTTTGATGTGTTGATTAAGTCTCTTTGTGTTGTCTGGCCCCTTGTCCCCTCAGAGTTGTATAATTATGAAGTCTAATCTATGAGGTGTTATAGCAGGTATGTGTGACTTCACACTGGTGTGTTATAAGCCTCTGATGTTAATTTAGGTGTTGATTAAGTCTCTTTATGCTGTCTGGTCCCTGCCCCCTCAGAGTTGTATAATCTAATTATGAAGTCTAATCTATGAGGTGTTGTAAGCCTCTGATGTTAATTTAGGTGTCTCTTGAAGTTAGGTGAGACTGTCTACCAGCCCCCTCCTAGCCTCTCCCCCCTTCCGGGCTATGACGCAGGCAGATAGTGGGGGGGTGGAATTAGAAATATGCGCAAACTAAATAAAAAGACAGCAATTCCATTTACACACCTTTTCAAAAAAGAAAAATGGCCAAGAGACGCCTCGAATGGGGGTTAATCAGTCAGCTTACCGCATCCGTCCGGAGCGTCAGTCAAACGAATGCAGCAGCAGCAATGCGGGGGTCTCTGTGCACAAACTTATCTCGCGCCCCCTTTTGGTCATGCGCGTTCATGTGTGTTGGAGGAGGGGCTCTGTGAGGAAGTGGCAGATTTTCCCCGGTTTGACTGCAAATTCTCCAAATTATCTAACCCTTACCTTAAAGAACAATTCACACACACACAACACACACAACACACACACACCAAACACACACACAAACACACAACACAACAACACACACACACACAACACACACACACACACACACAACACACACACACACACACACACACACACACAACACACCACACACACACACACCACACAACACACACACACACACACACACACACAACCAGATGTGGGGGGTTGAGATAGCCGGGGTGTAAATGTTAATTAAGACACTCTCTGTGAGAGGAATGAAGTTAGGTGAGACTGTCTACCAGCCCCCTCCTAGCCTCTCCCCCCTTCCGGGCTATGACACAGGCAGATAGTGGGGGGTGGAATTAGGTAGAAATATGCGCAAATTAAATAAAAACAGCCATTAATTTTCACTCACCAAGACATCTAAAACATTATTGTCCTCTCTAGATTTGATTCAGGGTCTGTTTTTAAATGGGGTGTGCTGGCTAAGGATGTTTTCTTTTCAAGTTTTTGTGAAACTGTTAAAGAAGTATCTGTTTTTGCAAAGAGGTTATTTTCAAAAGATCTTATTTAGGTTTTAATAGTGATACCTAATGATATTCTCTTTTAGTTGTATGGATTTGTGAACTAATGTGTAATTACTTTTATTAACTATAAGAAAAGTCTCTCTGAAGACGGAAATAATAAAACAAATTAAAAACATGATATTGTCTTTTTAATCATTATTTTACACCACTGTAAGGAAACTCCATATGAGATGGTAATATCAGAACTCTGCTGTATCCATAAAAGAGAAGTTTTCTAAATGTGTTTTCTACTCCATTTCACTCCATGACGGCTCCAGGGTGGCTGATCAGAACAAAATAAAGGCTGTAAACTAGGGGTGTAACGGTATCCTTATTCGTCCCGTACAGGGGCGGATCTACCGGGGTGGCATGGGGTGGCAACTGCCACCCTAAACAATAGCCTTGCCACCCCAGCTGCCACCCCAGTTGGCATCTTTGTTTTGAAAGAAAAGTTGTGGCTCATCGGACATTTATGAGAGAAAGTCTCTAATGTCCGAGTGCAAGTGAATGCAGCACAAGATGCACGTCATGTAACCCCCTCCCCCGGTCCTGGCGCGAGAGTGGAAATATGATTGGTGGCGAATTCACTTGAACGGGGGAACGGCGCAAAACGAGAAGCCTTTCGGACCCAAGCACTGAAGGAATGAGGTTTGCGGTCTACACTGACAGAGAAGAGACAGTCAGTTTGGCTGTACTCAGCATTGAATCAAAACGCAATACAGCTGTTGATCTTAATAAGTTTGTGAGGCGTTTTGCTGAACAAAATAGTAATCGCCGCATTCAGCTGTAATAGACATGCCAACTTGATGCTCTGCTCACGGATGACTCGATGAGAATAACAAACTGTTAAGATGATGACCTTGTATGCGTGTATATATTTTTTTCTTTGAGGGGGTCTGCCCCCAAAAAACAGTTTTAAGTCCTGAGAAAGTAAAATAAGACGGTGTGTAAAACTACACTGCCCAGACAACAGAAAGTAACCACTTTGATTTAACTAGGCCAGTAGGTAAGGACCTTCCACTGGATCATAACTGCAGCGATGTTTTAGCTGAATACACGTTTTTTAACCCTAACTGATGCAGTTAGTCACTTCTTTAATGTTTGTTCTTTCTGATGTAAAGTCAAGGTTGTAACTGTATATCAATAATGATATAATTACTTGTTTTTCAAATTTGAAGGAGGGTGAGTAAGCATCTTGATGAACATTCATCATTAACTCCTCCAAAAAATATAGTTTATTCAATAATAAATGAATATGTGAATCATAACAGTTCTTCACTATATCTGTAAAGCGTCTTTGAGCACCTGTAAAAACGCTAACAAATTAAATCTATTATTATTATTATTATTATTTATTAACAGTGCAATCACTGTTAATAAATAATAATAATAATAGATTTAATTTGTTCCTAACAGCTGATAGGAATAATATGATTGTTAATAGTATCATATTCATTCAGACAAACATCGATGAGACAGTTAATTAATGTACTTATTGCAGCAGTCTGCATAGATTTGGTACCCCTGCTGGTCTAAGAGTGAAACAAACTCATTCAGTTATTGTTCAGTTAAAATTCATTAAATTACGTCTGCCACCTTATAAGGCTTTACTGATGTGCCACAATAATATCACCTATGTGATTGAGTTAAAATATTAATATTGTGGCTTTCCAAGTTAACATTGATTGTAGGGGTGTAACGGTTCACAGACATTTCGGTTCGGTACGTACCTCGGTTTTTAGGTCACAGTTCGGTTCGTTACGTTTTCGGTAAAGCAGAACAAATTATCACAAAACATTAAAAAAAAAAGTTTAATTAGTGTTAAACTGTGACTAATGGATTCAAATAAATACAAAATATAGTAAAATAAACATTAAGGTGCAGCATTTCAATGAACTGAAATAATCTGTATTTGGACTGTACTAGTACCTAAGCAGC
Organism: Gymnodraco acuticeps; assembly: GCF_902827175.1. Taxonomy (NCBI): domain Eukaryota; kingdom Metazoa; phylum Chordata; class Actinopteri; order Perciformes; family Bathydraconidae; genus Gymnodraco; species Gymnodraco acuticeps. The sequence continues at coordinate 226,643 of NW_022991977.1, read as the reverse complement.
CAGCTTGACATTAGGACTTGCTTGTCATTGTATTTCCATGTTGTTTAAAGAAAGATGAACTTGTCCACATTGCTTGCTGAAATGGCAGATCTGCTGGCACTAACAATGTCTCCTGCTGTGGAGAACACCCTCTCGCTAGGGACAGTGGCAGCAGATAAAGGATATTTGGCGTTTGTAATAGCTTTGGCTCGGTCTGAACTTTTTGCGAGTGGTGGAGGCTTAAATGCTAGTGGGAGTTGGGTTTGCACTTCAGTCTTTTTTCTTTTGGTACCGGTGATATTCACATTCCGGTGATGCCTTTTCAAATGAGTGTGATGTATTGCCAGCCGCGTAACCAATGTTAGTTGAACAATGCCGACAAACAGCTTTGGTTCGGTCCACCTGTCTTTGTCCGTCATCCTTGTACGTAACTGCGAAACCAAAATGTTCCCAAACCGGAGACTTCAAAGATGCGGGAGGATTTTCAGCTCAACTTTATCTGCGTTCGCCATTTCGACAGTTCCTCAAATTACTGACTACATTTGAACGCATCCCTGTGACCAGCTCTCATAGCATGCCTCTCGTCCAATGAAATGACTTGGTCGCTCTATGATATATACCTGAGATTACTTCCAGAAAGTTGTTCATGTTCTCAATTTTTTACGTTTAACGCTATATTCGTTCGGTACACACGTGTACCGAACCGAAGGGCCCGTACAGAATAATTTCAGTACTGGTACGTGTACCGTTACACCCATAATTGATTGATATGATTGCGATTTAAATCAACATATACTTCTGTCAGGGGATGCCACCCCTCAAAATCTCCTGCCACCCTCTTGCCACCCCATGAATATTTGTCTAGATCCGCCCCTGGTCCCGTACCGTCACGGTTCGGACGTCACGGTTCGGCACACGCAGTCACACGACGAATACGCCTTTTTTTTATGAGTGGGAAAAAAGTGTCATTCAGGGCAGTATCCACTACATTATATATAATCCAGGGGGCGGTATTGCGCCTAAAAGCTGTTTGCCAGCCGCCCTTAAACAACAAATGAAGAACAAGAAGAAACACAACAACAAAACGAACAAAATACAAGAAGAAGAAAAGTTAGTATGGTGATTTCAGATAACACAGGAGCTAGAACCCACCTGCTTCTTTTAAATCAGCTGTGTGGGAACATTTCGGGTTCCCTGTGGACTACAATAACGATGGAGTGTACGAGTGGTGGATTGGACGAGGACGGTGTGTCGCCGTTGTTCTACAGTGGTGCGGTATGCTAATGGTAACACACGCCAAACATGCTAAATCATATCAGAAGGCATCACCCAGATTGGCCAATCACCGGAGCCCGGCCAAAGACAACAGCAGTTCAACAGCTGATCCCCGCTGTTTTTATAAACCAATAGACATGAAAGCCGTGAGACCAAAATAAATAACGGAAGCTTTTGGCATATGTTTTTCAACGACTTTGCGCTCTTGAAACACTTTCTTATTATTTATGATGTCATATTTTCAAGACATTCTTTTAGTTTTACAGCTTGATGAAACCTTTTGTTTGACATCAGCCATTATAGATAATATGGCCATCTGAGTGTACTGTGTATGGTTTGCTTTTAACTGTTTAATACAGTTCATTATTCAAAAAAGAGTTATTTATTTTTAAACTGAAACTTGCACTACTGTTCAATCATAAATAACAACAAACCTGGAATTATGCATTTGGGACTTTTTTTTGCTTTTTCTTGTTGTACCGAACCGTGACCTCCAAACCGAGGTACGAACCTAACCGTGACTTCTGTGAACCGTTACACCCCTACTGTAAACACTTAAAATACTCCATCAACAGTCTGAAGGTAAATTTAAATCATTTCTGGGGGGGCAGAAAGACGCATAATTACCTGGATAAAAGGACTCATCGATTGGTCAGTTTCTTTTTGAGGGGTGACAAGGCTCTGTTATTTGATGGTCTATATAAGATGACAACATATTTACAGTTAGAGAAAAACAAGGGATGAATTACCCTGCCATTCCAGCTCAGCGCTTTATTGACCTGGACGCCATCACAAGCCAGTACTTATTTTATAATATCATGTATTTATTAAATGTTGTTTATATATATATATATATATATATATATATATATATATATAGTATATTATTAGATACTTAAAAAACATTATGTCCTTCTGTTTGCAGTAGAGATCCTGTGTGCTGGAAATCCTAATGTGTGGGGTCATGGGGTTATTGAAATACTAGGTGAGTTTCTTTTTACTTCTTTTTAAACATGTTTTTAATTAGAAAAGTATAGAGCAATATGGTGTGGATTATAATCAAATCTTTCTGTGTCTCTCAGCTCAGGATACTCTGAGTCAGCTAAGGCCAATAGTATTGGAATGAATATGCTCTGTACTTGGAGCCTACCTTAATTCACCCCCTGTGGAAAGTGAGTATATTTAAACTGATTGTATTTTTATTTTGAAATCAAATAAGGTTTTTATGTGCAAAGTATCCCGAATAACGGTTTTTACTCTTTTGTTTTTAAAGGTGACAAAGTCTATAGCACAGACAGAGGATCTGTGTATCAAAACTTTTTCCCCGAGGAGTTCATACACAACCCACCCTTTGAGGTAACTGCAGACCCCTGGGGGCCAGCCGCGCCTCCCCGGGACTCAGATAACCAGACAGGACACCCCCCTTTTCAACGCTACCCCCGCAGCAGCAGCAGCAGCAGCAGCCTATATCTGAAACCTTCCTACAAATTCCACCAGAACTGCAGGCCAATTTTGACACTTGCAGTGCCTATCTGGACGACTTTGAGTTGCATCCTGTTCAAGACACACTCCTAACGAGTCAGACAGACTCACCCCCTAATCCTCGGGTCGAGGGTGAATCATCAGCACAGAATATTCGAGAGATCCAAGCCGGTATATCACTCGTCACAGACCCCCTCCTGACGAGATATCACCCCGGTAAATTAGTTTTATGGTTATTTTACAAGATGTTTGATAAATGAATAGTGTTAAATGTGTAATCATGTGTTTTTTCAAAATACTTATCCTTCTTTTTCTCTATCTTTTTTCTGTATAGATCAGTCAAGCTATTATCAAGGTGACCAACACTGCTGCTACTGCCATCTTTATGGACACACCCACTGAGGGTCTCATGTAAAATGATGCCGATGTAACCGACCGGTATGTTTCTTCAGCTGTGACAAATGTATTTCTGATTTTTGTTTCATAAACGGTCAAACATGGATGATTTAGCAGATAGAGAATTTTCTTTTCTTCAGTCTATAAACGACATAAATGAACTAAGCAGTGATGAGGAATTCGTGTATGGAGATATGTCATTTCCTCAGTGTTCGGACAATATCAATGAGTTAAACGACGAAGAACTTCCAATCTCATCACAAACAAACTCAAGCCATCCCCCCACCTTAGATAGTGCTTTGGAATGGGTATTGGGATACTACCAAAGCGCCAGGTCTCGGGCTTTTAAATCAGCTCGCAGACGGAGTAAGCCATCTGAATGGTGTAAATAGAATAGCTTCAACCATTACAGAAGCACCAGTTTCCAGCGTGCAAAGTGACTCAGAATCACTAGTTTGCTCCATGCAAAGTAGCGGACATGTTGATCAGAATGACACCCCGAATGCTGCTGAATCACCGGGCCCCCTGTCACAGCATGGAGGAGGCACTAACCGAAATGCTACACCAAGTGTTTTATCTCGACCTGTATTCCATAACACAGAACTGCGTCAGTCTCTAATCCTACCCCCTCATAATAACGACGAAGCAGACTTTACATCCTATTATGGGGTTCTGATGAACAATGTACAGGATATGGTAAATTATGCTTTTTCACAGGCAGAGAGGGAAGATATTGTTCAGATTGAACTCCGGGGAGAGCAGCTTCAAGCTAATGTGTCCGCCATTTTGAATGCTAATGATGATAATCTAGCTGATTTTGAGGAGGCCCTATTCAATGCTGTACAGTCAAATTTGGAGGTAATGGCAGACAGTAACCTCGAGTTAGTAGTGCAAATTGTACAATCCCCCCGTGGCGGTACTAAACGATTGGCTAGTAAAATGTTGGACAATGAGATAGTTAAAAAGAAGAGGCGTTTTCTGTACGTGGTACAGAATCCGTCCAACCAGCTGTGTTTTGCTATTAATTTAGCACTGTTGTTACACGACAACCTCACTGATAATGAAAGTGTTGAACGCGGTAAAGAAATTCAGAGGATGGTGGGTTTGACAGATCAGACAGCTGTGACATTCAGCGACATTGTTAAATTCGAAGACAGCTTAAAATGCAAGATTGTGGTATTTTTCAGAGGCGATGAAGATCGTACTCACTGTAAATTCCAGACAGAGGGTCCCAAACGAGACAAAACTGTGTTTTTGTTTCTCTTCAAAAACCACTACTATGGGATTAAAAACTTGAAGGGGTTTTTAGGCAAAAGTACATAGACTCACTGTCTTATCTCTCTATGCGTTTAGCAGCAATGCCAAAAGCTTTGGGATTTGAAGATAAAATCAAGGGATACTTCCCACACAGTTTCAGCTCTAAGGCTAATCTGAGTTATATCGGACCTTACCCCCCAGCACACTGTTATGGGATCGAACGCATGACAACTGATGAAAAAAGTGACTTTTTCACCTGGTATGAGACGGTACGCACGGGTACTTTTGACTTTCAAAAGCAGGCACAGCTTTACTGTAAAAACGATGTGGACATTCTTGCCCAGGGAGCCACTTTATTTCAGAAAGGGTTTCTCGCAGAGACAGGAGTTGAACCTTTTAGTCGTGCGACCATAGCTTCTGCGTGTATGAAAGTTTTTACCACCAACTTTCTATCACCCAAAACCTTGGCAATTCCCCCACCCGATGACTATCGCTATGAAAACAAGACGTACTCTGACGCAGGTGTTCAGTGGCTAGAGTGGATAGCCCAAACAGAAGGTATATTTATTCAACATGCGTTGAACGAAGGAGAAAAACGAGTGGGACGTTTTGTCGTGGATGGTTTCGCCGAAGTAGCCGGGGGCAAGATTGTCTGGGAATTTCTTGGTTGCTTCTATCACGGGTGTCCATCTTGTTACAAGGGCCATGAGAAAAACCCCTTGACAGGTGGCACATTTGAGCAGCTCCATGCTGCTAGTGAGGAAAAGCTGCATGAGCTACAGTCTATTCACGGGGCCAAAGTGATCGTTATGCGTGAGCATACATGGGTTGAGATGAAAAAATCCAACCAAGATTTACAGGCTTTCCTCAGGGAATACAAAGCGCCAGAGCCATTGACCCCCCGCGATGCTCTATACGGAGGGAGGACATGTGCTGTAAAGCTGAGGCACACGACATCGGCAGATGAATTGGTTCATTATTGTGACTTCACTTCACTCTACCCTTTTGTAAACTGTACAGGCTTATATCCCCTTGGACACCCCCAGCTCATATTCCGAGATTTCAAAGACCCTCACAGTTATTTTGGATTAATCAGAGCCACAGTGGACCCCCCCAGGGGTCTTTACTTTCCTGTCCTGCCCCACCGAACTGCGGGGGGTAAGCTAGTGTTCACCCTATGCCGTACATGCGCTGAGTTTAACAACCAACAGGGGCCCTGCATGCACAGCAAAGAGGAAAGAGCATTAACAGGAGTTTGGGTGACCACAGAATTCACCAAAGCCCTGGACATGGGCTACAAGATGACTCAGATCACAGAGGTGTGGCATTTTGAGAAGAAAAGTGACAGCATTTTTGTAGACTATATACACACATTTTTGAAGGGTAAACAAGAAGCATCAGGCTACCCTTCAGAGGCCACAGATGATGAGAGCAGACAAAAGTATGTGGCAGACTATCATGCTAAGCAGGGTATCTTGCTGGATGCAGTTAAAATCAAATCAAATCCAGCCAAAAGACAAGTGGCAAAACTATGTCTCAACAGTTTCTGGGGTAAATTTGCCCAGAGAAGCAATCTGACTCAGACTAAGATTGTGACCAAAACAGAAGAATTTCTTAACCTCTTGTTTTCAGCTAAACATAAGGTTAAGTATTTCTCATTCCTCAACGACAGAACGGCTCTTGTTCAGTGGTGCTACGGTGAAAAATGCTACTCTCCCCCCAACAAGGTAGATAACATATTCATTGCAGCATTTACCACTGCGTATGCCAGGCTGAAACTGTACAGTGAATTGGAGAAATTACAGCACAGAGTCTTCTACTATGACACAGACAGTATCATATATGTGACGAGACCGGGTGAGACTCCACTGCCCATGGGGGTTTATCTGGGGGATCTGACAGACGAACTGGGGGGCGACACGATTGCAGAGTTTGTTTCAGCAGGCCCTAAAAGTTATGCCTATCAGACCAAAAATCAGAAAAAGGTGGTGATGCGTGTGAAAGGGATTACACAAACGCACGAATGTTGTGAACGAGTGAACTTTGACAGTCTGACAGATCTGGTGGAAGGCTACGTTCAAAACTCTGAGAGGGGGAGGTGTCTTCAGGCCCCACAACACAACATTGCACAGAGTAAAAAGGGGTTCGTTTTGAGAAATGTGTCATTCACCAAAAAGTTCCGAGTTGTGTTTGATAAGAGACGTCTGCTAGACGGAGGAAATACTTTGCCTTTTGGGTATTGAGACAAAATGTTTTCACCCCGTCAAATTGATTTTGAGCCCCGACTACGAGTTCCTTTTTCTTGTTTAGTCGTGGGCCCCAGTGGGTGCGGGAAAACTTTTTTTGTCAAGAATGTATTGCAAAATTGTATTCATGTAATGGATGTACAGCCTCAAAATATTGTGTGGATTTATACTTCTTTCCAGCCCATGTATGCTGAACTGCAGGAAAATAATAAAAATATAAAGTTCATCAAAGATTTGCCTGAATCATTTCAAGATGAATCTCTATTTCCTCCTGATCAAAGTCATTTGATTATATTGGACGATGTTATATTTCAGGCCTCGGAGCATCCTGAAGTAGTCAGACTTTTCACCCGATACCGTCATCACAGAAATATGAGTGTTATCATGCTTACCCAAAATGTTTTTCATCAGGGGAAAAACAGTCGTACCATTAGTTTGAATACTAATTACATGGTCTTGTTTAAAAACCCCAGAGACAGATTACAGATGAACATACTTGCTCAACAAATACACCCGGGTAATAAATCATTTTGCCTACAAAGTTTTGAAGACGCTACAACGGAACCTCACGGTTATTTAATCGTAGACATGACCCCCAGCTGTCCAGACATCTACAGACTTAGATCGGGAGCACTACCTAATCAGTGGCCAGTTGTTTATGTACCAAAAACGAAAATTTGAAACAGTATGTCGGCCCGTTTAAAAAGAAACATGCCTCTGCTGAAGGCTTTGTGTAACGCAAAGGCATCGAGGCGCAAGGATATTCTCAAGAACTGCTCCACGGATTTTCTTCAATCACTCTGTGAGCTGTCTCTAAATCTTTTAAAGGGTAACATTCCACTATCAGGCGCTCAGTATAAGAAGCTCAAGAAACAAAAGAACATTTTCAAACTCTTGGCCGATAAAAAGACCAACTTAAAAACTAAATTCACGGCCTTAAGAAAACAATCTGGAGGTTTTCTTTTACCGCTGCTTGGTGCTGTGATCCCCATATTAGGACAACTTCTAGGAGGGCTCACTCGATCATGAGTCAAAATATGTTTTTGTTATCACCTCACCAGTTTAATCAGCTCAATCAGACTGGTGTAACTACCCCCCATAGTAAGGAAACATGAGAAGCACTGCCGAAGATGTTCTGGATGAAAAAATGAGAGCAGTGTTAAACGAAACAGGATTACCCCCTTATGAAAAAATAAGAAAATACAACACCTTGCTACAGAGATATCTCACCTTACTCAAACAAGACGGGAAAGAGGAACGCCATATTACTTTAACTCTACCCGAAGACAGCGGGTTGGTAAAAGGAGAAGAAAAGGATGGCGCGTCCGATGATAAAATAAAGAATGAGGTACTTCATAATATTCCTGCGCGCAGCCGTAAGAATGCCGAGCACATTATGAGTAAATTAATCACTAGTACAGCTGGATGGACACCCGCGGGGGGAATTTGTAGAAAAAGGGACAGCTGTAAAAGGATCACACATGTTAGATTTATTTAAACATTTATCCTGTTCGTATAAATCAAATGCCCGGGAACCTAAAGGCTGGCGGGGTTTTTTAAATAGTCTGAATGAGCTCAACATTCCTTTATCAGCTTTTCAAAACCTGCACGCTCGTGAACAATATCGTATAATCAAAGAGGGCGAGCCAAATGGAGAAAATATACCCCAAAAAAGAAGAAGAAGAAGGATTACTAAATCATCTCCTACGACCCCCCGATGGGGGGTGGTAGGGGGGCCAGACACCACAGAGGGGGGAGAACCTCTGAGTGCCCTGTTTAAGAAGAAAAGGATAAGGCAAGACAGAATATTATGTCCAAGATGGCTACATTTAACCCCTTAAAGTTGTATTATATATTTTATTCTCCTAATAAAAGACAGTCACCTGAATTAATTTTGTCTTCAGACCTTTTTTATTTCTACATTTTATAACAATCTTTAAACATTTGTAGAGAACAAACACTGTGATTAAAATGAGTGTCTTTATGACGTCTCTCACACCTTTGGTATTTTTTCACAAAATTCGTTACAGCAGTATCATTTTTTACCACATCATCGTGATACAGAGATAACACATTTTCGTAAGACAACCCGGACGCTCTTTTGCATAGATAAAAAACACAGTGCTGACCACAGGCTGTAGACATGACATTCTGAAGTTGCCGGTTATGGTATAAAATAGTGTCACACTGTGTTTCTAGAAATTGCAGGATGCTTTTCGGATAATGACTAAAATCAGGGGGGAAATCTGAAAGAATAAAAAAAAGTTCCTTCCCCTTCCTCTAAAGTCACTGCTAGCCAGTGTTCTCCGGGCATGTGGGAGGGGTGGGTGTTTACAATCATGTATACAGGGCATCTAAATAATTGTTTTACTCGGGGTAGCTGATCTGAGGCCCACACCCCACCGAAAGAGTCCCCCACCATGTGACGCATGAGACTGGCCAATTGGTGGTTATTCATGTTTGTACTCTTCTTAGTAATAATCTACCAACACTTGACGTTTTGAATTAATCTCCAGAATCGAATCAAAACAAGAATATACGATTAAAGTGGTAGTCTGTGGCAGCGGTACTCTGAACCAGGGGCGGACTGGGACTAAAATTCAGCCCTAGAAACTGACCCAGTCCGGCCACATGAAACGTCAAATGTTAGAAATCCGCTGTTTATTATTTAAAGTTTTATGTCCGATTCCCTCCTTTTTCCCTCTCTGTACACAGCTCCAGTTTGGGCATTGGCCTGTCATCAGATTTCATTTTTAGTTGCTGCTGTGTAGCGGAAGTTTAGTAAAATTATGTTTGATGAAATACTCCAAATCTCTACCCTCCATAATTGCAATTGCTTCAGTTGCTTGCTACTTTTTGTGATGACAGACGGTACGAACTGAAGTTGATGCGATTTGATTGGATTGTCAGGCATGATGTTAGCCTCATCTGATTGGTCAATCCCTCAATTTATTTTCACCAAGGGAAGCCAATTTCGGCTAGCCTCCTCTCGCAACAGAGTGCAATCTACTGTTTCATCATAACATCTAGAGGGGCGCTGTTTCACTCTTTGTAAAAATACTCAATGAGAATGGGGAAGAGACGGGCCGGCAGAATAATTACCGAAACTAAACAAAGTGTTTTTATTTATTTATTAAAATTATAACTTCAATCGAAAAAAACAGGGGAAGCCTGGCATCCCTTGGCCTCCAGGAGAAAACGCCACTGAGTTCAAGGGATAATTCTCACCCACCTCTTGCTCTTGCCCTGCACGTGTGCCAGTTGAGCTGGTTCTTCCAGCAGCTCAACTCTGTCCCTCATCATGAACGCAGGAGGCTGGCTGCATATCTGAACTCGCGCCCTCATCATTCTCTTCATCATCTTGCACTTGTTCTAAGCTGCTGCTGATAGTGCTTGTAGCAGCGCTGCTGCCAAAAAGGTCTGTCAATTTGCGACATTGATATGCTTCACCTGCGAGTGACTTCACCTTTTTCTCTCTTGCCTTCTCGGCCCCACCTTTTTCTTTTCGTTTTCTTTGATATTTATCCATGTTTTTTATTCTCCCTGTCTGCCGCGGCGTCTAATCCCTTCTCTTCCTGTGGCCGGTCTTTTTTCTTCTTCGTGTGTGATTATTTGACAGATAAGAACCACACAACTGCATTAGCGGCCGCTGTCGCCCTCTGTCGGCCGTCAGCGCAATTTAAATGATGACGTTAAACTTTTTTTTTTTTTTTAAAGGGCCGGCCGGCCGTCAACGGCCCTTGACGACCGGCCGTTCTGTGGTTCTCCAGATTCTACAGATGGCCAGTCCGCCCCTGCTCTGAACCTAATTTCCAGTCTTAAACTACCGCTTGTGATGGGAGATAAGGCATCGGCATCTTCAGCAGCAGTTAAATTAAACACAAACAATGAGTATCCTTGTTCGAAATCATCTCTGTCAATACTCAGAGGTAAGTCTTTCATGTGTCTCCCTGTAGCAGTGAACATGTTGTAAAACTCTCTGATTGACGACCCTCGGTTAAATTGAGGTTGGAATGCTTTGGCTGGTACTTGCCTCCCATCCTGACATAGTGCCAGATATTCCATGTCATTATGAATGAAATTAAACGGTGAAAGCTCTCTCCTTCCGGTGAAGGCTTCGTGATTTACCATACCCAATACTATGTACTTGGGCATATTACCCAAAAAGAGATTTTCTTGGTTGCATATTCTAGAATTAACCGGTATACTATATGTCTTTAGATTCACCCGTGATAGGGGGTAGAGGGCGTTACCTCTCAGCAGAGCCGCAGCATGACCTAAACGCACTGCAGGCGTGATTGTGGCTTTTTTGATAAAAAGTGAAGCCCCCAGTATTTTTATACGGTATGTAGAGTCATTTGCACACATGAGCGTAAAAGCATCGTTAGATCTGGTGAGTTTGATTCTCAAATCTACAGAGTTCAGGAGAAGCCTCTCGCTGAAAAATATATCCGTGTGTGTAAAGCACCCATCAAGTGAAGCTCCCGAGATTCTGCTGTGAATGTCCCTTATTTGGTCCATTGGCTATTTTACAGTGCTTCTCAAAGTGTGGTCCGCGGACCACTGGTGGTCCGTGAGCGCCCCCTAGTGGTCCGTGAGTATATTGGTAAAATTTCACATTTGAAATAAATAAATAAATTTAAGTTTTCCGCACTCTCGCGGGAATATCTCCGCAATGGAGTGAGCTTAAGTTTCACTTTCAATTGCATGATATAGCCCAGATAAACACCTTCATCACACATGTGGCCACTTGTTTGTACCATTTTCAGGCGATTTGTAAAAAACAATGTGTTTTGGGATATTTGTGGAGTTAGGTGGTCCGCGAGTGTTTTTTTATTGGTTAAGTGGTCCTTGGCATGAAAAAGTTTGAGAAACACTGGGCTATGACTATAGAGTCCATAGACCCAGCGGTGTCTTTATAAAATAAACCGGCTGTGAACTGAGTTTTTAAAGTAGAATCAGAGTAATTCAATAGCGTTTCAATCATCGCCCTGTAAGGATGAGTCGAACTGGATTGAGAAATTAGTCTGTCCCCTAGAATAACGTCGCATTGACTAAAAATTGTATTCAGAGGGTAATTAACTAGGGCCACGGGGGCATCAGCAGCCAGATTAGTCCCATCTGCGTTGGTTATTTTGATCCTGAGATGTATCAAGGTGTCATTCATATCCAGGTATTTATCTCCGTCCCCGGGGATAAAAAATTCTATGGGTCCGTCCTCCGTAATGGCAGACAGCGGAAGGACCTCTGTGTAGTGTTTTTCATCTATAGACAGTTGCGTCATTGGTGCTGAAAATAAATCCAGCTCTGCCATGCTGCATTCAGCAGATTTGTGATGTAAAAGAGCCATATTTAACACACTAAAATATATCTCTCCCCAATACGTTCCTTCTCCGAGGGTGTTTTTTCCCTAATGATTTTCTTTTGACTGAGTGCTTTCCTTTTTTAACACCTACCGGAACCCGTTTGCCTGGAGGTCTCTTCCTGGCCCTTCTTGCCAGAACCATCAGACCACCTGCTCCTTCTTGAGATCCGGGGTCTGACTGGCGGCCAAATTTACGGACAGCCTTACTGATCACATCTGATGCAATATTTTTGGCAGCCGATTTCAGATGAGGTTTAGCTATGGCGAACCCTTTTCTCACCAGGGGTGCGACCAAACGAAATAATCTGGAAAATATAGAGCCAATGCCTCGCCCGTACATCACTGGGGCACCATAAAAACCCGGCAGGGATCCTCCCACTTGATTTTCATAGTAACTCACAAAACGTTGGGGGTCTTGATGAATCATCGTTTTGTAAAAGATTGCCCTGATTTTGAGGGTCTGAAATGAAGTTTCACCACACTCTTCCCGTAGGTGAAGTTTACTGGTTTGTTCTGATCGTTTTTTATCTCTATCTGTATATTCTCGATGTGCGTTTTTGTTACCGGTAAGTAATATGCAGGGTTAAAATACTGAGTTACAGTATCGCCGAATGTTCCTCTTATATCTATAGTTCTCAAGAGAGGAGCAAAAGCGTCACCTACCCGCTGGTGACTGACCACATTACTATAGCAGTATAGATGTGTTGAGCCAGCATTTATATCCGCTGGATAGGCTGCTGATTTATCATCAAATTTGAGCCACTGGTCTGGTTGTATTCCAAGCATATAAGCAACGGTTTTTGGAAAGCGGAAACGATATTGGGCCCCTCCTAGAAATTCAATTTTCCTGTGAATTGGACTATAGTACAAAGGGACATCAGAGTCAATTTTTTTGAAGCAGGACTCAAGTTCCTCCATGAGCTGAGTTATGCTACTATAGTAACCAGCTCTAAACATATGAAGCCTTAACTTGCTAGTCGGGGCTATGTCGGGGAGTTTTGCTTTCTTTATCCACTCAAAAAAGGCTGCTTCCGTAGGTAAGTTATACCAGGTGTGTGGGTATGATATTTCTGTCAGGGCGACCTGCCACGAACCATCCAAGTGTAAAGGTTGTGCTAGGTTCACCTGATAACTAGAGCTTGTATTGTTTTGAAATACATCAAGGCTGGCATTGGACGGCAGCGTAATGTAGAACCCTTCATTTATCTCCATGGCTGTAATGAAGGACTGAGCGGTGATTCTGTTTGCTTTTATACATCTTGGATTTCGCCTGCATCAACCCAGCTGTTGAATTTTTCGGGCCAATTATGCCAAGATACAAACATTTGTTTTTTCCCTCTCACCACCCGCCTTTTTAGAATTTTCTCGACTTGAAAAGCCTTGTCCTTGGATATCTGTACTTTTTGTAACTCTTTCTCATAAAAAGTCCCCTTGATCTCTTCTCCATCATAATCTTTGAGTTTGTAAACAGGTGGCTGTCGAGGTAAGCCTTCAGACACCGTAAATAATTTGTCCGTATAACTCTGCTCATATTTTTTATCGAATACTCCTCTCAATTTGGATATCCTTACAAGCTCCCCCTCCTTAAAGTTCATTTTGACAGCAGCTTTTTTACGAAGGCTGGAGGGGTTATATAGATTCCGAAACACTTGAGCCGCATTCTCCTTGGTTACCTGCAGTGGCGTCATTTTAATACTTCGGTGATAACTATTATTGTAACTTTCAAGTAGTTCAGGTAAGACGTCTATATATCTATGAGTGTTTTTAGCTGTAAAATACCTCCACATTTTAGTTTTCAGCGTACAATTAAATCTCTCTATCACACATGCCTTCATATCACTGGCGGTTGCATAATGTTGTATACCTCGTTTCTTCATTAAGTTTTGAAAAACTTTGTTAAAGAATTCTTTCCCCGCGTCTGTTTGTATCTTTTTAGGAATCTCACTGTGTGTTAAAATTGTATCAAAGGCTTGGGTAACCTCAATACCCGTCTTCTTCTTTAATGCCTGAGCATAGGCTTTTTTCGAAAATACATCTACGACTGTTAACAAATAATTAAAACCATCATTATATTCGGACAGCGACTGCATATCGCAGAGATCTGCTTGAAATTGCTGCAGCGGCCTGAGTACGAAAACTCTGTTTCTTACAAAATGCACCCGAGTCGGCTTATGTAAAGTATATGCGTCCTGCTCAGATAAATATTCTCTGACTTTCTCTACATTTACTTGTTTACCCATTTCATTCTGTACAGCTCTATGGAGTTTATCCACACCTCCTAAACTCCCTGGATTAGAAGGAGTGTAATACAGCCTTTGCATGACACATTTCTCAGACATGTTCCCTGTTACAGCCCGATGAGGTAATGAGTACAACAGTTTTTCTTACAAAGCATTTTATTGATATGTCACATATGTATAAAAAACATGTTAAAAGAAGTAAAATATAAAACATACTTTAACGAAAAAGTATCACATTTGTTTTTCCTATTGCTGCCAAAATACCCAAGCTGCTCTTATAGTCTTCAGACGGGTCTCGTTGTTATCTACCAGCTGGTCGAAAATCTTCTTCATTTTAGCCTCAAAGAGTCTGGTGTTTCTGAGATTGTGCAGAATCGCCTCGGTAGCTCCAAAGACTCTCCTCTCCGACACATGAAGCTGGCTCTGGTGTAAAGCGTCCCGAATAGCTGGAATGAAACGAACGGTCCACAGTCTCTTTATCACATCGTCATAATTTATATCCAGAAAGTAATCTTGGGTCGGAAACAAACACTCATGCTGCCTCTGACTGGGGTGAGCGATTCGACATCCGTTACATTTTTCCTCTCTGTACAGTTGCACGACCCTATCCAGCAGATGAGCTACAACAGCTTTTACCGTATTCAGGAACGAAGCTGTCCTTTCACATTCTGTAGCATGAACCTCTGGAACAGTATAGCATGGCATGTCAACGCCTACTACTGTTGATTCCCCTGGAGACTCGGATGGAGGTTGATGCATATCCAGCCACCCCGTGATATCAATATCAGCCATATAGCTGTCGAGATCTGGTGTCCAGATTGTTGGAGAGGATGGAGGTCCTACAGGCGTTTTCTCCAGGCTGCAGCTCGCGGTGAGAGAGTTGTTTTCTTCGAGATCCATGGTTGCTGCTCACAAAATGTCCTTGAGGTGTTCTCATTTTTAAATGATCTGGCGAGGAAAAGGCGGGGCTTGTTATGTTAAGGTGAGGCGGAGCCCTCTGTAAAAAGTATTTTGCAGTCAAACCGGGGAAAATCTGCCACTTCCTCACAGAGCCCCTCCTCCAACACACATGAACGCGCATGACCAAAAGGGGGCGCGAGATAAGTTTGTGCACAGACCCCCACATTGCTGCTGCTGCATTCGTTTGACTGACGCTCCGGACGGATGCGGTAAGCTGACTGATTAACCCCCATTCGAGGCGTCTCTTGGCCATTTTTCTTTTTTGAAAAGGTGGGTAAATGGAATTGCTCTCTTTTTATTTAGTTTGCGCATATTTCTAATTCCACCCCCCCCACTATCTGCCTGCGTCATAGCCCGGAAGGGGGGAGAGGCTAGGAGGGGGCTGGTAGACAGTCTCACCTAACTTCAAGAGACACCTAAATTAACATCAGAGGCTTACAACACCTCATAGATTAGACTTCATAATTAGATTATACAACTCTGAGGGGGCAGGGGGCCAGACAGCATAAAGAGACTTAATCAACACCTAAATTAACATCAGAGGCTTATAACACACCAGTGTGAAGTCACACATACCTGCTATAACACCTCATAGATTAGACTTCATAATTATACAACTCTGAGGGGACAAGGGGCCAGACAACACAAAGAGACTTAATCAACACATCAAAGAATTAGACAACAAAAGCGCTAGCCCCAGGCTTTTCACATGACACAAAAGGATCTCTAACAAAGGCACTACACAGGAGGGCATTTCACACCTACGTGTGATGTACTTCACCCCCTCACATCAAAGGATCTCACACCTACGTGTGAATTCACACCTAGGTGGGACATCCACCGCGAACAAAGGGAGGCGGGACTTAGCTCATTAACATAAGTAGGGAGAGGTGTGACCTGTCACACCACCTGTCACTTTTCTTGCATACTAATGTGATTGAAGGGGTATCATTACTACTACTGAGGACAATTATGTCCGCACGGAGTGGCTAACTGGAAGCGCTAAACTTCAGCGTCTATTTTGCTGGCCATGACAAGGATTCGTGCTCCCTGAACAATCCTTGGGCAACTTCAGGATTCATCGACCTTGCCAACCTGTCACGGGCATTTGAGAGGCACGGTAAATCCAAAAATCACATAGATTGTGTGATTGTCTGCATACATTAATAAGTAAAATGCTTAAATTAATAAGGAGAGAGTTTCAGCTGGAGAGTGCGTGCGGACCTTTCGGTTAAATAACAGGCGTGTGCAAGTCCTGCATCTGTGTGATACAAATGTGTGTAAAATGATACCGGGCGCTGTAATCACTCATCTGGTTACGTTATTGACCACCCCCCCGACCCAAAAAATGGGCTTCCCCTACATTTTCCCCCACGCCACGCTTCTGGTTATGTGATGACTTCCAAAGAGAAGTCACATAAACACCATATCCCGACGTGCATTGCGGCTAAAACATCCAGGATTATGGGTGTAGTTCGATCAAAACCTCTGAAAAAAGAAAGGTGTCTCTCAGAATCGAAAGAGAAAAACCTATGGGAAAAACACAAAAGCATTGTACACAATTTAAACCAATTAATGTCGTATAATTAACAAGGATAAATTGATGTTTTTTAGTGGATGAATACTGCAGATATCACTGTTAAATAATTTGATCATTGGTTTTATTATGAAAACGTTGAGACCGGAAATACTGTTTTCAACCCGTAACTTTACATGGAGGCTATACCTCAAATAATCTTCGTAATATCTATCAAACTATAGATCCTACATATCGACTGGACGTGGATTCTAAAAGTACAATATACACTTCTCGCTAGAAATCTAATCAAAAAGCGTTTTAATGGCCAAACTATCCTACAATTTAGGATTTTACAGAGAGGGTTATTTGTGAATAAACGACCATCTGTAACGTTTGCATTCAACGGGAGAACTAGAGGGCGAACACTTTAAAACGTAATTATAGGACGTATTAATCGCTTGAACAAACAACATATTTGGTCATAATAAGGGCTTGAACAATCGGCCCATTTGGTCGTATGAGTTGGAGGACTTGTTGGTATTTTTGTAGAAACATTTCCCACGGGTGAATTACATTTATGAATGAAAGTCATATTTTTGGGCTAAATAGTATCTACAATATAATGGTTATATCTGTACATACGTTATTACTCATCAGGTAATTCAAACTAATGGCTGCCGAAGAGCTGCATGTTAAGCATTCCTCACATTTTCCTTTACAATGTCAGATGGTTCATATCTGAATTTCCTCGTCTCTATGTAAATAAGAGCTTTATCATGCTGGAACATGGGAACATCATGAGAGCCGTATTGGCAGCTCAGGTTCATCTGGGGCCTGTACTACGAAGCTGGTTCAACCTAACCTGGATATGTTTGAGTTAGCCGGTTGGCCTAATCCAAAACATACGCGCTCTCGCTAAACGGTACTACGACGCGGGTTATCAAGTGGATCGCTCAAGCCAGCCGTGTCCTATCTAGTTAGGTGCGCAACGCGTTCACATGAAAGGTGTGGTATTTGGAGCATTCGACCAATCACAAACATGGAGTAGCGTACTGACAGCGCAGCGTCATACTTCCTGAATGAAAAGTCAACTATAATATTAGACATATGAAGAAGTTAAACTTTAAACATCCATGACTTAAACACTTTATCCATTAATAATAATACATTTGATTTCTATAGCGCTTTTCTTGAACCCAAAGACACTTTACATTTGGGAGGTAGGGTAGACAAACAAAACAAAAACAAAACCAAAAAGAAACAACGAAACAAAACAAAACAGAAAAGCAGTCAGGAGGAAGTTGGTTGAGATGGGGGGGGGGCTTATGGATACAGAGTTGAAGAGGTGGGTTTGAGGCGGAACTGGAACAGGGTGAGGGACTCAGACTCACGGAGGTCTTGGGGGAGGGAGTTCCAGAGCTTCGGGGCTGCCACAGAGAAGGCTCTATCCCCGAAGCTCCGGAGTTTGGCCTTGGGGATGGAAAGCAAACCGGCTGAGGTGGATCTGAGGGACCGGGGTGGTTGGTAGAGGATGAGGAGATCAGTGAGGTAGTGGGGGCCTGATGGTGGAGGGCTTTGTATGTGAGGACCAGGAGTTTGTAATGGCTGCGGTGTGAAACGGGGAGCCAGTGGAGTTCTTTGAGGACCGGGGTGATGTGATGCCATGATTTGGTGTGGGTGAGGAGTCTGGCGGCTGCGTTTTCGACACGCTGGAGTCTATTGAGGGATGTAGTGCTGATGCCGTAGAGGAGTGAGTTGCAATAGTCAAGACGGGAGGAGATGAAGGCGTGAATGAGTCGCTCAGCTGCAGGGCGGGTGAGAGAGGGACTGAGTTTGGCAATATTGCGGAGGTGGAAAAATTAGGTTTTTACAACTTGACGGATGTGGGGCTCGAGGGAGAGGGTGGGGTCAAATATAACGCCACGGTTGCGTGCCTGGGTGGAGGGGGAAACAGGGGTGCCATCAATGGTGACTGTCAGGTTGGGGGTTTTGCTGAGGGTGGATTTGGAGCCGATGAGGAGGAGTTCAGTTTTATTGCTGTTGAGTTTGAGGAAGTTTTGTTGCATTCAGGATTTTATTGCAGTCAGACAGGATTCGATGTGGGTGAGGGGGGGGGGGGGGGGGGGGGGGGGGGTGGTTGTGGGGGGATTTGGTGCTGAGGTAAATCTGTGTGTCATCAGCGTAACAGTGAAAGTCCAGGTTGTATTGGCGGATAATCTGACCAAGGGGGAGGATGTAGATGATCAAGAGGAGGGGGCCGAGTACTGAACCTTGGGGAACAACTTGGGTGACTGAAGCTGTGGCAGATGAGTGGTTGTTGAGGGAGATGAAGTGGGATCTGTCGGAGAGAGGTAGGACTGGAGCCACCTGAGATGAACTGTCGCTGCTTTTAATTGAACTATTCATATCTTAGACTGCACTGTAACTTTTATCCATGTACTTTTTCTTTTAATGTTTAGTTGACTGCACTGTAACTTTTATCCATGTATTTTTTCTTTTAATGTTTATTTTATTAGCTTTTCTTTTTAATGACTGATTTTAAATGCCATTTTCTTAATGTCTTTCATTTTTTGTAAAGCACTTTGAATAGCCTTGTGTTGAAAAGTGCTATATAAATAAACTTGCCTTGCCTTGCCTTACGCCTCGTCGGTGTAAACATTACATTACATTACATTGGATTTAGCTGACGCTTTTATCCAAAGCGACTTACAATAAGTACATTCGACCAGGAAGACACAACCTTGAAGAAAACAGAATCATATAAGTACATCAGGTTTCATAGAGCCAAACATTTCAAGTGCTACTCAACTGGCTTTAGGTAAGCCAGTCCTTTATTAGTATAAAAGTGCTTCGTTAATAGTTATAACGCTCGAAGTGGAGTCGAAAGAGATAAGTTTTCAGTTTGCGCCGGAAGATGTGCAAGCTATCTGCCGTAAACAACCTCTTAACATTCTGCATATCAAATACAGTATCTTGTTCCCTGTTCTAGGCTCTGTAATAGTTTAACAAATATAAAACCATCATGCTTTAACAACTAAATAAAATATAAAGAAAAACATTGACCTTAGAGTTCTATAAGCCAATCCTTTGACAGGCATCTTTCTTAGAATAGTCGTCTAAAGAGAAAAAGCGTTTTTGGCCGGAGGCAAAACTGCTGGGGTCTATGGGATTTATGGGATTTATACATCCAAGGTTTCAGCAAGTAGAGAAATCCAATGCTTGAAAGGCATCCTAGTTTTGGATTTTCAGAAATGTTGTTCAATGTAAGGGGTTGATTAAAGGGGCCCATAAATTGCACATTTTCAGGTTTCATAATTGTATCTTGTCCATTTTTACATGTTTACATGCTTTAATGTTCAAAAAGGTCTTTATTTTTCTCATACTGTCTGTGCTCTTTTCACCCTCTGTCTGAAACCAGAGTCCAGTCGGCTCTGAATGATAGTGATGTCACTATTGGCGCATTTCCACTACATCGCGGAGCTCGCTTTAAGCGTGCCTTGCCCGTTTTTGGTTGCGTTTCCACTTGGCGTAGTTCCGGCTAGCGGGTACTATTTCACAGTTTTTCTGGCCCCATAAAATCGAGTTTAAGGCAGGGGGGGAGTTCGTGGGGGAAAAACTCCTTCGTGCCTGAACTTTGGGATTCTCACTTTTGCAGACCATTAACATGCAAAAAAAAACACACTGGAGGAAAGGGAAAAACCCAAAAGCAAAATAGGGCCTCTTTGACATCTCTGTATATTTCATGAATGATTTCACTCACTGTTCTTTACTCTGGGATATTTTAACAAATGCAAAAACACAATGCTTTAAAACCAAATCAAATATAAAGAGACAATTGGTATTGGAAGAGTTCTAATAGTCATTCATTTGATATTAGTTTTAGAGTCATTTTATAAAAGTGGTCTATAGAGAAAAAGCTGTTTAAAAACTGTTGGGGTAGTGCGATTTACTTTCTAGTCGAGAAATCCAATGCTTGACAGACATCCTAGTGTTGTTAGGTTTGCTATGATTTTCAGAATTGTTATTCAAGGGAAGGGGTTCCTAAATAATACTCTTTACACCATGTGAAACCCTACTATGGCAGTATAAATCGCAGATTGATATTTTTTAAACTGAGTTATAGCATCTGAATCATATTGAACATATTCTGTTGAACTACTCAGACACACTGTTGTTCTGTAGTTACCACAAGCTGTCTCGCACTGTTTGAAATGATGTATGTGGAGTCAGACGTTTAAAGAAAAGCGTTATTTGTGATTCTGTTTTGCTTCTAAACTGAAAAGAGATACTTTTCTAAGACATCTTTTAAACCTTTATCTAATCCAACACATGTTTTGTTACCTAAAGGATAAGGCTGGCACATTTTCTATACTTTTGTTATTGTCAACAAATCCCATGAAAAGACCAACATGTACAACAATGTGTTGCAGAGAGAATATTTTAGCGAACTCTTAAAACAGGTCACAAAAGTAATACAAAATATATCTACGACTTTCATTACTTACATACATAAAAAAGGGCATATTGTGAGTAAATTGGGTCTACTTTCAGCTGATGCTTAATGCACATTTGGTGCTTTGGTAAGTAATTATAGTTCAGCATTAGGACGCTGTATGTTGGATCAACTTTAAATAAACTGCTGTACAGTGCCCATGTATATGGCAATACATAGAAATGTGACCCATTAGTCTCAATTATATGTTCTTTCCCCGTTTTTGGGAACAATCTGAGGTCTACAGCATAGATAAATCTATATCAGTATAGTGATATATATCAGAAACACAATATCTTTAATCCTTAACACGATCCATCAACCTCACCTGAAAAATGCACCTGAGTTTACTTTTCTTTTGGATGAAAACCACGTCTGAAATTGTTTTTAACAGAGAAGAGAGATTTATATGAAAAGCCTAAACAGGAACTTGTGAAAAGAGGAGAGATAATTGTTTTCCAGCATACGAGTCCTTTTGATGAATGTCTCATTATAATCCGGGGATGATGGATGTGAGTTGGATAAAGCCTGGAGTGTATATGTGACTATTTAGGCAAAATGAGGGATACGAGAGCCTCTCAATCCTATTCTTTGCACAGTGAGGTGCAACGGTTCGGAGTGAAAGGTTTTAATGGCTTTCGTTTGTTATTATTCCGTGCGTTATGACAGCTTGATTTGGCCAGCAGTCTTATTTCATTGCTGTTTCATTTGCATGCACCTCCCTTTGCTGCCTTCCCACAGCTTGTGTTGTTATGGTAATTTTCATGAAGTAGATTGCATCGAGCTGGCTCTCCTGTCTGTGGGAGAAGCCCGGAGCGATCGTATAATGATCGTAATGAACACATCTGTGTGCAAGGTTATAGTTAGGGTTACATCTAATGTAAGAGTTCATTCAGAGCAGTACTCACGCTTACACTGTTCAGGGGCTAAAGTGCCCTATGGTGTGATGTCTATAGGCAAGAATAAAGTGTGTAAATGTACTAACCTTGGCTTATTAATAATAATTCTGTCTAATCTGTGCATCCAACATCTATTACATGTCTGCTTTTATCAGAGAGGTTATCCTGAAGGCTTGCATGTCAAAGGACAAAGCTTTACACATGTTATGAAGCCCTTTGAGGCCAATTTGTAATTTGGGTTATATAATATACATTTCCATTAGGGCATGTTCCTCCAAAAATACAAGCCTTATCACAAAGAACACTTTGAGAAAACCACAGTGCAAACCAAAAGTGCTTTTTGTGCATTCAGGGAATTTCACAACGAGGATCAAAAGTGCTTCTTGAATTATTATCTCAAGTGCTTAATGAACTATTCAAACACATGTAGATTATTTATAATATGAGCCTGATAACTGTTATTAAACAGCACTGAAACAAGGGACATCCTGTACTGTCTTGAACTGCTGCATCTTTTCCTGTGCGCCACTGAATTGGATTTTGTGGAAATCAGCTTGGAAAAATTACTACACAAGGAAAGATTGTGATTTCCCATGAAACAGGGCACAATTGACTTTCAAGGGTTAATTTATCTCACACGACCATAATCCTCGATTACTTCGTTTTACATTTTCATTTATTGTCATTTCCATTCAGTCATTCATTAAGTGCTATTAAAATGTTAATGTGCTACATATCCAAACAAACAAACAAAGTGTGCAATCCAATTAATGTTAATCTAACTGGGTTTTGATAGATAACATATCTCTTTTTCTTCTCTCAATTATTGTATTTATTTTGTGCACTCTTAATCAATATTAATCAAACTATTGTTCGTTTATACATTTTAAGAATGGCGTTTATCTTTTTTGAGAATGAGTTCTTATTTTATTTTATTTATTGGGGTCTACAACAGATGATACAAATGTTTGTGTCAGTAAATGTGTACTAACAGAGGCGGGGGTGTGTGTGGAAATAACGGGGACAGAGCTGCTGTCAGACGATCAGCTGTGCAGTGTCATCACAAACGGACGTCGCTTCACGTGACGCTCCGGAGGAAAGGACGTCCCATTGCTCTTAAAACTAATTTCCCTGCTTCTCGTGGTTTTCTTGCGTCCCTCCATGCTTCCCTGGTGGGAGGGACTAAACGCAGGGAAACGACGCAAGTGAGGGAAGCAAGGATTTCATTTAATCGACCTGAGAAGCAGCCAAAGACTCGTTGTATAGAGAGGCGAAGTCCCTCCCCTTCCGGGAGCCTCCATGGGACCCCGGAAGCGGAAAATTATACATTGAAGTCAATGGAGAGAGAAAGGTTATCTTTTGATCCCGTTTGAATTGTGCCACGAATGACACATATGATGTTTGTCAATTTAAAAGAACATTTTGCAAGTCAAAAAATAAAAATGTGTCGTAAAACTGTGAAGTTACACATTTGTTTGTGTGAAACCGCTCAGTGAACTACAGGTCTCTCGTCTCGCACAATACGCGTCACCATCACAAAGACGGCCGTCACGTTAGCACATTTCACCTGTTTCTTTCAGAATGAGGCGAAAAGTATAAAACGAGGTGAACATCACTACAAGTCTGGGCATGTTGAGAGCTGTACCTACACGAAAGGGGAGTTAGTCGGTTCTGTAAGAGCCAGCATGCGGGACCGGTGAGTAATATGAGTGCAATGTGTAACGTTAATGTCAGCTAGCTAACATTAGCTAATAAGGTACACTAACGTGTTTTGTTTTAGTAACTAGTTTTCTCCTTAAGAACTTCGTGGTCTCTGTGTATGCTGTGGATAACATTAGTGTTCACAAGAACAAGGTACACTCCCGTGTTTTGTTTTAGTTGCTCTTCAGATTGAAGCGGACAGTTTTATATCGACTATACTGTATGTGTGATCTCGTTTTTCTCGTTGTGTCATTTGACTTTATTTGCTGTGTGTAGATTCAAGGATTTTGGTTATCTAGGCACAGCTGTGTGTGACTCCCTCTGGTACACTGGTATGTGTTTTCCTAATGTAGAGAGCATTGATTAATTAATAAACTACACACTGAGTCCAGATCCTGACCAAATCCTTTTTTATTGTTGATCAAATGTTTAAAAAAAATGTATTCATACACATTTAGAAAAATACAATGTACAATCACAACCAATACAACACAAATGACAACAAATACAGAAAAAACAAACAATAACAACAATCAGACAAGAGGACAAAACTATGGAAAAATAAACCCTCCCACCCCCAGATCCGGACCATCCTTGTATTATTGCTCATTCAATCTATTATAGCATGCTAACAAATGGTACTTACTTTATTTTTACAGATCTGCATGGGAGACGATGGCGCGATGCAGAGATACATCGATACATCGCCAACTGTCAACTGGGGGGTTGTAAACGAGGCCGAAGGGGTGAAGGCTTTTGTGCAGGCCTATCGGGTGACAGTGTTCGAGTCTGGTCTCTTTGTGAGTGAGTCGGGTGTTTTGGGAGCATCACCCGATGGACTTGTGCAGCCATCTTCCCTGCTGGAGGTGAAGTGTCCACACAGCCAGAGGAACATGACCATCGCGGAGGCAGTCCAGTTACCATCCTTCTGTCTCCGTGAGGAGGGTGGGTCATATATTCTCAAAGAGAATCACCCATACTGGCACCAGCCTAAAAACAACCTTCTGCAGCTGCATATCACAGACCGGAGTCTCTGCTACTTTGTTGTGTGGACCACGAAGGAGGCGATCATCATCCCCATCTCCAAAGACCCTTTATGGCATGGAAATCTCCTCCTCCTGGAAAAATTCTACACCCAGCATATGCTCCCTGTGTTGGCCAGTAGAGAGGAGGACATTTCAATAAACATACTCTTAACACCCTCGGACTCTGCGTTGTGTTTCGTATGTGTGATGGGGTGTTATGCAGGGGGGAGGAAAACAGGACACAGCAGATTGGGATTGTGGTGGAGATGCTGAGCAGTTATTTAATTGTTGCATGTAATTATTATTATACTGCGTGCTTCTTAGTTATTCCATCTTTTGCTGTAACATGGATCTGTATGTAACTCTATATTTACTTGTTATCTACCACACTTCCTTCTACATCATACACCATCATTATACATGATGGTGTATATAGGATATATATATTTGTATACATATCTGTAAATTGTATAATTTTATTTAAACGTCTTTTTGATCTCTCTATTGTTGAGATCTTCATATGAAGTGAATACTTAAAACGAAAGTTAATTATAAATCATATATGAAGTGAATACTTAAAACAAAAGTTAATTATAAATCATATATGATCAATCATATTCTTGTATAAACCCATAATGAGAATGCTTCTTGATGGTTTTTGAATATGTATGTATGCTTACAATTGTATCTGTTGCTATTTGATAACTTTGCGTTTTGAAAAGAGGGTGTTGAGAGTTTTCATAGTATGTTTAATACTTAAAACGAAAGTTAGTTATAATCAAATATAATCAATGATATTCTTGTATAACCCACAATGAAAATGCTTCATATTTTAGGTTTTTCTATAGTTACAGTATAAACAAAACCAAGTGGTTTGTTGAGTGTAAGGCCTTTAAGAGTTATGGGTGTCTCTGATAAGAGAGTAGGCCGTTTTTTCCCTCTCCTCTGACAGCAGTTCACAGGGAGGGGGGCTCCTTACTGAAGGAGAAAAACATGTTGGGTCATGTCCAGCCCTGTACATTAGAGGCCATGCCCAGTTTTCCACAAATTGGGTGTGGAGGAGGTGTTTGTTTTTACACGGACCACTATTGCGGTAAGCATGTTGTAACTTCCGGTTGTTGTCATCTCCGGGTATCCCGTGTGCCCGTTCTGTTGCTGATAGCTTATTATCTTAACTTAATCGATCGTTTTAAAACTCTTGATCACGGCAACTGCCTGACGTTGTAATCACACGTTACTATAACTTAAGCTCTCACAACTCTCCTTCTCTTAGCGACTTTAGTCTTACGCATCCGACCTGGAAAACTTTGCAGCCAATCTTATTTGTTACAGTGTACCGTGCACCAGGTCCTTATTCAGAATTCTTATCTGAATTCTCTGAGTTTTTATCAACTTTGGTTCTTAAAACAGATAAAGTAATTATCGTAGGTGACTTTAATATTCATGTTGACGATGATAAAAATAGCCTTACTGTTGCATTTAACTCTATATTAGATTCTGTTGGTTTTTGTCAGTGTAAATAAACCAACCCACTGCTATAATCACACTCTCGACCTTGTTCTGACTTATGGTATTGAAATTGAGCAACTATTAGTCGAACCGCATAATCCTGCTTTATCCGACCATTTCTTAGTAACTTTTGAAGTACTGTTACGAGACTACAAAGCATTAGTCAAAAGCTCCTGCAGCAGAAACCTATCTGTTAGTGCTATAGCCAAATTTAAGGAAGAGATTCCACCAATACTTAACTCGATAGCATGTCTGCATGTAAGGGAGGAAACGTATACAAAATGTACACCACCCCAAATTGATCATGTTGTTGATAGTGCTACAGATGCGCTGCGAATAAAATTAGACTCTGTTGCTCCTTTGAAAAGAAGAAAATAAAACAACATAGACTAGCTCCATGGCATAATGCCGAAACCCGCAAAATAAAGCAAAAGTCGAGACAACTTGAAAGGATATGGCGTTCTACTAAACTTGAAGAATCTCGTTTAATTTGGCATATTACTCTCAATGAATATAAGAAAGCATTGCGTAAAGCGAGAGCAGCTTACTACTCTTCATTAATAGATGAGAATAAGAATAATGCAAGATTTCTTTTCAGCACTGTAGCCAGGCTGACAGAAAGCCACAGCTCGATTGAGCCTTCTATTCCCATAGCACTCAGTAGTAATGATTTTATGTGCTTTTTTAACGATAAAATTGTTACTCTTAGAAACAAAATTAATGACCTCTTGCCTTTGACCAGTATAGTGTTATCAACAGCTCCCGGAAACGTAAGTTCTAATATTACACTAGATAGTAAACTAGAATGCTTTTCAGCCATAAACCTTGAACAATTAAATTCAATGATTCTCTCTTCTAAACCATCAACGTGCATGTTAGACCCAATTCCAACTAAGCTGTTGAAGGAAGTTTTTCCATTAATTAGCACTTATTTATTAAATATTATGAATATGTCTTTATTATCAGGCTATGTTCCACAATCATTCAAAGTAGCAGTGATAAAACCGCTTCTTAAAAAGCACAACCTCGATCCAGAGGTTTTAGCCAACTATAGACCTATTTCTAATCTTCCGTTCCTCTCAAAAATTCTTGAGAAAGCGGTCGCAAAACAGTTGTGTGATTACTTAAAAAACAATGATTTATTTGAAGCTTTTCAGTCTGGCTTTAGAACACATCATAGCACAGAGACAGCTCTGGTTAAAGTCACAAATGACATTCTAATAGCCTCTGACAAGGGACGTGTCTCTATTCTTGTTTTGCTCGATCTCAGTGCTGCATTTGATACTATCGACCATGATATCTTATTGCAAAGACTAGAGCACTTAGTTGGCATACAGGGAACTGCTTTAGACTGGTTTAGGTCCTATCTATCTGAACGCTCTCAGTTTGTACGTGTCAATGATGAATCTTCCACGCAAACCAAAGTTAGCCATGGAGTGCCACAGGGCTCAGTGCTCGGACCTATTTTGTTCACATTATATATGCTTCCGTTAGGCAATATTATAAGGAATCATTCTGTAAACTTTCATTGTTATGCGGATGATACTCAACTATATTTATCAATCAAGCCTGATGAAATTAATCATCTAAATAAAATTCAAGACTGCCTTAAGGACTTAAAAACGTGGATGACCTTAAACTTTTTGATGTTAAACACGACCAAAACTGAAGTTATTGTACTTGGCCCGAAGAATCTACGAAACAAATTATCTAAGGATATACTAACTATGGATGGCATTAATTTGGCCTCCAGTGAGACTGTAAGGAATCTTGGTGTTATATTTGATCAGGATTTATCCTTTAACGCCCACATAAAATCAATTTCAAGGACCGCCTACTTCCATCTACGTAACATTGCAAAAATCAGGCATATCTTGCCTCAAAACGATGCAGAGAAACTAGTCCATGCATTTGTTACTTCAAGGCTGGATTATTGTAACTCTTTATTATCAGGGTGTACCAAGAAGTCAGTCAAGTCGCTTCAGCTGATTCAAAATGCTGCGGCTCGTGTACTAACCAGAGTTAGGAAAGGGACCACATTACTCCTGTTCTGGCTGCATTACACTGGCTCCCTATAGAACACAGGATATAATTTAAAATTCTTCTTCTCGCCTACAAAGCCCTTAATGGGCAGGCGCCATCTTACCTTAAAGAACTCATTATACCCTACTGTCCTACTAGGGCATTGCGTTCCAAGAATGCAGGGTTGTTGGTTATTCCTAGAGTCTCTAAAAGTACAATGGGAGCCAGAGCCTTTTCTTATCAAGCTCCACATTTGTGGAATCAGCTTCCAGTTTGTGTTCGGGCGGCAGACACCCTATCCGTTTTTAAGAGTGCGCTTAAGACCTTCCTTTTTGATAAAGCTTATAGTTAGGGCTGATTAGATCCAGCCCCTAGTTTTGCTGATATAGGCTTAGTTTGTCGGGGGACATCTTACTTCTTCCTTCTCTCTGTCTATACCTGTGTACTCTCATGTTCCGATTAACCCAGCTTCCCCAAATGTCTTTCTTTTTGGTGTCTATATACGCCGGGATCCGGAGTCATGGATGATCCTGCGCTCCTCTGTCCTGGATCGCGAGCCCTGGATCTTGAGTCGTGGCTGTGGTCCTGGATCATAGGTCCTGGATGGATATCCTCGTGGATTCATCTTACTATTATACACACATGCATTTCCAAACATTTGGACTACCTATGTTGCAAATGTATTATCTTTTCAATTTACACACGGCATCTATTGCACGTCTGTCCGTCCTGGGAGAGGGATCCCTCCTCTGTTGCTCTCCCTGAGGTTTCTCCCATTTTTCCCTTTAAACTGTGGGTTTTCTCCGGAAGTTTTTCCTTGTACGATGTGAGGGTCTAAGGACAGAGGGTGTCGTATTGTCATACTGATATTTTGTACAAACTGTAAAGTCCACTGAGACAAATGTAACATTTGTGATATTGGGCTATATAAATAAACATTGATTGATTGATTGATTTTGGGGTTTCGATCCGGTTTTTTGAGCATAAAGAGACTGGTTTTTTGAGAGAGCACGAGAGAGAGGGGGGTTTCCCCTGGTAGACTCTCTCCCGGTAGGCTTTGTCCTTCAGAGCTGGGTTAATAGCTCTCGGTAAGGTCCTCTCACACTTTGAAAATATCTCTCGAATTTCTTGGTTGTTGGCTGAGTGGAATGATTTGATGAGAGATGTGTTTGTGAATATTATACCCGCAACCTGTGAGGATCTTCCTCCGAATTACTGCGGACAGGAATGGGTTTTTGAATGTTAATCCGCCATCTGTGTCGGAAAAAGTGTATGAATATTATACCCGCCACCTGTGAGGATCTTCCTCCGAATTAATTGCGGATAGGAACGGGTTTTTTGAATGTTATACCCGCCGTCTGTGTCGGAAAAAAGGTATGAAACTGATGTGAATTGATTTGGTGAATGAAAAGTTGAATGCGCTTTTTATTGTCACCGGTCTTTTTATGAGGAAATACCTTTAAATTCTATCGGGAGATTTTAAAATGTCACAACTGAATTGGGCAATTGAAATTAAACATTTTGGTAATAAATGTAAGACTGTGAATTAAAGTTTCATATTTGAACATGATCACAGCACCATTTTTTTAGTATGGTTATAATGTTGTAAACCGAGAAGGTAAAAACCCTGTATTAGTTTGGACCTATTCTTCTTCAGATAAACTGATCCCACCTTTTTGGACTGGGATAACTTAAAAGACAACCTGTGCTCTCCTCTCCTGCTTAACATGTAAGACTGCACCCTGCCACACACACTTAGGTAGGAGCACACTCCATTTACTGATATCAAAATCCTTCGGGATCCCTTAAACCAGGGGTGCCCACACTTTTTTGGCTGGTGAGCTACTTTTGAAATGACCAGCTCACCGAGGTCTACCAACCAAAAATAAAATCCCAAATTGCAAGGGTTGCTGAATAACACGTTTTATTTATACATGGGATAATAGGGCTGCAACAAACGACTAATTTGATAATCGATTAATCTATCGATTAATGAAACGACTAATCGACTATTCGGACTATTACTGTATGCCTTGCACAATTTCTCAAACCCTCTTGTTTAGCCATCAACTTTTAGATTTAGCTTGAGGTTGTTTTAGGCATGTGGAAACTAACAATGAAGACAATAAAGATGAATACTTGATTCAAAAATACATATATTATTAAATTAACAAATTGTGAACAAAACTAACATTGCTTTTTATTTAAATTAAATAAATAATATTTCACATCAAAAGAAACAACAATGTTTTAACAAATCGTATTAAATAATGTGATGACAGAACTGTGAACAGAATAGCTGAAACTTTAACAAAATAAAGAGTAACTCAGTTACCTCTAATCATTAACCCATGTTTGTATCATGGAGTTAACTCCGTGTGTTGCTGCTAGCATACAGAACACCTGACGTGGAAACGTTACTCGTGGATGGGGCTACAGAGCTGCTAGAAAGACAGTGGAACCCGGTGCATTCCTCCGTCTGAATGTGGAGCACTTTTGCTAAATGTTTGACACATTGCTCGTGTTACCGCCCTCACATGCTGAACTCTCTTGGCAAGGAGCATTGTCCACCTCAAGACGGGTAACATTTAACCACACCTTGGAGCGCTTCTCTCCGCCATCTCCTCCGTGTGTTGCTGCTTGTAGCAGCCGCGTGTGTGTAAACTGCCCCGCCCCCTCGCGCACAGACGGGGGAGAGAGATCTCGTCTCGATTGGAAAGATCGAAAATACACCGACATTTGTTTGTTGGCATGTTAGAAACGAGTTGGCGACACTAAGACTGCGAGATAATATTTGTGTAGCAATAATACATGACCTTTCTCTTTCTCAACTCGCTACTCGGAGGGAAGTCGCTGTCAGCCTTGTGAACACTCCGATAATGCCTCTCCACGTTACCTTTCTTTGGCAGAGCGACGCTTGCTTTTACAAATAAGGCAAATAACCTTTGAAAGTGACATCACAAAACAATATTCTTCCTCCCATTCTGGGTGGAAGTGGTTTGTCTTTAGCTTCTTGCTCGCTCCCGCACTCATTTTGTTGTTTGTCTCTTGTTTGTCTCTTTAACTTAATTTGAGTTTTCCCGGCACTTGACTGATTTTGTATCGCTTTGCATTCTGGGTTAACAGACTGGAAAGCGATAGGTCGCTTTTTCTGTCAATCAAGTAAACTCCTGAATTAAGTGGCAGGGAGGGAGGAGGGATCAAAACCTATTTTGTCTATTTTAACGGAACAGGATTTTTTTTTTATGAATGACTCGCGATCTACCAGCATTGCCCCCGCGGTCGACCGGTCGCCCGCGGTCGACGTACTGGGCACCTCTGCCTTAAACAGATTAAAAAAGAGTTGTCTGAATTGAAACAGCAGTTAATTGAACCTGGTTAGTAGGGGGGTTAGTAGGGGTGAGATCTTGCTGACGTTGGTGGATCTGAGCCAAGCAGCAAACTTACATAGACTCAATAACTTCGGTCAGGTCAATTAGTAGGTCAGAGTAATTTACCGGAATAAATTATCAGGACCTCGCCGACTCTAAACACTGTCTATAAACACTAACTGAGTAAGATTGACAATAAAGTTGACTTTGAAAAAAAAAAATATTCTTTATGAAAATAGTTGACTGTTGTCAAATGAATCCAAATGAAACGTTGGACTGAACTACAACTACACCTTTAAATCTCTACGGACTGTTTTTCAGTGGGATGGCAAGTTCCTATCTTTAAACATTTAGTAGTTTTTTCTCAGAACAGATTTGATTTTCTGAAGTTAATTTAACTTTGGCGACCATGTAAGGTCATTATTAAAAGGTACAATCAATTTGTTTATGGTTGACTAAAATAATGAAAAACATTTCATTTGGATAATTTACTGACAGAATAAGAAACTCAATGATGCTCTACTCACCTGTTCCCTTTTTATAAAGTGAAACAGTTGAAACGATAGATTTTAGTAAACTTAAAAACAACCTTCTCCAAAAGCTATCAAGGAATATACCGAATACTTGTTTTAGAACTTTATTACATATTTTTATATAGTTTGAATGATCCATAATTGACAGAAGCTTGTGTTTACACTGACCTGTTACTCATATATTAATGTCTTTGTAACTTCAGTAAACCACTACCTCACTAATTTCTTTCATTCATCACGGTTCAGTAAACTAAGTGATACATGAACCAGTTTAATCATTATAATAACGTAGGATTGCAACTCTTTGAAACTGTAGGTGGCTCTTAAAAGAGCCGTTGTGTTTGGGTGTGCTGGTCTCAGTCTAAGCCCTCTCTCCGCGGATGCGGCGGGCCAGCTGGATGTCCTTGGGCATGATGCTGGCCCTCTTTGCTTGGTTCATCTTACTGGGGGGCAGCTACATGGATGTCGGTGCAGTCCACAATCATTGTGCAGTTGAAGGCAGAATGAATGAAGGCAGAATGAATTTATTATTGACTCCGAATGAAGCACAACTTCATGTCATACAATACATTGACTTTATTTGTAATTGTGTAAAAAAATATGAGCATTGATTAGCAAGCAGGACCTGCAGGAACAGAGAATGGTGATGGATGGAGCTGGGAAGAGAGAAGAATAAAGAAAACAGATCAACTTTATTATCGGATATTAAAAATTCAATTTCAAAACAAGTTGCCGCTCCTACAGTTTTCTAGTATGTAAAGATGATTTCACATGACCTATGCAAAATATCACACTCAATACATGTGTGTCTCTGGGGGGTGCATTGTGCCTTTGATGTATATAAATAATATACCATAACCAAATACTATTACGTACAGTGGAAATCAGGTTGCCAGAGCAGGTCAGTGTGCATGTTCCTCAACGTCTCAGCAGTTACAGGTGAGGTAAAGAAAATAAAAGAGAAAAAGGTCAGTAACAACACTTAGTTTAAAGTAACAACACTTAGTTTAAAGTAACAACACTTAGTTTAAAGTAACAACACTTTGAAACACTTTGAATAATTATCTCTTCTAACAATTTTCTCTCAGTAAGCACACAACGACTGTCTTTCCAACAAACAGATTGACTCACTCTCACTGTCATCACAATGAAACACGTCCAGAAGAATGACATGCAAAGCTCCCTGCCTGCCTTCGACTCTCCCTGAACTGCTTCCTTAGCACCCGGTGGAGGGCGCAGTAGGCTACTCTTCAAATGTTTCACGAAATACTTACCATCATGACTACTCTTACTGTTTAACATTTTGGTTTACTTAATGTAATAAAATAATAACTACATGGTAAGGCTACTAAAAATGACAAGGCTAAGTAATGTAATGCTAACTAACGTGCTCGCTACTCGTCGCTACTAGCTAGGTAGCTAACTTGACTATGTTCCATGCACAACATGTATATTACCTATGATATTACCTGATATGTCTGATCCAGCGACT
This sequence comes from Gymnodraco acuticeps, assembly GCF_902827175.1. NCBI lineage: Eukaryota > Metazoa > Chordata > Actinopteri > Perciformes > Bathydraconidae > Gymnodraco > Gymnodraco acuticeps. The sequence continues at coordinate 192,880 of NW_022991977.1, read as the reverse complement.
CCTGGTCCTTTCATCAGACGGGAAGCGATAGAACGAGCAAGTGGTATGATCACTTTTGTGATTACAACCTGGTACAAAGCACACAGGCATCTTGTAAAAGTGAACCAACCACTTGGAGCATTATCGCCGGTGACATCACTTACGCGACCCAGAATGGGATTTGTAGTCTTTGTAGTCGCGTATTTTTCATAGTCTTATATTTCAACAGTTTTACGACAAAATGTGACTTTTTTGACATGGAAATGATTGTTTAAGATTGACAAACATCATATGTGTAGTTCGTGGCACAATTCAAACGGGATCAAAAGATACGTTTTCTCTCTCCATTGAATTCAATGTATAATTTTTCGCGGACCGGAAGTAGATGGGCGTGACTTCGCCTCTCTATTGCAAACCCACATGAGTCAAGCTTCTCCCCCACAGGAAGTCAGAGGACCTCTTGACCTGTGTCTTCCTGAGAAGTTACACGCAGGATCACATTACCAGTGACGTGCGGTGAGGTTCATGGCTGGTGAGGCACTGACTCTTTTAGAGTCTGATTTACAAATATTATATTTTGACCTTAATCAAAATATTCGGTTATTTTCAAAAGCTTTTTTAGTCTGATGCTTCAATTCATTTTAAACAGACCGTTCAACAAAAGGATTGCCTACCCACAATTTAAATATTGGATTGTTCTTTCTTAGTAAGATTCCATTTGCATTACAAATGTGGTCTTACCTTGACTTGAAGATGAAGTCCATGCTATCCTTCTGGACAACAATCTCTATTACTTTTTTGTAAAAGTCCTCCTTATCTTCCTCTAGTTTCAAAAGTCTAGTTTGTTGTTCGTGTCTACCGTCCCTGCGTAGAATAATGGTAGCAACAAGAACCTGTGGCCTCACTTGCGCCCCCTTCAGTGCGGCAGAGGTTATGGCTGCCTCCCCTGGTGCTTTTTTCATTGCCGTTGTATGATGAGACCAGCGAGCCTAAATATCATATATACGTGAAATAAGTTATTTAGAGACTATGGATGGCGAGGACAAATGTAATAAAGGGATCTACAAACATTACATTGGTGACATACAGTGAGATGGTGCAGGCATGCGCTTAGGGCCCGCTTTCCAGACAGTTTCTGTGGGGTGACGCATTCTGAGGTGAGGCAGAGCTCATCTGTGCCTCACCTCACCCCACAGAAACTGGCTTGAGCGCGCTCACAAAATAAGTGCCCGCGCTACATTAGTGCCCGCGTTCCAGCCAGTTAACTGTACATTACGTGAGACAGAGCTCGTCCCTGCCTCACTTCTCATCGCTACCCGTAGTTGTAGCGGAGCTCGGCAAATTTGCTGATTTTGACTATAAAAAGCGATTGGAATCAAACAGAAATCACATTTACAACACAGATCAGTGGAGACATTTTATTATTATTACTATTTAGTTTTTCTTTAGTTGTTTTTCCGTTACATTGGAGTTGACAGGTGAGGCTCTGCCTCCCCTGACTGCACGTCGCTGCACATTACAGGCAGGAATATATGCGGTTTACCAAAAGCACGTCTGTTAAGCAACAGTTTATGAGAAAGACTGAGAATCTCTATTAAAATATTCTCTCACAACAACTACTACAGTGCAACAAAACAGGAATATTAAATGTGGTCTCTTAAACATAAGATCTCTAGCATCTAAAGCAATATTGGTAAATGATTTAATATCAGATTATAATATTGATATATGCTGTCTCACTGAAACTTGGTTGAGACATGAAGAATATGTCAGCATAAATGAGGCCACTCCACCCAGCCATATCAATACTCATATTGCCCGAGGCACGGGCCGAGGAGGTGCGAGTTGCAGCAATCTTTGACTCATGTTTACTTATCAATACTAAACCAAAATTAAATTATACCTCCTTTGAAAGTCTCGTTTTTAGTCTTACGCATCCGACCTGGAAAACTTTGCAGCCAATCTTATTTGTTACAGTGTACCGTGCACCAGGTCCTTATTCAGAATTCTTATCAGAATTCTCTGAGTTTTTATCAACTTTGGTACTTAAAACAGATAAAGTAATTATCGTAGGTGACTTTAATATTCATGTTGACGATGATAAAAATAGCCTTACTGTTGCATTTAACTCTATATTAGATTCTGTTGGTTTTTGTCAGAGTGTAAATAAACCAACCCACTGCTATAATCATACTCTCGACCTTGTTCTGACTTATGGTATTGAAATTGAGCAACTATTAGTCGAACCGCATAATCCTGCTTTATCCGACCATTTCTTAGTAACTTTTGAAGTACTGTTACTAGACTAAACAGCATTAGTCAAAAGCTCCTGCAGCAGAAACCTATCTGTTAGTGCTATAGCCAAATTTAAGGAAGAGATTCCACCAATACTTAACTCGATAGCATGTCTGCATGTAAGGGAGGAAACTTATACAAAATGTACACCACCCCAAATTGATCATGTTGTTGATAGTGCTACAGATGCGCTGCGAATAAAATTAGACTCTGTTGCTCCTTTGAAAAAGAAAAAAAGAAAACAACATAGATTAGCTCCATGGCATAATGCCGAAACCCGCAAAATAAACCAAAAGTCGAGACAACTTGAAAGGATATGGCGTTCCACTAAACTTGAAGAATCTCGTTTAATTTGGCATATTACTCAATGAATATAAGAAAGCACTGCGTAAAGCGAGAGCAGCCTACTACTCTTCATTAATAGATGAGAATAAGAATAATGCAAGGTTTCTTTTCAGCACTGTAGCCAGGCTGACAGAGAGCCACAGCTCGATTGAGCCTTCTATTCCCATAGCACTCAGTAGTAATGATTTTATGTGCTTTTCTAACGATAAAATTGTTACTCTTAGAAACAAAATTAATGACCTCTTGCCTTTGACCAGTATAGTGTCATCAACAGCTCCTGGAAACGTAAGTTCTAATATTACACTAGATAGTAAACTAGAATGCTTTTCAGCCATAAACCTTGAACAATTAAATTCAATGATTCTCTCTTCTAAACCATCATCGTGTATGTTAGACCCAATTCCAACTAAGCTGTTGAAGGAAGTTTTTCCATTAATTAGCACTTCTTTGTTAAATATTATGAATATGTCTTTATTATCAGGCTATGTTCCACAATCATTCAAAGTAGCAGTGATAAAACCGCTTCTTAAAAAGCACAACCTCGATCCAGAGGTTTTAGCCAATTATAGACCTATTTCTAATCTTCCGTTCCTCTCAAAAATTCCTTGAGAAAGCGGTCGCAAAACAGTTGTGTGATTACTTAAAAAACAACGATTTATTTGAATATTTTCAGTCTGGCTTTAGAACACATCATAGCACAGAGACAGCTCTGGTTAAAGTCACAAATGACATTCTAATAGACTCTGACGAGGGACGTGTCTCTATTCTTGTTTTGCTCGATCTCAGTGCTGCATTTTATACTATCGACCATGATATCTTATTGCAAAGACTAGAGCACTGCTTTAGGCTGGTTTAGGTCCTATCTATCTGAACGCTCTCAGTTTGTACGTGTCAATGATGAATCTTCCACGCAAACCAAAATTAGCCATGGAGTGCCACAGGGCTCAGTGCTCGGACCTATTTTGTTCACATTATATATGCTTCCGTTAGGCAATATTATAAGGAATCATTCTGTACATTTTAATTGTTATGCGGATGATACTCAACTATATTTATCAATCAAGACTGATTAAATTAATCATCTAAATACAATTCAAGACTGCCTCAAGGACTTAAAAACGTGGATGACCTTAAACTTTTTGATGTTAAACACGACCAAAACTTAAGTTATTGTACTTGGCCCGAAGAATCTACGAATCTATCCATCTACGTAACATTGCAAAAATCAGGCATATCTTGCCTCAAAACGATGCAGAGAAACTAGTCCATGCATTTGTTACTTCAAGGCTGGATTATTGTAACTCTTTATTATCAGGGTGTACCAAGAAGTCAGTCAAGTCGCTTCAGCTGATTCAAAATGCTGCAGCTCGTGTACTAACTAACCAGAGTTAGGAAAAGGGACCACATTACTCCTGTTCTGGCTGCCTTACACTGGCTCCCTATAGAACACAGGATATAATTTAAAATTCTTCTTCTCGCCTACAAAGCCCTTAATGGGCAGGCGCCATCTTACCTTAAAGAACTCATTATACCCTACTGTCCTACTAGGGCATTGCGTTCCAAGAATGCAGGGTTGTTGGTTGTTCCTAGAGTCTCTAAAAGTACAATGGGAGCCAGAGCCTTTTCTTATCAAGCTCCACATTTGTGGAATCAGCTTCCAGTTTGTGTTCGGGCGGCATCTCCGTTTTTAAGAGTGCGCTTAAGACCTTCCTTTTTGATAAAGCTTATAGTTAGGGCTGATTAGATACAGCCCCTAGTTTTGCTGATATAGGCTTAGTTTGTCGGGGGACATCTTACTTCTTCCTTCTCTCTGTCTGTACCTGTGTACTCTCATGTTCCGATTAACCCAGCTTCCCCACATTTCTTTCTTTTTGGTGTCTATATACGCTGGGATCCGGAGTCATGGATGATCCTGCGCTCCTGTGTCCTGCATCGCGAGCCCTGGATCTTGAATGGTGGCTGTGGTCCTGGATCATAGGTCCTGGATGGATATCCTCGTGGATTCATCTTCCTATTATACACACATGCATTTCCAAACATTTGGACTACCTATGTTGCAAATGTATTATCTTTTCAATTTACACACGGCATCTATTGCACTTCTGTCCGTCCTGGGAGAGGGATCCCTCCTCTGTTGCTCTCCCTGAGGTTTCTCCCATTTTTCCCTTTAAACTGTGGGTTTTCTTCGGAAGTTTTTCCTTGTACGATGTGAGGGTCTAAGGACAGAGGGTGTCGTATTGTCATACTGATATTTTGTACAAACTGTAAAGTCCACTGAGACAAATGTAACATTTGTGATATTGGGCTATATAAATAAACATTGATTGATTGATTGATTGACAAGAGGCAAATTTTTTTTTTGGTGTAAGACATTTTCAGTCACATTCATTTTTCAATTACTATGATTTAATGAGGTATTTCAAAGACAACTCTGTTTTTCTGCATCCGCAGCAGCCTCCATCAGATGCTCTTCACTTGAGCGGTTAACCTGTGGCTTCTCCTCTTCATGAGTTTTCTCCAGAGTCTTGAACACACTGCAGGAGTGCTGCTCTTGAAGGAGTGATAACACAAGTTTGCGCAGCAACTTCAAAACTAATTAACAGTTGGAATCACCCTTGAATGAAACAGTGTTGAGTACTTCAGTGTGTGCAGTGAATATAACAATCTGCTGCAATTTAGTTGCACTCAGACTTCATAGCATTGACCAACAGTGGAAAACAGCTCAACTACTGTGTGTCTGAATCATCATGCTAAACTTGGTATGTATTCCGCATATGTATATATTATTAGTTTACATTATACAGTATTTATTTTACTATACAGTATTTGATTTTAACATATCGATTTGTTCCTATCCAACTATATGTTTATGTTTCCTATTCCTGCAACTTGCACCATTGTCTTGTCTTAAAGAGGCCATATAATGCTTTGGGCTTTTCCATTTGTTGTAGTTTGTTCTATAGGTTTGTGTGCATGTAAATGGTCTACAAAGGCTAAAATCCAAAAGTTCCCTCCAGAGGAAGTTTCTTTATCAGACACTCCCCCCCCCTGCCTGAAAGGCAGCGTAGTCTTTTTTTACTTTCGTAAGTTACACGCACGCTTATATTGGCTAGCTTTCCAACACATTGTACTAACCCCGGGATTCGACCGGGTCCGGCTGCGCCGCGGTTTTGGTCCGACCTCCTCCTCATACCCCACCGGGCGCGTTTCAGAAGCCGGCTCGCAGTTTTTGTTGATTTGGGCATATTTCCTGGACAGGCTACTTTGTACAGACAAAGTTAATAATAATTGTAATAGTCCAGTTATAAACAAAGTTAATCAAAGATATGTTGCTGTATTTTAGTGGTAAAAAATTCATTCATCATCATAATTATTCTATATATATAATTTACACAGTGTCTGTAAACCGGAGGAGAACGCTGGGATTTATTCTCCTACTTGAAAGACTACGGAGGGATAGGATCTGCAAAATTAGTTTATTTTGGGGATTGACTGGATGCTCTGACCGTTCCACTTCCTGCCCGGCGCTATACAACACCTCGCGTCTCGCATCAAAAATAGACCAGCCGCATATTTTTGATGAGACGCTTCTGAGACGCTTCTGAGCCGCAACGCGGCGCCTCTGGTGGAATAACACGCATTGACTAGACTCTAGTCGATATAGTTAGATTCCACCTTCATGATTATGGATCTGTGAGTGAATTGTCTTCTAACACGACCTTTTTATTTATATTAGGTCTTAACGTTTTTGCATAAATTAGGGCGTGGTCACTTTGATGGACACATACATGCCTCACTGTCAGCTAACAGCAACTTGTCCACTCTGCTAGGCTACAACCATAGAGGCTACAACGTTAGTTAGTCGTAATGTACTTTACCCTTTAGCTTTAGCCGTGTTCGTGGTAATTGTGCCTTTTAGGGAATATTGTTACAAATACCAGACAATTCAAATGTCGTGCTGTGCGCTTGAATGTACTAACAGAACTTCCAAGAAGTCTAAAATGATAATATTATACATGTTAACCCCGTTCGCAGGTGTTTGTGTGCTTGGTAGCTTAGCTTGTTACTTATTAGCCAGCTAAGGACGTAACCCTTTATGCATATACATTTTAGTTTATGATTCAGCCTTGGGTAAGACTTTTATAGTCAATTCTTTCACACACAGTGACGTCACGAGCTACCCACAATGCAACGCGCGCCATATATCTATATAGAAATACGCCATTTTCCTGGAGGTGCTAATATCCTGGAGGTGCTAATATAAACAGCTAGGTAATGTAGCCAGGCAGAGCGCACTAGGTTTTTTTTCTGAATTAACGACCGAAGAAATCGCTGCATGTCTTCGGATTACATCTCTGGACTTGAGGGGTGTGCTCTAGGTCGTTACCAGCGTAAACTAGAGCTGTGTGGGTTGTCCGATTGCCCTTACAGACTGCCTGCAGATGTATGGAAAAACGACTCTCGAAAGTGGCCTCTTTGCCCTTATTTGGAGAAGGCGGGAGTTAGACTCTGACGTCACTGTCGAGCCGTTAGTTGCCGACTCCGCCTAGTAAGGGCTTCACGGCAACTGCAGAATCCTATGGGTGACGTCACGGACCCTACGTCCATTTATATATACAGTCTATGGTGGATCACAGCGGCGAGACGTTTCTGGGACACTTCTGAGCCATAACGCGGCGCGTCTGGTGGAATAGCACCCATTGACTAGAGTTGCCGCGATCCTTGCGGACGCCGCGGCGCAGCTGTATCGCGGCCATAACGCGCCGCAGACGGACCCGGTGGAATCTAGGGGTAAGGGGCGGGACATCTCTATGCGGTTGAGCAATCAGAACAGAGCCGGCCAGCTTTGATTGATTGATTGATTGAAAAGTTTATTAACAGCTTGTATATTGGGTACAGTAGTACAGCTCAAAACATACAATTGTTAAGGGGATGCAGACCAGAGAAAGACTTTCGTCTTTCGCTAACCAATCAGAGCAGACCGGGCTCTGGTTTCAGACAGAGGGTGAAAAGAGGTGCTGCAGCACAGGCAGTATGAGAACAATAAAGAGCTTTTTGAACATTAAAGCATAGAGACATGTCACAGTAGAGGCACACAAACAAATATGAACCTGATAATGAGCAGAATATGGGTAATATGGGTATTGCATATTTGTAAGATTTTCTTTGCCAAAACTATGCTGTAGGTATTGTATAATATAGTAGCCTACGACAATAAAGACTGAATCGGTGAATTTACTGTAACTCATGTTATATACTTTCCAGCACAATTGTTAGCTAATGATGAATCAAGACTTTACTGATAAAGCAACTAACATTTGGAGAAAGATTCAAATTCATACAGGGAGGTATTTTAACAATTTCAAATGAACTGTTACAAACATACTCACTTCATCACAAAAAGCCAACTCAACACACTTATATCGGTCTATCTTCTGATTCTATTTTACACTGTTCCACTCACCTGCAACTGTAGATTCCCTCCAGCTTGTTTGCATACTTATTTCAGCCGTGTGAATCTGCTTGCCTCAGGTTCATGTATGCTTATGTGTTTGTATGTCTGCAGGCTTGTGTGTTTTTGCATATTAGTGTTTGTGTGCGTGTAACGTGGCCTTGTGAACCCAGGCCCCTGACGTGGGCTCGATGAGGAGGACGGCTGCCATCTGCTCAGCGCTGAGGGATACCGCTGGCCTCCCAGAGCGACGCGCCCCGAACAGGTAGCCCGTCTGACATCTCCAACTCATCTCCGCACACCAAACGGCAGATAATGAGGGGCAGACAGCTGGCCGACAGACCCAGTGTGCCCCCCCCCCCCCCTTTACTTTATACTCCCTCTTACTCAACAGCCACAAAAGTTTTTAATCTTTTACCTGAAGCAACTCAATAATGAGGCTTCTTTTAAAAACAGGCTTTGAGTTAGGAGGATGTGTTTCATCACTCCGCCTACAGATGGCAGTATTTCAAAGGAAACTCTGAGTGTCTTCTGCTGTGCTTTTATCTGGACTTCTGAATGAAAAGATGAATATGAATTCACTGTGAAAGGTTTTATTACTTATTTTTTTATCAAAATGGTCCAGTCTAACACTTTCTGACTTGATGAGTTGGCCTAACCTGCATTTGAACTGCTTTGACATCATTTCCTTTTACACCTTCTAAAACACAGTTTAGATTTACCAAAGAGGATGTGTGGATACATGTATGGAAATATACAGCCAGTATACCAACACCAATATACATCAACCAACCGAAAATGGAACCCATTTGTACATGTGGAAGGCAGTCATTTTAGAAAAATATACAGATAGCAATCATATGAAAAATAGGCCTATTTTAAACCCTGACATTATCTTCATCCTGTGTAATGCTGATAACATAGGCAGCCTCTGTCCATTTAGAAAAAGTATATACATATATATTATATATAGCTCTGACGATTCTCTGTTACATGTGTACTACATTTAGCCTATTGATTATTTTTCCCTATTAAAATATATTGATTTCCTTCTGCCTTGATGTATAAATCTACAGACACTTTGAAGAGTGCACTTCATCCCTAAAAGACATAAAATATGTATTGCAGTGCGCTCAAGTTGTGCCAAAGGATGACGCGACGGAGGTTGGGTCTAGAAAGCGCACACAGTACGTGAGGTGCAAGTGAACTGATGGGTGACTTCATATAGCGACCAGAGAGAGAGAGAGAGAGAGAGAGAGAGAGAGAGAGAGAGAGAGAGAGAGAGAGAGAGAGAGAGAGAGAGAGAGAGACGCACGCGAGATAGATAGAGATTTTGTGGCAGGCTGTTGTAGAAAATGATCAATCCCTGAACGAGGCAGCCGGGTCACTTGATACCGCCTGTCTCTCAGCGGCTGACGGAGAGATGCTCGCTGCTGTCCACATGACTTTACTGGCTGTGCGTCGCGTGCAGCGCATAGGATAAATTAACCGGCAGTTTTTACCTCGCGGCATTTAGCTTGCACACACCTTCCAACGCGGGACGTTCCCAACTAAAAAATCCCATTGAAAATAACCGGATCTGCGCTATTCATGAATGAGTCTCCTCTTTTTTCAAGGTGAGTAGCCTCTCCTTTACTGTTAGACGCCGAGCAGCAGCCTGTAGTGTGCACGAGGTTAAAGTTGGGTACACTTTACGCGCCTATAGGACGCAGCCAAAGACGTCCGGTGCACTCTGCTGAATTGATGTTGTCTAAAAGATGTTGCATGAGCCAATTATTGGATGATTTCTCTGCTGGCCACTTGGAACAAACAAGAGATGTGGACTGATGCTCTGACCGAGCTGCTGTGAACGCCTCAGCACCCATCACAGGAGCAGCACTGTAGCACATCATTAAATTATAACAGGGAAATATCTCACTTTAGTTGAGAAAACAGCCTGCTTGTACAAAACTCTCTGCACTTGTGGATTATTCTGGGCAGCGCATCAGATTAGTGCATCAGGAGAATACCAGAGTGAAGTATTTAGCCTGGAGACTGTCAGTCCTCCACTGCTGCCCTGCCTCCCGCAGCCCTGGCAGCCGGGGCAGAGCCAAAGCCTCTGGGACGCTGATAATGCCGGGCAGGAGCTGAGATGGAGCCTCCAGCCTGGGAGAACTAAAGCACACAGGGCTGTAGCTGTGCCAACCTCAACAATGCTGATGACCAAGTGCGTCTTTGTTCGAGCCCCCCGTCTGTGTGAGTGTTTGGGTGCTACCAGAGGGGGTGAGGAGGGGTGGTTGTTGAATTCACGGTTCTTTGACTCTCACTCTTCATGCAAACCAGATGAAGCCCCTCTTCCCTCTGTATGCTCTTTCTGGTCCGGCTTATCTGGCCGGCCAGTTGGATAGCTTTTATTCTCCTGGCCCCTCCAGAGTGGGTAAAGCCTCTCATGGAGGGAGGGAGAGAAAGATTGGCTTCTACCTCAGCGTGTTCATGCCAGTCATGCACTCCGGCACTTTATCAGCTGCCTGCTAATTTTAGAATTTAAATGAATCTCCATATTAGTTCTGTCTCTCACTCCACGCTGCGTTTGACGGCAATAAATGAAACTGAGGTTTTGGTTGTGGGGATTGTCGTTCATGTAAAGGAGTTTAATTGGTTCCTTTGAGGGTTTACCAATAAACTCTTAGGCCCATTTATAAGGGTGAGTTTAATCAGAAGACAATACATGTATATGTTTGCCACTTACTTCTTGTGGTTATTGCCATGCAGATGCTTTTGGTTATACATGCTGCGGTTTTGAAATATGTCTCTTTTTTGCAATATGTGTGCCTGCCACACTACTACAATGGAACATGTTCCAAATTGGCTTGTCTCTTCTGTAATGTCATGCCAAGAAAACCCACAGATGTCAGTGTGACCAGTTTTCTACTTTTAAAGAAAATATTTTATAAAATAGAAACACTGTGGATCACCTGCACCCCGTTTCTGAAAAGACAAGTTACACATTACACTTATTGTGTTTTTCAGCAAATGAAGTAACAGAGGAGGATGTCAGTTTAATGGCTGGACACTAGGGTCAAGTGTTTGATTAATTCACCCTTTAAGGCCCTATACATCATTTCCCACCATGCTGAGTCAGACTAATGCATTACATAAAAAACAGGACACGTCCAAAAAAATGAAAAAGAAGATAGGTAATTGATTTATTTTTGCCTGTTGTTGTATTTGTTCCAGGTTTTTAAATGGTAGTTTAGAATTTAGAGTGATTGTGGTGGTGAAACTGAAATATTTGTGATTCTCTCAACCCCAAAACACATCAGACTGGTGTAGGTGAAGTAATTTAGAACATCTGTCTTTGTCAAATTCACCCACAAGCTAAGGAGTTATCTCCGGCTCCTACAAAGATTAATGTGCTTTAGTGTTTGTTTGAGAAGAAACAAAAGGAAGGAATCAGGAACACAACTCTAAAGCTGCAGGAAAACATCTCCTGATTTAAATGACCACAGTTCCAAACCATGACATTGATTTTAGATTAATTCGAACATCAGGAAGCGTGATGTGGGTCAGGGGCAAAGGCGAGGTGCAGTCACTGCAATAATACATCAGGAGAATTAGTGTATGTAACGCAATTACACGGTGTGTGAGTGCACAGCAGCTCTCTACTACTACTACTACCCATAGCTGGAGACCCCCCACCTCAAACCCTCACCCCCTCCCCTCACCACTACCCCTGTTGCCAACGGAGACACTGATTAAACACGACTGTTCAGATGCTACAGCCCGAGGAAGAAGAAGAAGAAAAATAAGGAGAGCCCCTAGTGTGTGTGTATTGTGTGTGTGTTAGTGTTTACATGCATGTGTGGGCTTGTACTGTATGTGTGTGTGTGTGCGTGTGTGTGTGTGTGTGTGTGTGTGTGTGTGTGTGTGTGTGTGTGTGTGTGTGTCCATTCATATGTGGATTTACTATTGCATAGGAGGGTATGGAATAAGCAGCAGGAGAGAAAGCATCAAAAAGAGAGGAGACACATAGTAGCGATATGAAACCTTCAGTGACGTGGAAAAGGAAAGGAGAAAATGAAATACTGCAGATCATAAAGCACGACCGCTATGCTGTTGTCCTCACTCTTTCCCCTCCTTCATCCCCCTTTCAATCTTCACGCTTCTTTCAGTATGTGATCCAGGCCTGGAGGGAGGTGGACCGACAGGTAGATAAAGGTGGAGAATGGAGATGAGAGGACAGGGGGGAAAAGATAAAGAAGCAGGAGTAAGACAGACCAATAAAAAGAGAGGTGGTAACAAACATTGGAGGAGCGAAGTGAAAGGGAGGAGAGGTACAAGTGGGAAGCGTGCGGCTCACCTGCCAGATGGCAGCTTTGGCAGCGCTCAGCATGCAGCGGTCTTGCAATATGGCGCACCGCCTCCAGATTGTCACACCGTTGTTAATACAAACAGTGCAATAACTTTGCTGATGTGTGTGTTTTGCATCCTTTTCTCTGGCACTGGTGTGAGCAGACAGCATATGGTTCTAAAAAAAACGGACAAAGTTGAAGGAAGTGCATGTTTGCTTTTTTTCTTGGGAAATAATTGACACATCAATTTTTAGAGTTTGTGATATGCTTTTTCTTAAAGGGGCAGTTCAGTGATTTCAGACATAAGGATCTGCTACCTCACCTCATCATGAGCGGCCCTCTCCGGAACATTTAAACAGGTGTATAATGTTTTCTGAGGCTCGGGGGACGTTTTTTAATGTCTGAGTAAATTGATGATATCATCAGGGTTATCTAAGGTTGGGCTTGAAGTGGAGGTAAAGGTGGAAGGGATTTTCTTTGGCTTAAAATAAAATGAAATGTAGCTTCCACTGTTGACTCTAAGGGACCAAAAGTCACTATCTAAACCTCTTATGCACAATCCTCTACGGTGGAAGCGCAATGCTAAACCACCAATATACCAGTGAGCTAGTCCTTCATGGATGGTGTTAGCCTTCAAAGACATAATTCATACATTTAATGCCGTGGAAATAAAAAATAACCTTGGAAAATTCAAATTAGCTATCAATTAAAGTGAGAGAATTTAATATAGAAATGGAAATGTGATCATTGGTCATGGTAAATGGGTTGTATGACGTGGGAAATGTATGGAAATGTGTTCAGTGGACTTAAAACATCCTGTATTTCAGCAGTCGCCTCCATCTTAAATCATTTTACATTTCTGAGAAATTGAAATCTTTGTAGTACTTCCTTCATGGCATGTCAGTAGGAGGTAACAATCCAAATAAACACTGTTAGTCTTTTGAACAATTTTCACATTGATCTGTCCCTGCATAGAGAAACTCCAAGTTGGAAGAACATGACGTAACCTCGGGGTATTCCCTCATTAAAACAGTTTCAGTTCCTAAAATACCATCTGTATAATACAGATGCTTGTTGAGTGTAACTGTTTTAAAGAATGAAGAGTTAGAGAACGTTCAAGGTTATACAGTATAACAAAATCTTTCAAACCAGCTGAATTGAACTCCAGAAAGAGGACAGTTCTAATTGCTTCTCCCTTGTGTCTTTTGCCGACAGACACAGTCTTTGGGGGAATGATAAAGTCGTCTGAATGAGTTGCTTTGGCTGGTCCTAAAAGAACGTTTGTAACCACATTCCTACAACGTGTCCCACAAGCCCCGAGCACCTGGACTATATCCGAGACGGGCAGTGTTCGGCTCTGGGCCACAAACCAAGTGGGACTGGACTTACTTAATAGACTTGGAGAATTCAATAATAATTTGTAGAACAAATCCTACCAAGGAGGAAAGGTTACCGCGAGGGGAAATATTCTCGGCTGGGTAAATTCTTTTCTAAGAACTCCCATTTGGCTTCCAGTCAATGTCTCTTCCAGTAAAAATTCACATGTGTTTGCGGACCTCTCGCTCTACTTTTATGAAGGCGATGTTTATTTCTGAGCATTTAGGATACAGTATGTCTATGAATTTGACTTTTGGACTCTGGATAGAACTTCAGAGTCAGAATTAGGGCCAAGCCGGGCCACCGTGGCGACACACTGGGATAATCTGGGCAGATGCTTGTGTTTGTGCAGCTTTTGGTTGAATGGCCACCAAAGGCATTATTTGCACTGCGGATTAAATGTTAAAGCGGTTTTGCAGCAGCAGATACTTAGAGGGAAAGTTGTTGAATAGTAGAACATGCACCATCGCTCCTCCTCTCCACTGTTTCTCTATCCCTTTGCTCGCTGTCTACTGCTGTCTCCTGCTGTCTCCTGCTGTCTCCTCATGCTCACAGTGATTTGTCAGCAGTGGAGGTAGCAGCTGTTTCTTTTGCATTGTAATTTATTTGATCTTAATTACTCCAGCCAGCTACCTCCAACCTTGGCATCCTCCACCCTACAAAGCCATATGGGCTCGGACGGAGGAAGCAGAGGAAACATACAGGCTTCTTTGGAATAAGTTATTTGATTTCTGTGTGCAGTGGTGTGGGAATTATGGACATATGTGCTTCACAGCTTCACATGGTTGCCCTGCGTCAATGCGTTTGATTATTTTTCTCATTCATACACTTGCTGGGGTCTAGTCTCAGTGCCAAGTGTAATGTATATTCACTGTCAGGTCTCTACGACTCATGCATGCAAAAGCAATATAACCCTGCACATATGTAACTGAATCCACCTGTGCAGACATATAGATTTTATATATATACAGTGTATACAATATAGATTGTACTGATGTCAAGACAAAAAACACAGAAGACAATAAAATGACAGCCATGCTAAAGGCTGTAATTGAGCCAAATGAAAATGGCTCAGACAGAGTGCTCTTAAAGGAAAAAACACAACTGGAGAGCTGTTTTGTACTTGTCTCAGAGCTAGAGAGTAAATCTCACATTTCAACACCCTCATTCTTTATTCCCCTCAGCTGCACCGTCCACAGATCACTCAGAGCCCCAGTCGGACTCCTCTGTTTACCCCTTGTTCTCCTTTTCTTGCACTTAAGCGACACTAAGGGTGAGGGGTGCCGGGTTAGCCGCTGCAGCAAGGCGCACATGCTGTGTGGGTCCAAAGAAAAAACGCTGCTCGATCTGTCTTCTTCTGCGCTCGCTGAATTATAGAAGACCCTCTATTGCACTCGAGCTGCATGGGTTTTCATCACAGTGCTGGAGGTCACTTTGACTTTCCCCTCTTTGCTCATCATATATGCAACACGAGGGCTTCGACAGTAGAGAGCCTGCTTGAGGTCACCATTAACCAAGGAAGACCGACAATGAGATTTATGGAAGAGGAGACAGAGCTGAGAAGAGGAAAGGGAGGAGAAAGGCATGCATGGGTAAATCTGGCGGTGGTAGCAGAACCCCTTCATCTGGGCCCTGCTCTTAACAGCAATTTCAGATATGGTACTGTATCTGCATGTAGAATGCATATGCCCTAAGATAATGGCATGCATTGCAGAGCAGGCTGCTGACTGTGTTGTGGGGATGTGTTGGAATTGGTCCCCTTTGTCACATTTGCCTCGGCCCAGGTCCCTCGCAGCATCCTGCAGTTATTAAGAGCAGAGCGTGTTCGGTGACATACTGCTGCTTTACCGTTCCCCGCAGACATCCTCCGCTACAATACCATCAAGATTAGTGGCCGGCTGGAGAGTACTAAAGCGTGAAATATCTGCACTGACCAATAAACTAAACAACAAGTAAGGAAAGAAAAGGCAATTACGGTTTGTTTTTGTTAATATAAAAATCATGCCGGGACACAGAAGTACCAACAAAACTAAATGAATTTATTGCAATTCTTTCCATTACAAAGCGTATCATTCATCTAAATATTTATTTTTCGCCTGACCGAGTAAAAAGTCTGGGGGGTTCACTTCTGGTTGAATATACATTGCAGAACATAATGGGGACAATTAACCACAGGCCAACTGTCACAGTGCAGCATCAAAGTGGTGATATCCTGTGGGTATCTGCAGTGTGAGCATCCACGCTACAACGCATTATGCCCTCTAAGGCCCGAGTCTGCGTCTCTGTGAGGGGGCCTTATGAGGGAGGCACCAACCGCCCTGGGGTGCCCCTCCACAACGCAGCCACAGATAAAACACGGTGGACTGATCACAAAACATTCCTGTTTCTAATAAACCCCACCGGTCCCATGTGATTCACTTTGACATTCATTTACAAGTCACGCTTAATAAAGACGGCATCTTCATGTCCTAATTCCCCGACTCATCACTGTAGGTACCAGCGACAGCCCCTGGCCCTGGCTCCCCCCCCTCCTGTCTCCGCCACGTTTGACCTACTTCTATCTGCACAACATTGTAAACAGATCTACTAATTGCCTTCATTTATTCATTTGGAAGTCAAGTTATGTTGCGGATGGCGCCCTCCCAGCTCATTCATGTGTAATGTGTACAACGCAGGCCCTCCCCCCCAATGACTCGTCCATGTGTATTCGCAGGAAACCCCTTACAAAAGTATCCCATGAGGCCATGTACGATTATAAACTGTAAGTGCAAATATTGTACAGTACACTGCCTAGAAGAGCTGCAGCAAAAGATTAATCCCCAAATCTGAACTCATCTCCTGGAAGGAACTCTTCTTAGCAAAAACCACTGACCCAAAAATCCACGCACGTTATGACTATTGTAGTTAAGATACTTTTCCACTCCTGTGGTCTTACACTGTTATTGCTTTTGTGCAGCCAGATAAATCCAGGCCACAAAAAACAACAGCGACAAAACAATATTTGTTATTGCCTCTGAGGCTCACGACAATGACTCCCGATGACTAAGTGCAAGCATCGAGATGTTTTCTCCTGACCTTTAAAAAGATCATGGCACGTCTGTTACAGTGTTACCGAACACATCTGATAACAAAATGCAAACAACTAACTCTTTAACAGTGTGCTGTTTCTGCTAAATTAGTCTACAAATTGTGTTTATTTAAGGAATAGAGATAGTTATGCCTTTATCATTATCCACTGTGTTTCCTCATCATATCAAAAAAGTTACATTTTTGCATTAAAACGTTTAAAGGTCGCCAAAAAACTTTAGTTATGAGTTAAATTGCCTTAAAATAAATGTAAGTTATGAGTTTTTTTAAATACACTTAGTGATATTCACTCAAAACATTTAAAAGTTGAATTTGAATAAATGACTGACAGGGAATATGTCAACAAATTACACATAATTGTATTAGGTTAGGTAAAGTATAAGTAACAAATATTCGGTTAAACTTAAACTTAATATTATTGCTTTCAACTAACCTACAGTAATACAATTATGTGTAATTTGTTGACAGAATAGATTTAGTTAACTCCAACATTTCATTTGTTGAGTGTTATTCACAATAGCTCATTAGAATTTGAAAATCTACCCCAATTATTATTTTACATGCCATGATTTAAGCCCTTAATGCTATCGAACATGAACAAGGACTGAGAATGATGCACATTGACAGGCTAACAAAGAAAGACCCCCTCTTCACATTTTAGTCACATCTCTAATGGCAGATGGGTCAACAAACAAGAAAAAACGAACCCTTCTCTGTCTCATGAATCATGACAAACTGGGCGCTAGCTGAGGTATGACAGCATTTCACACCAATAAAAGCTGAACTTGAAGGATAGCTTTGGTTCCACTGATCTCGATCCTGGTCAAAGGGTCATGTTTGAGGAGCAAAAGAGGCCGGCTTCTCCCTCATCTATGCTACGATTGGTGCCCGCTGAGAGCTGGCGTCCCCCAGAGGCCTCAGCAAACCCTGTTCCTGTATGTGAGTGTGAATGAGTCACGTCTGGGCTGGAGCGAGTCTGAGTGGCGAGGCAGAGAATTCAGCAGGGAGGACTGCGCAGGGCAAAGAGTTGTCTCTATAATCCAGGGTAAACACTGAGCAGCATGACTGCACGGCTTAGACGTGACCAAAGCCGGGAGAACAGAAATGGATGAAACCATGAGGCTGCTGCCTGCCTGACCCGCTTCGTTTGCCACCAGCACTTCCTGCTTTCTCTTCTTGTTTTTTCTCCCTGTTTCCTAATTCCTCTCGGGATTTGACAGAAGTCTCTCAATACTGAATTAACCTCTGGATGGCCCTGCTGGTGACTTGTTTAAGGTCATGCAAGACTCAAACCTGGCTTTGCAAATATCATATGGTCTGCTGTTTGCGGTCGGATATCGAGAGCACTGTCTTGACTTCTAGGAGGCTTGAGGTTCTGATAAGATTACAATGCAAATTATACCAAAGGTCTTTGCTAGGAAGTGTGATTTGTGATTTGAAGAATAGAAGTTCAAAGTAATGGGATTCTGCGGGACACCCCACGGAGTAAATATAACATATATAGATTGGTAAACACACAATGATTGTTCTGCTCCTTTTTATGAGTTAAGGGATATGCACAAAAAATGTAACAGGTTTTAAAAAAGAAAAAACAGAAGCCTACATCAAAAAGAAGAAGAATGTTTTAGAAAAACAAAGGAATAAAGGTTTCCGGTGTCCATTGGTTTAGGCAATTTTGTTTACTGAAAACAAACACATGAATGCTTCAAAGAGTTTATATTTCAGTTTACCCAGAAGCTGTCAAAAATAAAAGGACTGTCACTGCTTCCTCTGAAAATGCTCAAAAATGCCTGAATACTCTTTTCATTGGGTTTGAACATAAAAATAGACAAATGATGGAAGTCCTGGGTACATCAACACAGAAACTTCAGGGACTCATCAGATTGGAAAGCAGATGATTTGAATGATTTTCAGATGTAAGCTGGACATCATTTTTCCTAAAATAAGGAAGATGTCAATGTGTCCTGCTAAATCTCATCTTTCTGAGCATTAATAAAAGCAAACAGTTTTTCTCTGCAGCTGGAAAAAAAGACTTAACAGAAAAAGAGGAAGTTTCAATCATGTCACTTTTAAAAGCAGAGGAACAGATAAACAGAGCATGACTAAGAGGTAAGAGTCATGTCATGTATCACAATTAAAGAAAAAATAAATATTAAAACTCAAATTCAGTGTGTATGAGATTAGGGCTAGGGTATGGAGAGGATTAAATATTGCAATCTTTTTGACCAAATACCTATAAATCTATTTTCCAACCACACTGAAGGTTTGGCTATCGGTGCATTCTCAACATACTTACAGACTTTTGATAAATAATCTTCAGTAATGTTGATAAAATGACCTAGTTTGTAAAGACAAATAATATAAATGACACTAATTTGCAGTAATACATGTTGAAACCAGGAAGATTCAAGCCACATGACGACCCAAAATCTAAGACGGTACAGTTTCTTATCACGATATTTGACGTTATATTGATATATTGCCCAGCCCTATGTCAGATGTTGCTCTTTGGTGGCCAAAGACGGGTGGAGTTGCTCAAACTGAGCATGCCAAATTGAGCAGAGGAGGTCGAGACACTCGAGTGACTTCTCCCCCGATGTGAGCGTGGCGGGGACAGATGGACAGGAGACGCTGTAGAGGAGCAGGGGCAGACCCTGCCAGCTCAGTGTCAGTCCATCCGCTCCATCCCTGGCTCCATCTCAACTCCGCCAGACGTCCTGTAAGCCAGCCAATGGAGAGAACCCACCGCATCATGACCCCCGCATTAGGATCTGACATGGCTGTCTTCATTTAACCTTTACTTATACCGGGAAGTCTCGCTGAGAAAACACCCGGTTTACAATCACAGCCAAAACACAGTTACCTTTGAGCTAAAGCTTTCTAGCTCTTGGCACGGTATCTTTAGAGGAAATGAAGAAGCATTTTCCTTAAGGGGTTTGAATGATTTAGAAAAAAAACTATTATTAGAGGAGTGTGAAAGGGATGCTGGGGAGATAGGAAAGCCTTTAGGAGCTGGATTGGAGAAGCTTCTGGTTGCACACAGACAGGATTTAAGGTGATGTAGGCGTCTTAATTTATGGTACGTCCTCCTATGCAGGCAGGTTTATTACTCCTGGACTACCATGAAGTAACAGCGTGTATGAAGCCACTTTATCTACGGTGCTTGTGTTGCTCTTACTTAATTGTCTTTATTTTCAGATAAAATCCTATTTTGTTGTTCAAAATGAGCTTATTTTGTCATTTGTATGAGAAATACCTCGCATAAAACTAAAACAAGCATCACATAATAGTTTTCTGTAAAAAGACCATCAAAGATTCTCTGCCATGCATTTTACTCATCCATCCTTCAGTCCATCCTGTGTTTGAGGGGCATTGTTTGTCCCCTGGAAATATCTACATAAAATATGCTAATGAAATTAAAGAGGGAAGTGTAAGGGCTGACGCTGCCTGGCTCTGAATCTCTAATGACTCCCTGCCATCCCTAGAAAAAAGCCTGATTAATTTAGGAATGTCGGTTGCTCTGGAGAGTGATTAATTCCTCCTGGATTCAACCATAAAACGAACAAGGCAGAGGGGAGAAAGGAAAACAGGGTGCTCAAAATATGGACGCATAATTAATACGTTTGAATCATGTAATTAGCCACCCAAACAGGGGAAAGGCGCAGCTACAGTGTGCCACTGCTTTGTTCAAGTAATAGGCCACAGTTAGATCTGTCTTTCAGAGAGGCAAATATAATGAGCCCCCCTGTTGATAGTGGGAATATTGGACTATCTCTCGGGTTAGTAAATACGGGGAGACAGTTTTAACAAATGATTAGTTGTTTCTTTGATGTCTAATGTGTCTGACTAAACAGAGATATAATCGAAAACAAGTACATATATTTCTTTGTTTTAAGATGTGTCTTATGATGATGCCATGAAAGCAGTTTTTCTACTCGCGAAAAGTATCAAGGATCTATTGAGTTGAAAACACTTCTTTCTTTTCTCTTTCAGAATGATGTGAAGAACACTTAAGGACGACGAGACAGCACTTCAGCTCATCTTTTCAAATCCTTGGAGACACACGATCCCAGGTGCTTTGTCTGAGCTCGGTATTTTTTGAAGCCCTATGGGGATGGGAACGTGCTTTGATAAAAGATGGACTTACTGTGGCCCTGCTAAAGGTCACCGTCCTCTAAAGGTCATGTCATGGCCCCTGGCCCTGTGGCTATTGACTCTAATCTCTGTGAATCAAAAGACGACTGTTGGACAGACTCTGAACGCCTTCCAATCGGAAAGGAGGGATTGGGCGCTGAACCACCTGACTGTGCATCAGTCTACAGGAGCTCTGTACATTGGAGCTGTCAACCGAATCTACAAGTTGTCAGCTAACCTCACCCTCCTGGTGTCCCATGATACGGGGCCGGAGTATGACAACAAGGCATGTTACCCTCCACTGATTGTCCAGCCCTGTTCTGAGCCGCTTGCATCTACTGACAATGTTAACAAACTGTTGCTCATCGACTACTCCCAGAACCGGCTGCTGGCCTGCGGGAGTCTGTACCAGGGCGTCTGCAAGCTGATGCGGCTGGATGACTTGTTCATCCTTGTAGAGCCCACACACAAGAAGGAACACTACCTGTCCAGTGACAACCAGACAGGGACGATGTACGGGGTTGTTGTGTCCTCGCAGGGTCAGGATGCCACTCTGTACATCGGCACGGCTGTCGGCGGTAAACAGGACTACTTCCCGACTATCTCCAGCCGCAAGCTGCCTCGTGACCCAGAATCCTCTGCCATGCTGGACTACGAGCTTCATACTGACTTTGTGTCCTCTCTGATTAAAATCCCCTCAGACACGCTGGCTCTTGTCCCACACTTTGACATCAACTACATCTACGGTTTCGCCAGCGGCAACTTCGTCTACTTCATGACAGTGCAGCCGGAGACACCTGAGAATGGGATGCCCGCCGGCGGATCCCCCGGCGACCTGTTTTACACCTCTCGCATAATCCGCCTCTGCAAAGGTGACAAAAAGTTCCACTCATACGTGTCGCTTCCTGTGGGGTGCGTACACAAAGGCGAGGAGTACCGTTTGCTGCAGGCGGCGTACCTTTCCAAGGCCGGCAGGGTTCTGGCAAAGTCGCTCAACATCAGCGCACAGGAGGACGTGCTCTTTGCCGTTTTCTCCAAGGGACAGAAGCAGTGCCACGACCCTCCAGACCACTCCGCTCTCTGTGTCTTCACCATCCAAGACATCAATGCACGCATTAAGGAGCGTCTGCAGTCCTGTTATCAAGGAGAGGGAAATCTGGAGCTGCACTGGCTGCTGGGGAAAGACGTGCAGTGCACCAAGGCGGTAGGTGGACTATAGCGGGAGAAATGGTCTGATTTGCCACTTATAACACACATTTAGTTTCAATATAAAAAGTGGTGAGCAGCATTGATATAGATTTACTAAAAATGGGTTATCCACAACAATGATTGAAGCTTTAATAGCTTATAGGCAGGGAACAAGAGCTTTGCTGAAGACACCATTGAGGTTGTTTAGGATCCCACAAGAGCAGAAGAGCTGGAGGAGATTAATTCCACAATGCTAATCAGAGGAGTTCTGTATTGAGCTTTGATTTTATTCAGGGGTTTGAACACTGACTCCCGCCTCCCGCTTCCCCCCCCCCCCCCTCTCCTTCCTTCTACTCTTGTCGCTGTCAGCTGTTTTGAACCCTTTGAGACCTGTTCTTGATCTTGAGAAAAAAGAGCTTTCTTGTAAATGTCCAAGTCTGTTCCCTCAGTGAAAGCTATAATTCTGCATAATGAGTGGCTTTGATCGAAACAAGTTGAAAGCGACCCATAAAAACAATGATGTTCAACGCATCCATAGCTCTTGAATTTCACAACATGTACTTTGATTTCACCATGCCATCAAACAAATAAGATGTGATGTAATTCATAAAGGCAACAGAGGGAGGAAGGAGACCCATAATAATGCTATAAATTGCTCTGACCGTGCAGTTAACCAAAGAGCGTTATATTTCAATTAGACTGCATGACAGGCAAGGTTCCAGCTTTGTTAAGATGTCATTAGATACTGTGTTTTTTTGGTAACATGATTCATTGGTTAGGGTTAGGGCTAGCCACAATGCCGCTTTTTGAGGATGTGTTGTTATCAGATATTTTCCTTCCTGTGTCAAGTAAAAAACCAAAACGACTTTAATAAAAATATTAAAGACCAAGGTGGTTTATTAAGCTGCTGTACCTAAACGTACTTTATATAGTAGACTCCCAGACTCCCAATACTCTGACAGGCTGTACTAAGTCAAAGGGGTGCATTATGCTAAATCAGGGGTGTCAAACTCAATTTCTATCTGGGCCACATCAGCATTATGATTGCACTCAAAGGGCCGGTTGTAACTTTAAGACTATATCAAAAAAATACATTTATAATATATATAAAATAATGTATTACATTACATGATTGCCTCTGCATTGGATTATTATCGGATAGGGTAATAACTTCATAATTAACTACGTCTGAAAGCAGAAGTCTAGGGCAAATAATTGCAAGTCTCTTCAGTGAGAATGTCACAAAATGATTTAAAAAGAAAAGCTACATTCTTGAAAAACAAAAAATACATTAAAAAAAAGAAATTATTCTGAGAAAAAGTCCAATTCTAAGAAAAACGGCATATTTTGAAGAAAGAAAGTGAAATTATGAGAAAAAAGGTCTAATTTGAGATGCATTGTGGGACATGTAGTTTATGGGCAACGTGCTTCTGTAAATCCCCACGTAACCGTATAATAAACATATTATATTCTTTGCAAGCTCTTGTGGGGCCACAGAAAATGAGGTTGCGGGCCGGATTTGGCCCCCGGGCCTTGAGTTTGACACTCCTGTGCTAAATGGTCATTTCAGCACTCAATTCAAATGCCAACCTGCTAAATTATAGCAGCTTTAACCATGCTTAGTTGTTAAGATGCTAACACAATTAGAAACGTTTGCTTGTGTCTACAAATCAATCTGATGAATGTATGCATTCAATTTCATGGCAATCAGTCCAATAGCTGATAAGACTTACACTCTAAAATGACACATTTCAACTTGCGGTGTCGCTAAATGAAACATAAGGGCATCATTTTTGTCAGTAGGATTCATCCTCTGGAGACTTTGAATGTCGGTTGATAGATGAATCCCTTATACAGTATTTCTGAGGATTATTTCCAAGAAGTTCAAATTTACATAAAAAATGTGTCAGCAGACTTCCAGATGGTTAACGTCAAATGCAGTGAATAGGAACGAATGAAACTCTTGAAACATATATTCTAATGACTTGTGTTCACATAAGAAAATACAATATTTAGTTTCAAAAACGAAAGGCAAATAAAGTCTTATTTGGGGTAACATAGGAAATGTGTTTTTGCTGAGTTGACTACACCGATCACATTCAGTAAACTAAGGTACATTGATGGAAGGAAAACAACAAAAGATGAATACTGTATGCCTAGGAATTCAAGGAGGTGAAATAAGAAATTAGCTGCCCTAAAAGGTAGATGCATACAGTGAGTGGCAGGCAATTAGCAAAGGTTTGAAGTGAATGTTAGTTGATGTAACAGGACTGCAAAGCATGCAGCTCTCTTTGATGCTTAATCAAAACCTGACATCTCTTGTGCTGAGTGTTTGTGTGATGTCAGATCGAGTGATCTTAAAATCACAGAAAGAGGCGCAAAATACACAGCGTTCCTCGCGTTTGCCATCAGCAATTAGTCTGCCCCGCGAATTTGCCCACTCTGAGGCTTGTTGATTAATGCGGCAGAATGAACCTTCCTGAAGTAACCCAGAAAATGGTGCGCCTAATGCATGTGGGGCTTGCCAAAGGTCAGTTTGAGTTTTTCTCTTGTATTCGTATGTGTCTGCAGTGATCTCAGTCATTTTTCCAGCTCCCACTTACGCTCTTCCCCCTTTCTCGTACCTCCACCTCCCCTCCTTACATCTGTCATCTTCACTTCTCCTCCCTCTCACTCTCCCCTCTTCTCTATCCCTCCCTTTTTAACCTCTTCTCCTGTTTTCTTCCCTTCGCCTCCTCGAAAACAACATCTCTGACTTTCCACTCTCAATCCCTTCTTCATCTTCTCCCCAACACCTATCACTAACCCCCTCCCTCTCTCCACGCAGCCCGTTCCCATCGATGATCACTTCTGTGGCCTGGATATAAACCAGCCCCTGGGAGGTTCGCAGCTGGTGTCGGGTCGCACGGTATTCACTGAGAGCAGGGACAGGCTGACCTCTGTCACCTCTTACGTCTACAACGGACACAGTGTGATCATCCTGGGGACCAAGAGCGGACGGCTGAAGAAGGTGAGAACAGAAATGCAGTCACTGACAAGCAGGACAGGCTAAAACTGCCTTTTTCACACACTGAACTCAATACTGAGGGAATGCGTGGTTGTTGACAGCAAAGAGATGCAACCAGATCCACTTGATGACAAATGACTGCACTTATCTACTCAAAATACAACAATGATTTATTGAGGCTGCTATTGATGACCCATTGGCATCTCTGTCAGGGAGATTTATCTTTCCTGTTTCAGATTTTCAATACAAATGCAAAATGGAGCCTGGTCCTAGACCTCCGAATCACTGCCCACAACTCAAGCGATTTCAAATAAGTCTGATGCAGTGCCCATTTACAGCTACTGTACTTCCTTCCAAATCTAATTAGAGGTTAGTAAATGGGATTAACAAAGGGAAAATCATGTTTCTAAAGCTTACGAGTTAAAAACTAGCAACAGAAAAATTGCTAAAATGCTTGGATGAGATTGATGCAGGCTATACAAGTTGCAACAATCTCAAGCATCAAGTCCAAGCACAGAAATAACTTTAATTATCTAATTCATAATTTATAAATGTTGACATTTCAAGTTAATTGCTCATCATAAGTGCTACATGTCTCTGTCAACTGAAAATGAATTCACCAGGACATTTTGACGGAGTGTGTTTTGTAGGAAGGTACCTGACCTGATGACACATGAAAAAATGAAAACTGATGATTTTAAAAGACTTATAATAAAACCTAAATATTAAAGTTGTACTCCAGCGATTTAGTACAGCACTCCCTTAAAGTTTGGGGAATTGCGAGCGAAAGACAATAGAATAGTCAAAATGTCCTTATTTGTAGGGTCAAAGTCTGAAACTGTTTAAACCTACATTTCCCACAATGCAACATATAGCATCTTTTTGTTCGTCCTTCCCTTTGGCGTAAATCAAACTCACGGCCCACATTTTGTAACTAAGGCTCTTTGGTAAGAATTTGACGAGTCCATGCCAAGCCCTAAATAACCCTGATGACTTTATTGATATCAACACTCTGTCTGACATAACTAAGCTCCTCAAGAGAAAATTGTTGAAATGTCCCTTTAATGTCTTACATCATTTAAAAAAAGTTTCTGCCACGCAACTCCATATTTCACCATTTATTAGTTGGCAACTAGAAATCCACCGACAGCTGTTTATGCCTCTCTTTCTGCCGGGCACATTTAGGTAATAATGATCTTTAATCCATTAACACTAATTCATGTAATTATGTGATCAATTAATACCCTAATTAGCATGACTAGTTATGTTTAATGCATCATGGTGATTATGTGGGACATTATGCTGAACAAAGGTGCAGTAATCATGCAGCGCTGCATCTTCAGCCTTTTGGGCTGAGGACAAATCGATGTGAATTTCCACCCATGACAACTTGAGCCACGACTGAAGCACAGGCCTGTTCCTCCGGCGCCTTTGTATTAGTTGCATTAGTAACAGGAAATAATGTGCCTCTAGTGCCTCTTGTTTAACACTGTCCTGGTGGATTTTGGTTTGAATAGTGTTAAGCATTTAAAGGGGCAATTATCTCTGTGTACTTGACATGGATTTTTGCATATTGAATAACACAGTGCTGTCTGTATCTTTAAGGCTGAGTCTAATTCTTTCTTGTGTATTGTGAGTAGGGATGGGAACGATGAATCGAATATTTTTTCGGAAGGGTATCTAAGTTGATTACATATCAAATGGAATAATTCAATGTATACGACAGTGCCATAGCTAAGTGTGTTAGGTCTAAAGGTGTGTTTTGCTCCGCTCACCGGTCCCTCACAGCGGGCAGAGCTGCAGGTGCTGATCTCTCTCTCTCTTGTATCCGGTTATACTTCACTCGCGTTTATGTCCAAATCCATCAGATCTAGCTAGTTCTAGCTAATGATATGGCTGCTGCCCCTCCCTACTCGTCGCAGATCACGCAGACTTAAACCTCATCTTATGCCCACATTCCAGCTGAGAGGGTCTTCTTACAGCTGGCCTGATTGTGAACCGCCTCTCCCCTGAGTAGACATGCTCATATTCTTAAACAAGAATGAGTATTGAATAGCTGCATTCTGTGCATAGGCCCTGTTATAGGTTGTTGATCTCTATTGTAATAGGGTTACGTTACCCTAACCCGTTATGTTGTTCGTGATCGCTCTTTCATTTAAAAACTAAGTTATATTTTAAGCATGAAAGCTGTAGGCTATAGCTGTCAACTGTTCAAACTGTGATCACCAGGTCAATACATTTGACAAATTCCACTTGGTTTCTATACTTATTTGAACATGTATTTATTTATTTTTCAAAATTAATTAATTGATTATAAAACACACACCAGTGAGTCACACTGTTGAACTGGGTGACACGTTTCTTCATTATGATGAATTTAGGCACAGTGGTTTACTGAGTCACCCCACATATATTGTTCTGCTGCCATACATACTCTATCACACCAAATCTGCAGCTGAAAATAGACTGCAACACATGCCCATTCTAAAATATGACAGTGCCCAGCTGTTTTGGGAACTACTTAGCTTAGGCCTTAACATGATATACACTAGTGACCTGTTTTAGAGTCGGCACAAACTACACGGGTTGACACAGGCCAGGTAATTCTTAAACTGTTAATATATTGACTAAAGCCATTGGTTCAGTTGGCATAACATTAGCTTATAATAAGAAAAATTGAATATTGCCAATCATATTCCTTCAAGCCTGCTTTAGTATTCCTTCAATGTGAGGTTTCTGCTGCTCTGCTGTGCTTGCATCACCCGCTCTCGTGTGGATTGAGGATTAATACAGTACTGACAAGTACTGACTGACAAGTGTATGATTGAAAGGAACTAGTTCAAACGTGTCATATGGCCGTGTCTGAAGGCAGAAGTGTTTATAGCTGTACTGATCGACCGCAGCTGTCTTAGAGAGGGGCGATAAAAGATAAACTCTCTGGAAGTTTTTCCTTGTACGATGTGAGGGTCTAAGGACAGAGGGTGTCGTTTTTCTCATACTGATATTCTGAACAATCTGTGCTGTTGTATTTGCTGTAAAGTGTCTCTACTGTAGGCTATTTTTATTATATGTACAGCACTTTGGCTCGACCAAAAATCGTTTATAAATGTGCTATATAAATAAAACTTGATTTGATTTGATTTGATAAACATTTAAATGGGAATATTGATGCGCACTTTAAGACTCAGAGTCACCTTAAAGCATTCATAATGTTGAAAGAAAATAAGTGTAGAAAAATAAAAGGAGGGATTAAAAGAGACTCAAGTCCTGACCATTTAAGGGCTGTTTTCATTAATAAGAAATTAGAAATATAATAATATAAGATAATAGTTGGAAAAAATACAGCCAAAAATGCTAGTTCTCTCCGAACGGTCTAATACCAATAGATATATAGTCTTAGTATGCATTTAGGTAGGTTTGGTATGCACAAGCAATCACGGTACAGATGTACTGGAAACAGACATCTATAGAAACGTATCATCACTCAAATGTTCCTCCGTCTTTTCTTTTCATCGCTTTAAGACCCTTTGCACCAGGCCCACGGACATAAGATGACCTCTTTCTGAGCGGTTCATAAAGTAGATTTTTCTCATTGACATCATATATCATTTGAAATACATACTGTACTGATATATTATAATCAAGTTCCTATAAGGCTTGTTTTCTGATATAACTGAATTGACTTGGTAGTACCGGGGGGCTCTGCTTTCTGCACAGTCGCACAGGCATGCAGCTGACTGAGGAAATGTGTGAGAGGACTGTTGTGACATTAGCCCGGGGGCCTCAGTCTTATGAGGAGCAATCTGTCTGACACACACAACACACACGCTCACACACACGGTCCAGACTGGGAGCACAGATAGCATCACTGCAGCTCTTTCACTGGATGAGCCACAGGGGAAAAAGACAAAATAGCCTGACAGAAAGAGAGAGAAGGACTGTCTGAGGAGAGAACAACAGAAACAGAGGTCAAAAGACTGAAATAATAAGTGAGGAAAGGAGGAAAGAATTCAGGAAGAGAGAGAAGGGAAATCACAAAGAAAAAGTATGTTGCATGTTCTCAGGAGGTGTGTGTTAGGAACATAAGGAATCCATCATTACTGCTTTAAGTGCAGAGTGTCTAAAGGGCCAGAGTTTGTCATTACTCTGACAGAATGAGCAGCCATGATTCAGACTCCCAGGAGCCCCGGAGGAGCACAGGGTCACCTCTCCAAGACTATTCCATCACCCCTAAATGGACATGCCGAGTGGAAATGGGGCATGACAACAAATGCCATCAGCAGATCACTCCAGCAGCAGGGCCATTGCAAAGGTCAAACCTGCCACAGGAAGGGTGTAACCGGGGTCAAAGGTCACAGGGATAACCACCATCCGGGCTGCATGCAGCATATGGATGAATCCGTCAACATCTCTCGTTTAGCCTGCTCCTCGTCCAGATTTATAACAGGATATTTCTATCATCACCTGCCACAGTTTGTTGCCTTAGGCAGTTGATTTTAGCTGAGTAATATGACCCGGTGGGTAACTGATGTGTTAATACAAAGGGGCTTTTGCACTTTACATGACGTGCACTAATGAGGTGAATCCAGGTAAAAGCCATTATTACTCACTGATCCCTGTTTAAATCTATTCCAGTCCCAAAGCAGGACAAGTTGATTAATGTCACTTTTAGTTGCAAAGTTTCATTTTGATAGCAAAATACTAGGGGAAACAAATTGCTAAATTAGCATTACAGTCAGTAGAGTCACATCAAGGTTTATACCAATTGTTGCGACAATAATGAGTTTGGTGGTGTGGCTCTTGGTGATGATGCGGAAAAAATCAAGCAAGCTCTACAAAGACTGTGCCAGAGATCAAACCAGAGGTACACAACATTTAAATCAACATGAACATGTAACATGTATAGATAAACATGAATACATCTCACTGGCATACTGTACGTAAATACTCATGTGTCTGGTGGAAAGAGAAAGTGAACTTGGTACATACAAATCTTTCAAATAAAAATCACCGGGTTATCTGAGTTTACTAAATCTTAAGAGAAAATCTCTGAGAATAATGTTACTATTGAAATGTAGACAGTTAAAGATGGTGGTAGCTCACAAATGTGTTCAGTGATGCATGATTGAATGATGAAAGGATCATTTATCTCTTGAAAAAATATTATGAATCACAGTTAGTGGCTACTGACTTAACTGAACAAATCAATTCAAATTGGGAGAGAGATTTATAATTTTGTTTTAGTAACAGTGCTATGTTTTGAAGGGGCCCTATTTAGCTAATTATTGTGTTCATTTTTGTGTTTCCATGCTTTGATGTTCAAAAATTGTATTTATTGTTCTCATACTGAGTCCAATCGTTGAGCTTCAGGCAGAATGTGTGGGAGAGAAAATCCCTTTGGAGGGAACTTTGGGTTTGTAGCCATGCAGACCACATGCACAAAAACCTATATCACACACTACAGGAAAGGGGAAACCTCCAAAAAGCATAACAGGGCCTCTTTAAGTTAGAATTGGCACAAGGGGTTAACTATAGGCCAACTATAACTGTAACACAGATAATCATGACCATGACCTGTCACACTTCTATATTTCTCTCAACAGTTACTGTGTTTACTGTCTTTCATTCACTTTGTGCATTATAGCAACATTAGCCTTATGTAATCACTGTGCTATCACATGTTTAAAAAAAAAAACCAAGCCGACTGACCAATCACAGTTCTTGGAGTCGCTGTGTCGTATTTTCAGAGTGTAGTTAAATTGTTTAGGAAGCTAAGCTGCGGTGACTACTTGTGCAGGCTATGTTGCTACACTGTAACCACTTAACATTGCTACTATACATTTCTCTTTACTGTATGCAGAGAAAATATGTCTGGTTATTTTTAATTGGACAGTTTCTCCTGCCTTTACTGCTGTGGGGCTCTAAACAAACACATTGCCCCAGGGGCTAAACACCATTTCACATTTTTCACAAAGACAGCATATTTGTGTCTCTATGCTGCCATATCCTAGCTAGTGAGTAAGCATAAAACACTCCGCAGACACATAACGGGCATTTCATGGAATAGATTTTCTGAGGAAATGATTTTGCAAAGGCCAGTAATACTCAGAAGGACCACAATTGCATACAGAGAGCAATCAGATGTATACTGAATCTGTTATGACGTGTATTGTGCAACTCTATTTTGAGATAGTTTCTGGAAGGTTGATGTTCAAACCTTGGGTCTCCATAAGCTTGGAAGTGAGATCTAATGGAGAAGCTGTAGTTTAACTGAAGCATCATGCACTTGAACCCTTAACCTGCATCAACAATGTTCAAACAAGCCTCAGATGCCTTTACTGGTCCATCATTGTAAGAGAAAATTAGTTCTGTGCTAGTAAATATGATTTGAAAGATGAACACGCTTAAATATTAAGGTAGTGCAGTGTTAAACAAAAATAAAACCAACCAGCACATTACCTCAGTGTTTCATAGCTTTCCTTAGAAATGGAGAAAGAAAGCCTTAGTCAAACATTCTAATGGGCAAATAGTGGATTCATTATGGCTTATTGAGAGTAGACGGGTGGGGAAATTCTCCAGTCCGCGGCTAAATGACTGTGACTTTTCAAAGTCACAGTTTGCTATGAAGACCCAGGAAGAGGAGATTTGGCGATTGCAATCATTCAGAATGGACTTTCAGCGGAGGGGAGGGGCAAAGGTTGAATATGTGTGTTTGAGGGTAAATTGAAAGGATTTCCATAACTGCATGAAGGGAGCTGAACCTGCGGGTGAAAGCCTTCAGAGCGGATCGCCATTAGATGTCTTAGTGCAGCCGAAATAGTAAATGGTATTAAGAAAGGCAATTTTGCGATAACAAAGAGAGGTGTCCTTCTGTCTGCTTTTCCTGATTGCAGTTTTATTTAGCAGCTCCATCTCTCTCTCTACAACTCCCTTTGTCCTCCCTTCCCTCTCTTTCTGTTCTTTTTCTCCTGCTCACACACATGGAAACACACAAGAGGACTGTGACTGTATTGCGGTCAGCAAAATGAAGACCATACGGGTGCCATGAATTGTTCCACTGTCCCCCTCCCACTGCTTGTGTTGGTGGGCCATGGGAACCTGACAAACAATGGGAATGATTGGAGGGACAAGAGGGGGCGTACGGAGGAGGACAGGAAACAGAGAATAGGAAACCATGTCCTCAAGGAGAGAGAAGAGACGTGAACATGCTGAGACTGAGAGGAGACTGTGGTTGAGTTGTAGAAATTGTGGTATGGAGAGTTGGAAGCTCGCCATGCAGCTGAAGGTTAGGGGACATTTGGGCTGTAGCAACTGGAAGGCTTTTAACAATAACCCTCTAAAACACATGCATGGACATGCGCTCACACTCTCACACGCCATGAGTGTGAGCATCTCTTCCAACCCAGTTGGTAATCGTGTTTAGGTATGGGCACTTTTCAAAAAACAGCGTATCTAGTGTAGTGGCTGGGATCAATACGCCTCTCTTTGTGACGGTAGTTAATGTGATGGCTGAATGATTAGTCCTCTCCTGTAATACATCTCCACCTCAGTGACCCCCCCCTCCCCTGAACGCTCATCTCTCCCATCAGCTCTATCCCTGACCGTTGTCTCATTAGCATTCACAGAGCCGTGATGGTTATATGGGCTAATCAATGCCCGCTCTCCTCGGCTGTCATCCTCGATCGGACCATATGCACAGCCACTCAACCTTAAAGGTGGCCAGTTGTCTGGCCCTTATGTCGCTGCATGCCCCGTGTCACAATATTGAGTCAAGCTGCTGCCAAAATCTATCTTGCTTACAGTCTGTGTATTTCTACTTTCAATCTAGTCCTAAGTGTATTTTCATTCCGTGCCCCTTTTCCTGTCGTACTTAAGATGTGGTTTCCTTCCAAATTGTGACATATTTACTTTTTGTGGTTTTACATGAAAAACAATGCTTTTCTGAAAAGGAGTTGTTTGCATGCATGACTCAGTGATTTCCAGCTAAATGTAATGTAACGCCTGAATAAGACAAGTTAATTATAGCAGAAATGAACCAACTTCTCTGTGTTTGTCAGACAGAGCAGTCTGCAGGGACAGATGAAACCTTGTCTGAGTGGCAGATTGGAAATGATTGGTTCAACAGAGTGCTCCGTGCCTCCTGGGTCATCATCCATATGTTTAGGTTAGCTGGGTGAATGTGAAGGGCACCGACCGGCTGGCCACAATTTTACTTTTTTTGATTGGGCAGCCATTACCACATAAACATTGTAATCATCCGTTTTACAAGGTTTCCCATTCTGCAGCGGAAAAGCAGAGGTTTGAGGACATTTCCATGTATACTTCCTCTCAGCGTGAATAAACTCATCTCCTGAAATGAATCCCCAAATCAACCCCATATGTAAATACTCACAAGAGAGACATTTTGGTGAGTGGATTGCTCATGCAAGGTCTGGCAGCTTTACAACGGAGCCAACCCTGACTCTAGCCAAGTGACATCTAAGAAGTCTGGCTTTTTTTTGTTTTCTTTGGCTCTCACAGGATGAGAGAGCAGCCGAGCATTTAAGATGCAAACTAAGCCCCAGAAAAGGAGGCTGTTTTCGTTAAGAGCACATGGGCTCAGGTTGCGTATCTGTTTGTGGAAGCAATACTAAGCTGGGTTGTTTATATCCATCACCTGTTGTGCAAGGGAATTTCAGCAGCAGGAAGGATATTGCTGTTATTGGCTTGAATATTATTCATGGGTTAAATATATATCCCATTCGACTGTGAGACGCTGGGAAGAGAGAATGAAAAGACGAGCTCACTGAGGTCACATGAACATGTGGTATTAATGGCAAATCTCCTCTTACATGACACGGACCACACAAGGGTTATCAGCTTGCATTTAAAAAGAGGTTTACTGAGGCTCTTTTGGAATATATGTAGACCTTGATATTGACCTCAAAGCAATGTCTTCACTACTTAAATAAGACCACATTAAAGCATCTGACGTTGATCAGATCGTTTTTATGATATACAATAGCTAAGCATTTGATTGAAATCGGCATGAGTGAGACTTTAAAGAAGACCCCGTTTTTGTCCTGCTGCTACAGGATGCATTCATGCATTCATGTTGATATCATGAAAACGTATGTCAAGTGAGAATGGGGCCTCAGTTTGCATGATGTGGATTGTTGCACATTGGCTGTGTGTTCCTGGTATCCATGATAATGTATTGATCCAACAAGTGATCATGCACAGAATTTAAAACTACACATTTAATGGGAGCACCCAACAAAAGGGAGAGTGTGCGTAGTGTTTCTGTGTACGTGTCTCTTTGTTTGCTCGCATCTGCTTAGGTGAGTATGTGCCTGTGTGTGCCACTTGTGTGTGTCTTTCCCTACAAGCAGGCTCATTATAAAACCAATTAAACCCGCCTTACTCTCATTATAGAGCTGTGGGGCTTAAGGAGAGATTGAGGACCTGTTGTACTCCCAGAGGGCTGCTGCCTGGTCAGCCCTGTTTTAAATTATAACAACACTTTTAAATCCGCTGAAATCAAACACCACGGAACGGTCACGATGGGTCAGTATCAGTCCGAGCTCATTCCTGAACCCCTGGCCCTCAGTCAACTTCATTACCCCCCAACTAAAAACACAAAGAGCTCAAAGCTTCTCCAGACTGGATTGTTTTTGTTTTTTAAAACATGGTTTCATCACAAAAACGCTTGCATGCTCTGGTTTCTATCTCTGCTATTTATGAAATACAGAGTGTGGGAAACAATAATGTAAACTGGCTCCATTACTGCATGGGATAGTGGTGCTGTAAGAGGAGGAATATGATGAGGAGGAGGAGGAGGAGGAGGAGGAGGAGGAGGAGAAGAAGAAGGCAAAAGAGGAGACAGGGCAAGAGAAAGACACCAGACAATGAGCATAGAGAAAGAAGCTTAGCTCGGAGACAAATCTGTATATGAAATAACTATTTAAAGAATGGGATTTTGCATGGTGTCGAGGTAATAACCAGCGAGAGACACAGTTGCCTCAAATGATCTAGAATCAACAGGCAAAAATCATGTCGCTATTGTGTTCATTATTTTGTATTTGGGAGACGTTGCTCTCTTCTCTGTACCCCACAGTATGTACCCTCCCACCCACATAACACACACACACACACACACACACACACACACACACACACACACACACACACCACACCACACACACCACACACACACACCACACACACACACACACACACACCACACACCACACACACACCACCACACACACCACACACACACACACACACACGTTTGCACATATTGTTCCCTCCCTTCTTCATCTTTGGCGGACGGATGGAGAGGCACAGCTGTCTGGAAGGTGTAGGCGTTGATTGATAGATTAAGTTTTGGTGCCCATGGGATCCAATCATGTAATCAGTTTGTATTGATTGACTGTCCCCATTGAGAGACTGCTGAGACTCTGCCACCATGTGCGGAGCCAGAGCTGGCACGCATTCAAAAATATTTTGTAGTCAAATTTGATTGTGGTGGCAAGGTCGCCTGGGTCCACGCGTCGGGATGCGTGCAGGGAAGACGGGCGTAATCGCACTGCAGACGTATCGCAACACTTCCACCATTCTCAGCTCCAAATCCTCATCATCTTGCATTTATTTCAATTATTATGATTGAGAAATTAATTCAGCTTCACTGTAATTGCATCACATGGTTAATGATCCAATCTCCCTGGAATTTAAATAACGCTTCAACCTGGGTTTGCATAGCTAATAAGGATTTTCCAGCTACCCTGAGTTTCTCAGACTTTTCTCTTATTTCACATTTCTGACTTATATTTCAAGTGTCAAGTTATCATCTCTGTATGATGCAATTCACATCATTCCGGCACCAATTGTGAAAGATTGGAGCCATGATTGCAAATAAATATATTTTTTGTGAAATAACATTTTTTAAGGTCATTGCCTAGTCTTTTTGGTGAAAAAGACACAGAGCAATGGTTACGCAATATAAATCAGACAAAAAAGGGGTTTCTTTTCAGTTGTATTACCAACATGTAGTTTATATCAGCAGTAATAGAGGGTTTTTCAGCTCACTCACCACTTTACATCTTAACAAACACATCCTTACAAGGCTGCATCTCGACAGCTCCGACATCAGTAAGCCACTTGTTAGTAAGACAGCTCGGCTTATTTGTTTCCTTCACTGCAACAGCACATCTTGTTTGTAGACAGAGGTGGGAGTATAGAGAATTGAAAGCCCTTCACCAGTGGGCATCTGTTTTTCCATGCTTGCATTTAATAAGCCCCAAAAGATAAGATTGCTGCCTGAAAGTCATTCTAAAGTCAAATTAAGGCTGAGCTCACTGAACACATTTCCAAACTCTACTGGGTAACGTTACCTCAGGGTAAGGATCTGATTCGCAACTGAATGAGGAGCAGCATATGTTTTCTGTGTCCTCTTCTCCATCTACAATGAACGTACCTTTTCTAGGTGACATAAATGAGTAATGAAGAGATTTCTCTACTGCTCACTTTTTGCTTCCATTAAGAATCAGTGAGTTACTTCAGAAATGAACAAGCTGTCATTTCACATAAGCAGCCTCTGGGTTTATAATCTAGTGTCTTAATTGATTTATATACAGTAGAGTATTCACAACTGATTTGTCATGATTGGATTTCAGTTAATTTTGACTGAACACAAGTGTACAAGAGGAGGACATTTTGTACACTGGTACAATGGTTACATTTAAATGAATATTTCAAAAATGTATTCGTCACAATATACTAAAATGCAACTAGCCCCTTAAGTGAAAATAGTTATGGTTTCTTATACATTTCTGACACATTTTAAGCATGAAAACAAACAATACTCATTTAATTAGATCAGGCATCAAACCATGACCAGGTTCAGGTTATTTAATTAGTATCCGTAAGTATATTTGGTTTGCAGTTAAAAGACAAGGGATCAATTATGACAAGGCACATCTATAAAAAGAGTAACCCGTGGTCCATCAAATTTAAACACCACTAGCATTTACATGAAACAATCAAGTAAATAAATAAATAAATAGGCACTTAATTTGTGCGATGGATGCTGGAACAAAGCTGTTTTTATACCGTTTTGTTCGACACCTATGGACCTATACTAACCTCAGGCTTGAAGAAAGAAGCTGGCATTCATTGTGCAGAGGGCGGGAGTCATCCGTTAACATAGAGCTGGATAACCGCGGTAAACGTCCGAGGTACAGGGTCTCCAGGTTTAGCTGTGACTCACCTATTAGTCTGCTAGACCGCTTTACGATCTGACTGAGAGATTCTGCCCTTTAAAGATAGGTTACCAAACACTAGAGAAAAAGACAGAATGGCCTTAACAAAAGCACAATAAAACATGACCATCATGATTTCGTCAATGTTGAAATGGGACAGTTTTCTCAAACAACACAAACGCTGGCATACGGCTTCACAATTTGCTTCAAAGTTCAATTTTGAGTCAATAATTGTCCCGAGTTATTTGTAAGATTCCACTGTCTGATTCTTGATGGATACGACTTCATGTATGGGGATGTCTTCGGAAATCAATGATCATGTCTGTGGGTTGACATATGAACATGCTGTTTATCTAATTTCTTAAAAAGCTGACTTTTAAATAATATTTTCTCATCACACCATTGTTTTAAAAGGACAGTGGGAGCTTGCATGCTGATGTAAAGGAAGCGTACTAGGCATACAAATTGATATACAGTGGACACTACATATAAGTACAGAAGTGTGATGCAGTCAGACACTCACTGTGTCTTCATCTCTGTATTTCTCTGTGTCTCTGCAGATCAGAGTGGACGGTCCTCTGGAGGGAGGAGTGCTTTACGAGACAGTCAGCGTGATGAAGGATAGCAGCCCCATCCTCCGGGACATGGCCTTCTCCCTTGACAGGAACTCTCTCTATGTCATGTCTGACAATCAGGTAAGGATACGCCCTCATTTTTGCCTCTTGCTGTCAGGAGAAACGCTAAACGGCAGGGAGATGAAGCGAGACGGTCTTCAGCTAGAAGCCTGCGAGTTCATTGCCCTCGTGACAGCAAGCGCTCGCCAAGCTGACACGTCCTTGAGCGAAATACTGTATTTGCAGCTTTAGCAGTTTTTTTTACTCGGTATGAAAAAGATGCAGCATGGGAATACTTTGCCATCGTGTCAATGAAACAATACATTTAATCCCCATTTTCTGAGGATTGGATTCAATCCAGTTTATCAGGACTTTGCAAAAAGTATGTTTTTTTTCTGCATAGTTACTAGCATTTCAGTTATCCTTATTATCGCGTACAGACAAGAAATTACCAGTAAAACTGTTTTAAATCAAAAACATTAAATTATAAATGAATGCTATTTACTTGGAATCCTACCAGATGATTATGATTTATCCCCAAAATCCAATGTGGCAACTCCCAAACATTCACAAGCTGTATGTCTAGGGATTGTTAAATATGCAGTCAGTGTGTGAGGGGATGGACCACTGTTCTAATTACTTATCCATGCGAATCGCCTTACAGTGCATGCTTCTTTTGTACACCACACACACGCCATAGAAAACCATTAGCGGCTTTTTTCTGCGTGGCTGTATCCCCCCTCGCCTGCTCCTCAGTTGGCCCGGCATCACAGAGGCGAGCAGTTGTTGTTGTTGTTGTTGTTGTTGTTGTTGTTGTTGTATGACGATATTCTCTGCACTCATTGGAGATAAGAGTGAACAGTGGTAATCACTTTCAACTCCCATCAAGTGCTTATTTTGGCGCAGCTGCACTGTGAAATGGGATTAGGTGTCAGTGCGGCCAAAAAAAA
Source organism: Gymnodraco acuticeps (assembly GCF_902827175.1). Classification (NCBI taxonomy): domain Eukaryota; kingdom Metazoa; phylum Chordata; class Actinopteri; order Perciformes; family Bathydraconidae; genus Gymnodraco; species Gymnodraco acuticeps. The sequence goes on along the minus strand of NW_022991977.1, from coordinate 153,879 downwards.
AAGCCCCTATCACTGCTCTCAGTTGTCTTCTGACTGCTGGAATGTATTGAGCCAGAGTCAGATGGGATAAGGGCATCGGGACAATTGCAGATCTGTCATTTGTTTCCGAGTAGCTCCAAAAAGCCTTTTCTGGGAATTTGAAAAACAGGCCGAAAACGTATAAAAGCTTTGAGTTTGATAAAACAAGGGATGTCATCTGAAGAGCGAAAGAATAGAGACAGTATTGCGTCGGGTACTGTCTTCTAGAACAAATCAAGGCGGCTCTTCCTTCTGTGTGATAGATTGGAGGAGACAGAACATCACTTATTGATGAGCTCTGGTCGTTCAAGTAGAGACACATGCTTCCTTCAAGGAGATAGCAGACTACTCTCTTCACTATGCCTCCAGTGACATATAATAACCAAACACAGCTTGGCCAGGCTTTTTCTCTCAATATTAGAACAGATTTGGCTTTATAGCCCTCAGGAGTTTGGAGCAGGGTAAAGCTTTCCTCCTTTTTGTCTCCCTCTCCATCTTTGCTCAGCTTTCCCTGCAGACTTTCCCGCAGCTAGGGGTAAGGGATCCCCCGGGGAGAGGGCTTCAATCACAGACTTCCCACATTTCTAGTAGATCCCAGAGATGAGAGATTTTCTGATTCCTGAGAGCCAAACAATACAGGAATGATGTAGAATGAGAAGCGAGGCACAGACAGATTTGGCTGAGATCAGCCGACCCTTGTGGAATAACAATGAGCCTCTCTGTCTGAGTGAAACACGCAGGGTTAGCATGATGATGAAGAGTGAGGAGAGGAATCAGTGTGTCTGTGTGTTTCTGTGTGGATATACAGTATGTGCCTGTGTCCATACCAAAATATCATTTGGGAGCCATTATTCATATGGAAAAAAAAATTAATCTTTTTTCTTCCTCACTGTGTGCCTTTAGGTTTGATCATTTCTAAGAATAGAAATGCTCAGTATCCAAACACACAATTGATGGCTTTAAACCTTAAAGGGGAGAAAATGCTGCAGGGTATTTTAGGGCAATCTGAAAAAGTGATATCCTCATCCCCTTCTGTGTTTCTCTACCTCTGTCGGTATGTCCTCCCTCTCTCACCTGTATGCGAGTGTGCTATTCAATCTCTTTTAATCTGACGTACCTCCGCAGCTCTATCAGATGAGCTCATGCACCCGTTTACCAACACCATCCGTCATGTTCCCAATGTGCTCACTTGTATAGATTTAAAACTGGATGTTGTAGAACACTATTAATTAGGTTCAGTCAGGTATACATTGAATTACAGACAATGGACCCAACAACCATTCATCATCCCTTTTAACTATTTATTTCAACTAAGCTTGCTTGCTTACTGGATATGATGAATGATGATATTCAGGTGTTTTTTGACCCGAGTTTGTGGGAAGTGTGTCCTGTGCAGTCGGCTGGTTAGATCACACTCACCTCCCGCCAGAAACGCCTCGATTGGACTCCTTTGATTGATTACATCACTATGACTGGCGCTTCTATTGGCTAGGGCTCCAACACATTTTACCTGATAGGCTAAGGGGGGGGGGGGACATCTGTAAGTGGTTGAGCCATCACAACAAAGCCATCCAGCTAACCAATCAGAGCAGACCGGGCTCTGGTTTCAGACAGGGTGAAAAGAGGTGCTGCAGCACAGGCAGTATGAGAAAAATAAAGAGCTTTTTGAACATTAAAGCATGTCGACATGTCACAGTAGAGGAACAAAGTACACATATGAACCTGAAAATGAGCATAATAGGGCCTCTTTAATATATTCTTCAAAACCAGCTACTAAATTTGCATTTCCCCTTTGGCAACTCCTGAAGTGCCTCTTGGGTACACATGCCCATAGTTGCGAATCACAGCTTAACAGACTTAACTCACATGCTATGTAAAGTTACTTTCAATAAAATGGATCATAAATAATATATCGTTTTGATAATACAGTAAGTAATGCTTAATGTGTAATTATATAGTAAAGACAAATTATGAAAAATGTTTTTATGTGACCTTAGTTTTTAGGATTTTGTGCGCTGTTAGTCAAAGCAACAAAAACTAACAAGACACTAAAAGTATGAGGAATTACATTTAATCGGTGATATACAGTATGATACAGTTGGTATTATTATTATATTATTATTTAAAGCAGTATTGTATGTACCCTACTCACCAATTCATCAAGTTAGACATTCTGTTCAGATTTATTTCTCTGTCCCCTCTGCAAAAAAACGGATTGGCAGAAGAGCGTTCATGTTCAAAGCCCCAACAGACTGGAATACTTTACCTGCTGCTATTAGATCTCTTGCATCATTGGGTTTATTTAAACATGCATTGTTATCTCACTTTCAACTGGTCGGTACTTGTTATTAATGAAACTGATATTGATGAAACTGATTTGCTTGATTGTCTCAAATTGTAATGATTGTATGCATTGCTTGAATTTCACTTAACAGACTGTATGTGGTTTGTCTTGTGTGTCATGTTTTGCATTTTGTCTTTTTGTTTATGTATGTCTGTAAGTTGTTGCTATTGTCGGGACCCCCTTGAAAACAAGATGGTGCATCTCAAGGGGTTTATCCCAATAAATAAAATGTCTATATAAAGATGTAATATGTTGTTTGCATCACAAAACACTTTAATTCATGAGTTAATGTGATCAAGAAGTGATTATTCTATTAATTTCAGGAAATGAAAATAGAATAAAGACACAAATAAATCTAAAAGCACAACATCCTGTATATGACCAGATAACCAAATGAGGTGAATGGATATAGAAGGACAGTAAGTCAAGTAGTCTAAAAGCCTGCATGCTTATCTGAAGGCATTCATAAAGTTCCAGTTAATCCGGATGAAAGCATTAAAAAGATAGCAACTGATAAGATGATAAGGTCCAGCATTAGTGTGAGGGCATCCCACATGTTGTGAAAAGATACGTAATTCCCAGAGCTGGAAAGACGGACGCAATCATACAATACTGAAAAAAAGCGATTTAACCTCGCCTGAGCAGAGGCTTTTTATGGTTTTGTGTTTGCTTTAAATGATGATCAATTATCTCAGAAGACAAAATAAACAGAAGCTTGATGAGAAATACTACTGATGATAAATGATTTATGAGGACTCTGCAGTACAGTGTGCATTCATTGAGGATGAAGGCTTAATTCACTTACGCAAGTGTGTATAAACATGGTAGTGTAACCATTACAGTCAGAAGAGAAACTCATTGTGACAGTAGTGTATGAACTAAAAACAATCCTTCAATTTTGCTACAACCTTAAATCACCATGAAATACCTCTATCAATTCCCGACTGCGCAGAACATTTGAAAGAGATACATTCAATGTTGACTGTAATAATAATTTGCTTTCTTAAAGAAGATAAACAAGAATCTACTGCAACACTTGATATTTGAAGTTAATCAGTGATTCATTTAATCTCATTTGAAAAAACCTTTTAGCTGTAATGTCCTCTGTCGTTTGGACAAAATACGGTTTTGCTGGTGAAATGTAACCTGCGATGGTCCAGGGCTTGAAGAACATAGTGTTCTATAAAGGCTATGTGATTTTAAATACTACCCTTGTTAAGGAGGAATTAATTCCAATCAAGTTTTGTGGCTACAGGATGTTAGTGTTTTATTAAAGTCTACAAAGTATAGTGATTAAGACGCATATAAGAGCATAGTTGATTTGAACCGGAAACATTTGTTTCATGCTTCACTCCTCTGTCCACCCTCAATTCTACACTTTTACTGTCACTATCCAATAACAGGAAAATACCAAAATATAATCTTTAACCTATGTGAGTACTATACAATGTAAGTGATTCACATACTGAGCTGCAATGCTTTCCAGACGTTGTGGATATAAAACTAAGGTCATGTCTTTGGGTCTTATTTGGATTCAACACCGTGCATTCCCACTCTGGTCGGATCCACTAAACAAATCAGCCCTGATGTGCAGCTAGAGCCTCACAGTTGATTCTCCGCCGGGCAGCAGAAAGCAGAAGATCCATAGCTCTCCTCTTTCAAAGGTCACGCTGCCTAACGGCCACAGACCGACTTTGTACATTTAGGTCCACAACAATTCATGGATTACTCCCACTGCGTCAGACATGGACTTAGAACCTCAGCCCCTCCTGCGCTGCAAAATCATTTTGCTAATGGGATGCACTGAATGGGTTCTGAACTGCAGGAAAAAGAGAGAAAGTTATTTCATAGGGAGCAGCAGATAATCCATTTTGCCAACACAGACCTGAGAGAGCACCCACTTACGCTATCAGGAGCAGCGGAGACACTCTAATCCATAATCCACTCTTAATTTGTGATTGCCTACATCAAGAAATTGCTTGCATCATACGTCCAGACCTTGAATAATAACAAAGTATAAAATAACCGGGCTCAGGCTGCGGCTCCAGACCTGGTTTTGTATGCAGAGGTGGTGCCTCGCGCAGCAGCTAATGGAGAGTTAATACTTTGCCAGACATTCAGGCAGCAGTCGTAAAGTGTATGGCTGTCTATCTGTCACTTTGACTATGTCTTTATGTTTGTGTGCGCTCTTGTGTGTGAAAAATAGCAGCATAAACCTATACTGGGCCGTCAGAGTAATTGCTGTTCCAGAAATCGTCATGGTTTAGCAGTGCAAGAACGTTCTTTATCAAACGTTTAAAAGAAAAGTTAAGTAATAGGAACATTGCTGCAAAAATGCTTTTCAAAAAGTTGTGGAGTCATTTCATGTTCTGTTTGACATCTGAGGATAAAAGAAAATCTGGAAATGTGTCATGTGGGCAGAACCACAATGCTGCAAGTTGCACATTTGTGTCAGCAGCAAGAAGTAAACAAATGAAAAAGAGTGAGCTGTGATTTTGCTTCCATATTTTGCAAGAGAGACAACATGAGGAAATGGGCTCTGGTCCCTCCTCATCAGAACTGCTTATTATTTCATCAGACAGTTTTGGCTGTATGCCTTCATTGACCTTATTTCCAGTCCATCGCAGACACTTTTGAGTTTTGTCACAAAAGGAATTTAGAACTTTAATCAGCAATGGAATAACATTAACATAAAATTAGCGTTTAAAATCAGACGTCCTTTGCATAGTATTAAACATGGGAAGGTCAAACAAAGCAAGTGATTATGTACTTCATCTACAGGATTGTGCATTTGATTAGATGTCTTTTTGGTGAAATTCCATGTTACATACAAATGAAATAGGCTTGCTAGATTGTCTTCTGATTTAGATGTTTATCTGATCTCTTTTCAGAATATAACTGTGTCTTTTTTATTATATTTGTCTATTATTAATTCAGTTTGCTAGTAATTGTTTTGTAAATAAATGATTAAAAAAGTTCTAATTCCCAGAGCCCTAGCTAGGTGACATTTTCAAATGCCTTAATTCATTAAAACAACAGTAAAAAAACAACATAGAATTCAGGTTACATCAATATAAATCAATAGCAGCAAAACCTCCCATTGAAATAGCTGGAATCTGAACGATTGGACAGGTTTGTTTGAAATTGACTGCAATTATTAATGAGAATAGTTGACAAATAAGATTTTTTTATTTGGTTCAGAGCTGAGCTAGAACAAAGTGGCAACTGGTGACTACAACACATGCTTGAATGTGGCTGGAAAGTGAGTTAAAATCTACCTACTGACTAACTACCTATGTTTAATTCAGATAGCTACATACATGCTCGTTGCAATTCTATATTGAGATCCATTCAACAGATCTACTGTATAGAGATTTGTGAAAAGCCAAATTGCTTATATCCCTTAGTGGTTGGAAGATGTACAATATATGTGCCTAGTCACACCTGTTCTCTCCTCTCATCGTGTGTGTCTTGAGTAAATGATAAAGTGAAGACAAATTTGATAAGAAGATATAAAAATAGACATTGTAATTTTTATATTGATTGTGCAAAAAAAGTAAAGGATCATATTGGGCTTTACTTTCTGAATTGAAATCCCTTCCTGGGTGTGATGTTAACTCACAATGTCTTTTATGGAAGAATGTCCACAACTTTACAGATGCAAAATAGATAATGTTAGAAAAATATAACTTGACACCGGCTTGAGTTTCAATAATCAGGATGTCTGTAGTGTACTTATCATTCTTGTAGAATGGAGGTAGTCACCATAAAGCAATGGTACGATTAATTCCCGAACAGCGTCCTTCACTTGCTTACATACAAGAGAGGGTGTTTCACAGTCACAAGATGGAGGGATACTGGTTCAAAGCAGTATTCTTTGTTCAAGATAACTGAGGCCCACATCAGAAATGATCATGCTTGTCATATGCCTATCTCAGTGTGACAATGTTTAATCATCATGTTAAACATTGTCACATAGATATGCCTATAACAGCGTGTCATGCTTATCTTCGAGGAGGTCAAACATCTTACCATACACTGTCATACACTTGGGCCTCTGTTACCACGTGCACTTCTGTATCTTTGAAAGAGCACATTCAGTATTTTCCAAACCGCTAACATGTTAACATGCTAACATGTTGTTCAAATGTTAAGCAAGGAAACCAGTGCCATTGTTATGCTCTCTTTATGTCATTCCATAGCCTGGGCAATTCCCCATTTTAACCCTCCTTGTCCTCCCTCTGGTTTAGGTGGCTCAGATTCCTGTGGAGGCGTGTGAGCAATACGGGACATGTGCTGAGTGCCTGAGCTCCGGTGACCCCCATTGTGGCTGGTGTGTCTTGTACAACATGTGAGTGTCCTTCTTTATCTTCTCCCATGCTCATAAACACAGCCCAGGGATTGAAACCACAACATTAATGATTACCATACAGCTCGTGGAAAGCTATAAAAAAAGGCTAGGCATGTTGGCATGAGATTTGTGTGGTTTAATACAACAGAGATCCCTGGGGTTCACCGCTATCAACATCTGGCGGGACAAACTGAGAACCAGGAAGCGGTTGTTGGACAGAGTGATCCCTCATAAATAACGCCATTCACGACAGCAAAAAACTGCATGCCGACCAGATTTGATTGTCTGTCAGGCAGGAGTGTTAATGGCTAAAGAGGGATTAGCCTGTAAATCACAGCGGGTATACAAACTGCACCTCTACACACCCGTCCCCGGGGAATATTTTGGACCGCATGGAGCAGGCTTATCCTTTCCATCTTAATTATCTGACCCCCAGGTTAGCTTGCATAAAACCTCAATATGGAGCAAAGGGAATTCGGAGATTAAAACGCTGTGTTTCTGAAAAAGCCGCCGCATTTGAAGCTGACCTCAGCCAGGGATTTACCCGTCTCATCATATGACGTCTACTGTACATTTCAACGAGCCCTATCTTGATGATGATCCAACCGAGTCTCATGGCATTTCGTGTTCACCAACACGATTTTTAATCTATTGATACGTGTTCACCAACACGATTTTCCCCTTTTTTTCGTGTTGCACAGCACGATTTTTTAAAAGCAATGTATTTCTACTGGTAATGACGCTCATGGAAGCACGGCATTCGTTTGTGTCGGCTGCCCTTAAAGACAATGTGAGCGTCCATTCTCATTGGATAACGGAGAATTGTACACCCGGAAGTAAGTATTCCCCTTACTGTCGATTGATTTTACAGTGATATCTGCACTACTCATCGACTAAAAAACACCAGATTATCCTTGTTAATTACACAACATTGATTGGTTTAAATTGTGTGCAATGCTTTTGTATTTTTCCCCTTCGATTCGGAGAAACAAATATTTTTTCGGAGTAAAGGATGGCAGAAGACACTACACTACCCAGAATCCCCAGCTATCGTTTGGACAACACCATGTGCTCTGTTTGACGTCACGTGATCTTCAAATTTCTCCCTGCAGAAAAAAAAAAACATGGCCGAACTTCGTTTTATTCTCGGTGGAAAATGCCTATTTTAAAGTTAGTTTGGCCATTAAAATGCGTTTTGATGTCATTTGATGCGAGAAATATGAGTTGTTATTTGAGATTATGTGTGCAGTGGATGTACATGATCTTTAGTTAGCTAGTTATTACGAAGATTACTTCAGGAAATTGCATCCATAGAACGTTTTCATTGTTACCAAGGTGGTTGCTAGGGACGCTGCTATCGATATTATTTCTGTTATGTTGTGTAACTGTTTAATGGTGTTATCTTTATTGCTACCCCCCTCCCCCACCCCCTTCCCCGTCAATGTATAGTGTTGGTCCACAGCGCAAACATATTAGTTTAACAAAATCCGCATCTAAAGATAGCCTACGTTATTTTCCCCTGTGCAATTCCAGTCTCACATCTCACAGCACATCGTCATTAACAAATACCGGAAACAGACCGAAAACATTTAAAAAAATAATAATAATACTTTATTCCGAGTGTGCTTGCTTTTCTCTTTGAAATTCATCACATAACGGCATTGTAATACACGGTTCGGCTGCATTAAATATTACATATCTGCCGTAGTTCTGTATTTATAGAGCCCTGATGAGAAGACTTCTAGACAAACATGAGGAACTGAAAACGTGACGTGGATCATAAATATATCAGCCATTAAGCAACATCTTACATTTATTTTCACACAATACGTCTCCTTGCAGTATCAACACTAATTCGGCTGACTTTTATATTTGATCCAATTGGTAGATAGGCTGTATTTACACCATAAAGGTGCACAGCTGATATAAAGGGACACCTAGTGGTTAAAGCATGTTATTGAATTTCATTATTTGTATTATTAGATATGAATAGGATCCCTATAAAGTATATTCATTACTCGTTATTCTCTACTAATAGTTAATTAAAGACTGTATATAATGACTATTTTGCACATCCCTTTCAAGATTTCAAGATTTTCTAAGGTTTATTGACATATCATATAGGCCGACACAACTATTCTTTCACACACAGTGATGTCACGAGCTACCCACAATGCAACGCACGCCATATATATATATAAATACGCCATTTTCCTGGAGGTGCAAATATCCTAGAGGTGCAAATATAAACAGCTAGCTAACGTTGCCAGGCAGAGCGCACTAGGTTTTTTTTCCGAATTAACGACCGAAGAAATCACTGCATGTCTTCGGATTACATCTCTGGACTTGAGGGGTGTGCTCTAGGTCGTTACCAGCGTAAACTAGAGCTGTGTGGGTTGTCGGATTGCCCTTACAGACTGCCTGCAGATGTATGGAAAAACGACCCTCGAAAGTGGCCTTTGTCGATTTTGGCTGCATCTATGTCTAATTTCTGGAAACACCAGGTGAATACCCCACTTGTCACAATAATATTATCATGCCATTGCATATATGTGGTATTTTAGAGTTGACTAGATATTGATTAAGGCAATAGACTATGATATTCTACTTGCACCTCGTGTGAAATGGCGGATACCGGAAGTACGGTGTCACCCTCGGCCCAAAACCCGTATGTGTGTGTGAAAGAATGGTGTAGTTATGCATTGAATGAAAAACTTGGGTCGCAGGTTCCTCAATAGTGCATTACAAGACATCTATCAATATTTGTGCATACCTCCAGCAATGTTAACTATGTTGAAGTACTTATTTAACTGATATTATACATAATGTATTATACTCTTATAAGATGTATGTAGATATTTCATCTCCGGCCTTGTCAGGTATTGAACAATCAATAAATAAAGAACACAGAATTGTTAAATATAAAACACAGAATGTGTGTGATTATACTAAATGATTTACAAATAAACACCACTGCATATTTACAACTGTTACACATGCTGATGTAACGCAAATGTTCCAACTTGGGATCAATAAAGTATATCTTCTTATCTTAAGCTGATCGATGGCTACTGCCATATTTGCCTCTGAACCTTGACAAGTGCATGTTTCAGGCTTATCAATTAATGTAATGTAATGTAATGTAATGTTATCAATTAACAACAGGGGTCACACACATAAGACCAGCTGTTAAATAAAGCTCTTCTGACCTTAGCTGGCATGTGTGTATTAATGCTGCCCATTATGGGCACAAGCAATTTTCACCCATTTATTAATTATATGTTTTAAATGTGAGTGTTTCCTATCCTCTAAACCTCCAGGGATGTACACAGTTTAATACTGGCAACTTCTTATTATGGGAAATACGAAAACGTCTTTTAAAACTACAACTCCCAGTAGAGACGTGCCATAGATAGAGAACATGTTGCGAAACAGAATAACCAGCATGTGTAGTTCTGGGGACGGGGTGGGGGAGGTGGGGACGCGGTGGACCCGTTCAAATCCAGTTTTGGACAGTCTGCCGTGGTTCCATCCCATTTCAAGTGCTGTTCGAGGCTCGGCGTAACCCTCGGAGCACACTCTCCAATCACAGAGCTTGAGGACTATCACGGGGTTTGTCAAACAGAGCACATGGTGTTGTCCAAACGATAGCTGGGGATTCTGGGTAGTGTAGTGTCTTCTGCTATCCTTTACTCCGAAAAAATATTTGTTTCTCCGAATCGAAGGGGAAAAATACAAAAGCATTGCACACAATTTAAACCAATCAATGTTGTGTAATTAACAAGGATAATCTGGTGTTTTTTAGTCGATGAGTAGTGCAGATATCACTGTAAAATCAATCGACAGTAAGTGGAATACTTACTTCCGGGTGTACAATTCTCCGTTATCCAATGAGAATAGACGCTCACATTGCCTTTAAGGGCAGCCGACACAAACGAATACCGTGCTTCCATGAGCGTCATTACCAGTAGAAATACATTGCTTTTAAAATCGTGCTGTGCAACACGAGAAAAAGGGGGAAATCGTGTTGGTGAACACGAATCAATAGATTAAAAATCGTGTTGGTGAACACGAAATGCCATGAGACTGGGTTGGATGATCAGCTTTATTAAAATTGTAGCTCTCAGTGTTATCAAATCTGCAGCAAAGTGAGAGAAAGAAAATACAAAGTGTTGTCTTAATCCAAATTACCTCATTAAACAGTTGTTTTTTCCTTTTTTCCCCAGAGTACTGACTTTGTCGGCAAGTCCCATTACACTGTTTATTTAAATGAATGCCTCACACTTATCAGGGAATAGATAGGCTGCTGTTTCTTCAAGTAACCCGCAGTGAGTCATGATCCCTCACATTGCAGAATGAGGCTACTTTATTTTCTGTCTACTAAATCCTGATTGGGGTCTTTTTCTAGCCTCTGAATGACTCTCAGTGTGTCATGTAGACCTCTTTCAGGATCTCACTTTCCCACCCCTGATGCGGTGCACCAAAGCACCTATCCTACAAAGTGTGTGTGGGGGGGGGGGACAAAAGCCTCATGGCAAAGGGAACAAATGGCTCCATCAGACAAAATGCCGCAAATAAAAGAGGCAAATAAAAGGCAATGAAAGATAGACTGAGATAAAAGGTGCACTTTTTTCCAGGCACTTCAGTTGATGAGCGGTCAGGAGGTGACTGTCTATACTCCTGTGGCTCCGGTCCGCCTCAAGGAGCGGAGCCAGGAACAGCTGTCACCGCGTTTCCATTACGCCATTTTATTGTGTTGTAATTACAGCAGAGGCCTCCGCGCTCTTTGAGCTCTCTCAGGAGGTGCCACCCCCTCAGCAGCAGCTGAGAGTGTATTAAGTACTATCAACCCTCGCTGTGCGCATTACGCATTTAAAAGAAATAAATGATGGTGTGCCGCCAAATACTCTCTGAGTTTGGCACTGCGATTTAACTCTGCAGCTAGGAGACTCTTGTTCTTTTATTACTTTCTGAGCCTGCAGAGACCTATGTAACTCATTCAAATAAATCTGTATCAAAACAACCGCATTAAAAACGATCTCAACAACAAACCCCCATTTCAGGAACTGGATACATTTGTAAAAGTATTCAAAATCCCTTCCCCTTGGCATAACTTTAAATCTATCTTTGTACTCCTCTCTTACATGATTATTCTAGGGTCGCACTTTGGTGCAGACCCTTTCAATTCTTACTTTTAATTGCCTGTTGCTATCTAGGAGCTGAAGCTTATTCTACTGTTGCAACCAGTGTAATGTGCTCTGCAGAAAACCACAGTAAAAATGTAAAGGGAACGATTTGAAAATGCAGCTGACTAAAAGCCATGCAAAGAAGATAACCAACAAACACAAATCTTAACATGCATAAAACAACAAACTATTAAAACAAACATTAAACAGCTTTAACATTATTTTAAACCTATACCTGGGATTTGTCCATATGTTATAATGTGATGGAACTCAATGTTTGACTTTTGGTGCTAGATGAAAAGTCACCAAGAGGATGAATCTCCAGATGTAATGACATTCAATGCAATAGTTGATCAGACATTTTACTAATATTTGGGGGGCAGTAGCTCAGTCTGTAGGGCTTGGAAACCAAGGGGGCGCAGTTGGAGTCCCGATCGGACCAAAATACGGAGCGTTGACTCGTAGATGTCTGTCACTCTTTATAGAATTAGTGTTACAATACAATTATTCCAACTCACACAGTTTCAGCCCTAATGGACTCTTTGGGAAAAACTTTTCAGTTCGCATCCTGGGCACTGCTGAGGTGTCCTTAAGCAAGGCCCTGAACTCCCAACTGCTCTTTTCAAGGATCACTAGTCACTCGGAAGGATTCATCCTCTGGGCACCATGAATAAATGCACAAACTTGAATGGCAATATACTCAGTTGTGCTTGAGATACTTCAGTTTGGAACAAAGAAGAATCAACATGCCATTTCGAGGCGGCAGGCCAAAAAGTATCAGCATTTGCATAATTCATAATTAAACTTGCTGCACTATGTTTTACAATTGTAATTATGAGTCCCGCTTGGTCTACAGGTGCTCGAGGAGGGATCGGTGTTTGAGGGCGGAGGAGGCTTTCCGTTTCGCCACCGACATTGGTCGCTGTGTGAAGGTCATCGCTCACCCCGACAGCATTGCTGTGTCAGCACATAGTGTACCTGTGAGTCTGCTTATCATCCACCAATCTGTCACTCCACTCACAATGTTTATGAGCAATCACTGAGAGTAGCCTTGTACAGCCACATGTATAGTAAGAAAATACTAGAAGCCAAGATTAGTTTTGTGAGAGGGTGTTTCTCCTGTAGGACACCAACTGTATTTATTTTGGTTTGAACACATGCATAACAACATTTGAATACCCCGACCGGGGACACACCGTCGTGCCTCTCCAATTAAATTATCCAGTCCACAATGGCGAGGCCTCGAGAATTGACATGAAGGATAAATGTGAGGGAAAAAAATGAAAAAAAGGGTGGGAGTTGTTTTTGTGGCAGTGAGCCGCTGCGTCTGCATCTGTGATGTATCCGCCAACAGGTTGATTACATTTCTTAAAAGCTTAATTCAACTGTTTGTTTTACAGTAGCCAGGAGCACAAAGGAGTGAAGTACAGTAGGAGTTGAGGATTATCTCAAGGGAATAGTTCAACATTTTGGGAAATACACATTCCTTCTTTCTTGCCGAGAGTAAGATGATTAATAGCACTTCTGTATCTGTCTCTTAAAAGTGCTGATAGAGCCCACAGCTGGTTAGCTTAGCTTTGCACAAAGAGGCAGTTAGCCTGACTCTGTCCAAACATAACAAACCGTGCCTAGCAGCACTTCTTCAGCTCACTAATTAACGTCTCATATCTTGTTGGTTTAATTCGTAGAAAAGCACAAGGGTAAAAACAACAGAATATGCTTTTACAAGCTAGTGTTGTGCCAAGACTATTTCTAAGCCAGGAGCAGTAACTTCCTTGAATCCATTTTATCGGTTTTACAATTTGGCCTTCGTAGGGATTATACAACAACAAGATTGAACTTGTTAATTAGTCATTTAAAGAGGTGCTGATAGGAAGAGTTTGTTGCCTTTGAAAAAAGCAAAAAGGTGAAAGAAAAAGCAGTATCTCTATGTTTATAGAACTTTTCGAAAAAAGGGAGCTAAGATAAGCCAACCATCTCCTGGCTACAGCTTCATATTTAACAGACAGAAAAGATAAGAGCAGCAAGAAAACGAAAAAACTACTTTTCCAACGAATAATTATACTTTAATGCCAAAGCCCTGCCACAGTATTCACTAAGTTCAGAACATTACATTATATCCCTCCCTTTTTCTTTTAGCTTCTGCTGGAGGTGAATAATGTTCCAGACCTTTCTGCTGGGATCACCTGTTCCTTCGGAGAGCAGGCTGGAGTGGAGGGTCATGTCAACGGGAACAGGGTTATGTGTCTATCCCCGGCTGGGAAGGAGGTCCCTCGGATACCAGAAGGACAAGGTGAGACAAACATTTACCCACTGAATTTGCATTTCATAAATGTATCCGGCCAATCAAGAAGAGCCTACCCGAATGCATGCAACAGCCTCACAGTATGCATAAGGCATAGGCCTATGCAGGGCCGCCCCTCCCTACAGGCCAATCACGCAGGCTGCATGGGGCCCCGCCTTGCGCAGGGGGCCCCGCCCAGAGGGCCTCAGCTGCTGTGCGCAGTTCTCCGCACACACCCCGCAAGAGTGAGAGAGAGAGGTGACAAGGGGAGCACGTCTGTAACCCGACACCGTTGCAATGAATCAACATCTGACCAATCACGGCTTTGATACCGCCACTAGTGCAGGTGAAGAGATGTCGGTGAAAAGACAGTTTCAGTCCAGCGCAAGCAAGAGGGGAAAAAAACAAACCATGAAGAAACTAGAGCATCACTCGAAGGTGGGTTATTGTATGAGTCAAATGTACAACTTGCGAATGTTGTATTCAAATTGCCAATTGCCATATTAAAACATCAGCTGTAATTCACGACATGAAGAAGGCAGTCTCTGCATAGCATATAGGCTAATGGAGATGCATGTTATTTCCAGCATTCTTTATTTAACATTCATTCAAGTATGTTATGCCTTTTATCTGCTAATGTACAGGAGGAAGAGTGATACACTGTCTGTCTAGTTGGCTTACATAACAGTTAAAGTTTACAGCCTAAAACACATGGAGCATTTTTTCCCCTTTTATTCATTTTTATGTCAATTTGCACATTTCATGGTGATGCTCAGCCTCTCCCCTTAACTCTTAACAGTCATCATCATGTCAACCACAACACAGAGAAATACTGATAGAAATGTGTGTGTAGTTGTTGATACATTGCTGACAGAGGGAACTACATTTGAATACAGATTTAAGAAATATCAGTTTTTGAGCATGTCATAAGCATGTTTTGTTTTGACTATTACAACTATATTACAATACAATAATATAGTATTTATATTATTGAATTGATTATGATTATTAGTAGTAGTAGAAGTAGTTTATTTGCATTAATTATATTGTAATCTTTTTGAGGCTAGTATTTGGCAGGAAATGCAGACGTACCTGTAAACGCATACTGAACGACATACATGCACATTTACCATTTACCTCACTGCATAAAAAAGTAACTGTGTTGATAATAATAATAAACAGGAATTATATTTGCAAAGTAGCCTACTTTGTTTCCAAAAACTTTTTTTTTTACTCCTGTCGGTGGGGGGGGGGGGGGGGGGCTCATCTCACAATGTCGCTTGGGGCCCCAAGTTGGCCAGGGGCGGCCCTGGGCCTATGTGAACATCCTCTTCAGTTAGCGGCATAGCTATCCTTGGTAGAGGGTTCTTCCTGTGCTTATAGAACTAGGGTTACAATATGTAACCATCATCATATGCCACATTCATCCAAAAAAAATGGAAATGGACCACCTTGCATTTGTGTTTATCCTAAGAGTTTGATAAGTACCAAGGAGCAGTGGAATTTTCTCAGAGCATATACAGTAATCCTCCAATTGAAGTTTATGACTGAAGGTTTTCTCACGACAACAGCAATGTGCCCTTGCAGAGACGCAGACACCAGGTGGCTCTTTACAAAAGTGTGATAAAAGTATTAACATTTCTTCTCATTTTGACCTCCTTTTCTCGCTCCTTATTTTTGTTCCTTCACCCTTCCTTTTTTGTCTGTCTCTGTTCCTCTTTCACACTGTTGTCTCTCTCTCTCTGTCATTGACGCTTGCATATTATTAAATCCCTCATTCGGCCTTTTCACTTATTATTCTCCTCCTCCCTCAGACTGGGCCGGCGTAGAGCTCCGTCTAAACTCAAAGGAGACGGGTCGAATGGTCGCCAGCACGGAGGTGAAGTTCTACAACTGCAGCACCCATCAAACGTGAGTCCAGCTGCCACCCCCTCCACGCTCTGATTCGTTCAATAGATGGGAGAGCACGACTTCATTTAGGGCAATGATGTACTGATGCTCACAACTCCACTTAAGATCGGGCTGTTAGATAACCTCTCAGTTCAATTTATCTGTCAGGTTTCATTTAAATCAACATGATGCATTTGCCATGGCCTGTTTGTTTCGACTTTGCTTAAACTGGCAGTCAGTTGGCGGATTGCTTACAGCTTTAAATACAGATAACTACAGTGCAACCCAGTGATATTTATTTGTATTAAACCCAAAGCAGATATATATTTTTTAAGGGTTCTTTTTTGGGGCTTTTTCATTTATTGATAGTACAAATAGACAGGCTTCTTAAGGCTCTTTTCATGCAATATACCTTATACATATTTACAACTGTAGACGCACAGTGTGCTTTGCTGTAGGCCAGCAGTCCCAGAGGAGCCCTGAATAGATAAGAAGTAGACTCACAGATCTCTTTCCTGACTTGATTTGGTCCCAAATGGCCCTGCCAGAGTTTGTTTGTTTTAAGATATTAGATTTAGATTTTTAGCCTTGCTCCAGTGCCTTGAGGGCAAATAAAGTAATGTAAATTGAAGAGTACTTTATTTAAATGCTCTTCTGTTTTGTCTTGCCAATATAGGCTTCCTGACTGGGCCTTGACTTTGAGCCATTATGCTAATGTAAACTTTTTTCATCCTAACTTTAAATGACAAGAGTGTTTCCACCTGAATAGTAATTCCATACACTGGGTGGTTCTTATTAGGATGAATGCCAATTCGCAGCATTTGTCAGCTCTAAAAGATGTCAGTGAATCAGCACTTTCAGAGTTCTCACAGCTTAACGAAGCTCCGGAAAGGCTAAATCATACAATGTTGAATTAATAACTTCAAAGACCTTATCATTAGAGTTTCCCTTTTGTGTAATAGATGAGAGGGGAAGTCAAATATCCTTACTTTTTTTAGGTGTTGCTGCCCTTTACTAACCTTTAACTTTGCTATAAATTATACCGAAACATGAAGACTTAAAACTGAATACAGGAATAAGTTCACTCTAGAATGGAACACTTGATTGAATGGTGTTTTCATAGCTAAACCCTGGAAATTAGCCCACAGTGGACGCACATGCCACATATTCAAAGCGCTCTTTGACTGCAACATGAATGCCCTAATATAACCATATTAAGCCATTAGAGAGAAACAGTCGGGAGCTCATCACATCCGCACCGCAAAAATACAGCCTCCATTAGCTGCGGAGTGACCCTGTGAACTCCTGTGATTAATATTTCAAACCAAACACACTCCTTACCCAGCACCTCTTCCTCCACCTCCCCCACTACCACATCAGCAACACATCACCCTCCATAATTAATTATCCAGTGTTTAAAGCTCTCTGCCAGTCCAGTTCTATTAATACCCGACCCCCCTAAACATATTTCACACACACACGCACACGCGCGCACACACACACGCGCACACACACACGCACGCACACACACACACACACACACACACACACACACACACACACACACACACACACACACACACACACACACACACACACACACCCACACACACACACACACACACACACACACACACACGTATTATGTCCATACTGGCCTTGGGCAGCTAATTAATATCAAAATCTAATGGTGCTGCACTGCATTTATTGACATTTGTAACATGCTATGAGCCGCAGTATTGGAGTTCTGCTGGTGGTTTCCTCAGGGTTTCATTTTATTGCATGACCAAATTCAGGAGAACAGACTTTGAAAGTGCATAGATCTGTTTTCTGCACAGTGGTACACTTCTATTATACACAGCCAAGCCTGTGTTACCCCCCACAGGAAAATAGGACATGTTCAATGTTCAGCTCTCCAATTGCTTTGTCTGGTTTATCAACATCTGTGCAGCACACATCTCTGTTCTCTCATCTTTTCATCTCCCAGTTCTACACCCAAAGTTGTATGGAAATGCAGCTCCCCGTCTGCTGAACGAGATGGATTAAATCCAGTCTAACAGGGTTGCTTCAGATCAACTCTAATCCATAACTGACCGTTGGCTGCAGTTCACTGAATCAGAGCCAATGTGTTGTGCAATTCTACCCATCAACTATTCTGTTTTCCTTTTCATTCATGTTTTTGTTGATAATCCAGAATTGGACGGGTTAGATGTTCTGTTTTTATTGCAGTCAAAAATGTGAATATAAAGGACTATAAAAGGCAAGGGTTTGTAAAAAAAACTTCAATGTAATCTCAGTACAAAGGCAAGGTATTCCCAGTAGGCTACATCTTTTTATGCAACACTGTTTAACTTTGACTTTTCATTGCTTAAAAGTGCTTCAATGACAGAAGCACTTGAATGGAGCTTTCCTGAAATGACTTCATAATAAGGGTCATATATTGTCATCTATGAGAAAAAGACTACCATTCTTTGCAGTCTGCACAGGAAAATGGGACATCTGGTCTTTCAAAAAAAACACACTGGCGTGATAAATTCAACAGAAAGCTTAATCCTTCATCAGTCTCCCCTTTAAATCCTTTTACCCTGGAGAGGAAGATGTAGATCTGTGAAATAAAGAAGGATTGATTCTTATTTTAATATACTATGTTAATGCAGAGCAACTCCATAAACAAGAGGCATTATTTAAATGTTCCATGCCATGAAGTGATGCATTCATTTCCTCCTGCAGGTGTCTGTCCTGTGTGAACAGCACTTTTCGCTGTCACTGGTGTAAATATCGCAACCTGTGCACCCACGACCCCAGCAGCTGTTCCTTCCAGGAGGGCAGAGTCAACGCCTCAGAGGTAATGTACATTCCCGCTACAATCTCATTAGCTGATTAAAGTTTAGCTTTCAAGAGCAACATTAATCTATTGCTGTGTGACACTTTTACCTCAAACACACAATCCATTGATCGAGATGTAAAGATAAAGCTCCACTAAAGAATCAAGCAGTATTCAGCTCTGCTAGCAGCTCTAGAGGCACAATGGGGATTTGAGCTCAATGCTAACATCACATGCTAACCTCAAAACTAAAAAAAACTGACCTGATGATGGCGCTATGTGCAAAAGGGATCATCTTTATTTCCTGAGAGGGACATGAATGGATGTACCAAGTGTCATAGCAAGAAGTTAAATAGTTAAAACTTGTATTAAAAACGACTATAGGTAAAAGTCAGGCAATTATCAAGTTCACAAAGATGTATCTTTTAGAAACCACAATTACTGAGCAAAACAGTAGATTTTTGTTTACCAATTTAACTGAATAAGTGAAAACTTTGACCTGCTGATGGGTCTAGATTAAAGATCAGAGGACTATCAATATACTATTAATCTACGGGTACTATGGACATTCATACAAAATACCCATCCAGATAGTTTAGATATTTCAGTCTGAATCAAGGTTGGACTGACTGACTGTCATTGCCAACCTGAGGCTTAGCGACACCGATAAAGAGCGGCTTAGGAACACTTATCGGGCCCCTGAGAGAAGAAAATAGTATTGACTTTACCATAGATAAACAAATATTAAATATATCTTCTAACACGGTTTACTGTAGTGGGAAGTGTAATATGTGGCATATGAATGCAAATTATATTTGGATTAGCAATTTGTTTGCCCCATTAATCCCTGTGCTACATTAGTCCTTCATGTTTATATAACTGTGACATGTTCTAATACAGATTACATAGTAGAGAGACAGATAGATGCACATATACAAAGCTAGTATATAATGGATATAAGATATCATAATTTCTGAAGGGAAAACAAGTTATTAAATACTATATATTATGCATGGGTTATTATTAGGCTTGGCAACATGGACATTGGACAACATAACCAAATGCATGTTTTCTTTCAATTACATGTGTTTGCTTTCTGCTTTCACAGGACTGCCCTCAGCTCCTTCACTCCGGGGAGATTCTCCTTCCAGCCGGTGAGGTCCGACCCATCACCTTGAGGGCCCGGAACCTTCCCCAGCCGCAGTCGGGCCAGCGGGGCTACGAGTGTGTGGTGCATGTGCAGGGTGTCAGGCACCGTGTCACGGCGCTGCGCTTCAACAGCACCAGCGTGCAGTGCCAGAACAGCTCGGTATGACCTCAAACACTCCCAGTGGGAGACTCACAGCTGTCAAATGAGGCAGACATCAGTGAATACCGCCTGAGGTGTTGAGCACACTAAGGAAAAAGTAGTGGAAAGGGAAAGCGAGATTGATAAGGTAAGGTGGAAAGCATTTGAGAGATAGGAGACTGACAGGAAAGGAAGAAACGAAAGAAGAAAAAGGAAAGGTTTGGTTTAAGCATAAATAATTGAAAACCATTACGTCAATACCACCTTGTCTCTAAGATAAATTGTCTGAGTAACATATAGGTGTTCACCAACCGTGAGTGTGATGACTTTGACATATGGAAAGTCCCAGGTTTGGGATGAACACAGAGATTTTTGTTGCAGAATGCAAATCACAGGCTATATTTCCATGCAGAGCATACCTGGCTCCTGTGTGGCAATAAATGAAAAAGCCATTTTCCTCAGATGTGGATGATCAGCCACCCCAGCCAGGGTTTGCATCCCCACATGTCAAAGAGGAGAGGAGCAGACAACCATGGCAGAAATGACAGATGGTTAAAAGCCTCGTCTCTCTTCTGCCCTTTCATCCCATTTCTCTGTATCATTTTTTTTTTACTCAAACCTCTCTCTCACTTTAACTTTCTCTTTGTCTGGATCCACTTACCACACTCTCTCTCACTCTGTTTTTCTGCTTTTCAGTACATGTACGAGGGTGTGAAGATCAGTGACCTGGCAGTGGACCTCTCCATCGTATGGAACGGCAATTTCATCATCGACAATCCCGAGAAGATTAAAGGTGCCTCTGCAATCCATCACTGCCAGGCCAAAGAAGTGTAAAGCACTCAATCCACAGGGGATATATGGGTCATAGCGACTGCTCCGATGTTCCAAAAAGGCCTTGAGATAAAGTTCACAATAGCAAGGACTGTTATCAAAAAGAACCCAATCACTCGTCTGCCTGGAGGGGTGAAGGGTGAAGCTTCATATTTGCTAGGTCTGGCTCTCACAGCTGCTCTTGTTTTCCTCTCCGTCAACATCCAAGAAAAGCTGTCAGTTGTCATTGTGGGCTGTGCATTAAATAAACCCACTTAGCCATGGATATACACAGAGATGGCCGTGAATTTCAACAAGCCTCGTCATTACTTGGGATGTTACTTTATTTGGGCATAAATATCAGCTGCTTACAGGAGAGGATGTAAGAGACAGACTTCAAAGAAGAAGGGATTAATTCGACATAGGTTTTCTGAGTACTTGGAAGAAGGAATTTCCTCAAATGTTCTATCCATTTATTTTATTTAATTCTCAGGTTGCCAGTGGTTGAAGCCAGTTATTTTTGGAGCTGAGTTTTTTTAACTTTTGGTTGATCAGTTTGATGAAAAGGACATATTATGCACATTTGTCGGTTAATATTTGTATTTTTTGCCTCTACTGTGACATTTTAATGTTCAAACATATCTTTATTTTTCTCATACTGCCTGTGCTGCAGCACCTCTTTTGACCCTCTGTCTGAAACCAGAGCCCAGTCTGCTCTGATTGGTTAGCTGGCCAGCTCTGTTGTGATTGGTCAACCGCTTAGAGATGTCCCGACACGTAGCCTCACGTACAATGTGTTGGAATGCTAGCGAGTGGTAGCGTGAGTGCTACATAGTGATGTCATTATGTTATACAAAGGAGTCCAATCAAGGCATTTCAGGCAAGGGGGGGGGGGGGGGTGTGTGTCAATAGGGCCTCTTTAAATCAAATTATAACATGACTACCTGCTGGTGTTCCCACTGAATAATCTATGGTTGACATTTGCATATACAACCTACAGGCATATTCTTCGGAAACATTAATATTGAAATGTGAAAAAAAGACTTGATGTTAAATCTGATCTTAACTGTCTCATGTGTTTTCCCACAGTGCATCTCTACAAGTGCAGCGCCCAGCGGGACAGCTGTGGCATGTGTCTGCGGGCGGATAGGAAGTTTCAGTGTGGCTGGTGTAGCGGCGAGGG
Source organism: Gymnodraco acuticeps (assembly GCF_902827175.1). Lineage (NCBI taxonomy): Eukaryota > Metazoa > Chordata > Actinopteri > Perciformes > Bathydraconidae > Gymnodraco > Gymnodraco acuticeps. The sequence goes on along the minus strand of NW_022991977.1, from coordinate 131,701 downwards.
CCGATGCACCATGAAGCAGCACTGTCCTCCCATCTCCCCGTACACTAGCCGCTGGCTGGACCTTTCTGCCAGGAATGTCAAGTGTACCAACCCACGCATTACTGAGGTCAGTTGTTTGTTTGTTTTTTCAGTCACTCACTCAACCAGCCTCAAATACAATGTGCATTTCAAGTGTGGGATGTGAACGTCTTTTAGGGCTGTGCATCTTCACTGGTCTCACGATTCGATTACGATTATCCTGTCAACGATTCGATATCCCGATGCATAACAATGCGTTGCATCCTCAATTTTCTATATTACTGCACATGGCTTCTTTTTCATCAATGAATACATGCAGTAAGATAAATATGAACTCCCTTTTTATTATTTAGAAAGTGCGTCAGAAATCAATAAGATAAATGTCTTGACATGAAATTATTTAGAATTAACACATTGGAAAATGAGAAATCTCCAACGACGCGTTTTGGGAGGTCTTTTCTGTGTTAGAGTTGTACTCCCTACAGGGTGTACTTTGAGGGTTTTTGACTCTGCAGACCGTTTACATGCATAAAAACCTTCATGACACACAAGGGGACGGGTAATAACCGGAAAAGCATGACATGGGACCTTTAAACCCATGATTGTAGGTGATTAAGTTAGCTTCATCATATCTCAATCAGTGATTAAGTGAATAATAAAGTTTCTATCAGGTTACTATCAGCCTGTCACTCATTTTTTTCGAGCCCGGCATACTTCGTTTGGAGACATATCGAGGCTGCACATGTGTAGACTCCGCGGTCTTACAATCCCCACAATGCTTTGCGCACGGACCAATTTCCCCAAATCTGTGGCGGAAGATGTAAGGCAGGGCCTCTCATATGACGCACACCTGCATACTTGCTCGCCTGTTTCACTCTTTGTTTTCCGAATGCCAGGAAGTATTCTTGCCTCGCTTCTGAAGCAAGTGACTCGGAAGACATGTGCTACCAAGCAAGCGTACTCGAGATTGAGAAACACCCACGTATTTATCATCTGAATATAGTGAGAGGACATTCATACTCTGCAATCCAAGACTTGATTAAATCCACCAAAAAGCTGACATGACGACAACGAGTGTTTTTCAAAAACATAAATCGATATGTGTCTCTGAGCCGCAGCGACACGGACTGATTCACAGCGGGTCATTCTGCTGTTGGTTCTGGACTGGTGCTTGGGTTGGTGGAGAAAGCAGACTGCTCCGTGTTAGGAGTCGCTGTGCCGCTGTCACTTCTGTTCAGTGATCTCTGCGTCACCGACCGATTTGATATTCGTGTGACAGAAAAACGTTATTGTCCAGCCGCGGCCGGAAGATCAGGAAGCAACGTTACTATACTTTAATCGATTATGTTCTGTCCCTGCATTGATGCAGAATCGTCCACGTCCGCATCACAATGCACGTAGAAACAATTCATTTCAACACCCCTAACGTCTTTTACTCAGAATGTTGTTTTATTTAAAATAAGAAACTTCTGGGGTTGGTAGTCTTATAAACTGTTTTTAGTCATGCCAATTAAAACAACAGAGCAGCAACGTGACCTTTCGTTATGCTTCAGAAGACTGGATTTCTTGGACTTACTGTAATATTTCATTTTTATTTAGTCTTGAACTTGGCTAACCAGATGAAAGCAATCATGACATTGCAAGAATTTGTTCGGAAACTTTGAAGTTTAAGATGTAAGGAAGGCAAAGTCTAGTTATGTTTTTTTTTAATTTTTATAAAAAAGCCAATTTCACTGACTGAAGTAAAAGAAGTGTCTGACCAAGGTGAAGCAGGTTATTACAATGAATGAACATTCTTTGTTTCACTCAGTCTGACGGCCAACTGAGTAGATTAGTGTTACCATCCTTCTTGTGACAGAAACAGCTGATTTGACCTCAGGTTAGGTTTAGTTTACTTTTGTGATAATAGAAAAGATTTCTAAAGAGCAAATACCATGGTTTTGTTGCTACAGTACGCATATTTAGTGAAAGGTAGGGAAATGTCCTTCGCGAAACTGCCATTAAAGGTCTAATGTGTAATGTCTAATGCTCAAGATAAAAAGGACATATCGTTTGAAGCCTGTTTCTTCAACCATGCATCTACTTGTACCACTTAGTATCAGACAACAATATGATGCTTGATTTATTGGTCAATCAACACAATGCAATTCTAAACATGGCAAGTTCCAACTAAAAAGTTGAACTGCACCTCTTTGAATTCCATTCCTAGATACCACACATGCATTTAGAGGGGTTATGGCGCAGGGTCAGCCATTGTACAGCTCCCCTCAGGCGGTTTTTGGAGGTTCTGTGCGCTTGAGCAAGGCTATTCCTATTATTTTGGTAGAAAACACAAGATTTATCTTTGACCACCTTCAAATATCCCTTCCAAGTTCCTGTATACCTAGTAGCTATCTCACATTCTATCCCACGCCAGGCGAATACCTAAAGTGCTTGACAGCTAAACGGATTCAGTCTGTTTAGTGGTGATGGATCTTTTATGTCACAAACTCCTGTTCATTCTCTTGAATGAGGCACAGTGGGTCAGGCACAGAGATGCCAGGCTCTTCCGCTTCAAAGAGCCGCGAGCCTTTGAAGTCCCCGTCACATTATTAGTGTTCCTGAAGGAGCTGCAGCAGAATGTATCAACTACCCATTGGTGCTGGGTGGAGGGAGAGTTACTCCTGTTCTGCTCTGCAGGTCTGGAGGTTTCCTGCCATGGTGGTTAAGTTCACACTGTGAAAAGGGTTCTTCAAGGTTTTGCTATACAATGCATTATTCATTAAAGTTTGGTTTGAATTATGGTGGGTTTTAAAGCTTTTTGAATAAACCCCTTCAGAATGTGACTTACGGTAAATCTACTTAATGTTTACATAGAGTTTACACGGAAAGTGTGGGAAGACTCTGTGAAGAAGCTCAGTCATTCAGGTCATGTAGAAGTGCTAAGACAAAAGCAGCTGGACTTACTTTAGAATCTTGAAAAAATCTCAAAGAATAGAACATCTAAAAAAACAGCCCAGTTGCCCTTGAGATAGCATTTTTACATTATGCTAATGTTTTAGCTGCCCTTTAAGGAAAATACAATTTGACATCAAGCGTTATTGTCCTAAAGTAACTAAGAATTTATATTTTGAGCAAGTACTAGTCACATTTCTGACCGCGGCTTATACAGAATTAGTGTTTCACCATAATTATATTCCTCTTGGGTTTCGAAAACCATTTAAACTGTGTGATTCTCAACTGAAACTGCAGCAAATTACAATTAATAATCATTCTGGAGTTAAGCTCTCGTTATGGCACATCACTCTCCAATACTGGAAACTCTTGCATATAAATCTATACATGATATTGCCTTTAGACCCACGAAGAGGCATCATTCTATTATTACAGCCCATGATTTTCGAACAGCCTCCGACACCTGAGGGCACTCATATTTTTAAGAACAAACACATGACCCACCCATGTTATTCGGCTTATAACTGATTTTTACTTATTTTCGTATTGATTTATTTTTAACTTATAATTTTTTTATTCCTGTTTTATTCAGTTAGTATATAGTGTTCTTTTTAATCACAAAGATAGTATTACAGTAATTTTATTTTTTATAAATTGTCTGTTGTGTGTTTGGTTCATGAAGCAATTTGAGATACCTTTGTGTATTTAAAGTGCTATATAAATAAAGTTTGATTTGATTTTGTTTAACTGAAAAATAAATGTGTACAACAATTGTACTTGAATTGCAGGTTTAACCATTAGTTGACAAACCACAAACAAAAGGTGATATCTATCGCTGTATGTGAAATCCTGTCCTCATCACCACTTTCTTCTCCTTCCTATGTAGGTGAGCCCAGTGGCAGGCCCTGTGGAGGGGGGCACCCTAGTCACCATCCAGGGCCTGAACCTGGGTCTGTCCTTCTCTGAGCTGGAGGGGAACGTGGAGGTGGCAGGGATGCAGTGCACCCCACAGGAGGAGGGATACATTACTGCAGAACAGTAAGAGAGACTCCTCCCCTCCCCTGCCCAGATACACATGAAATCAAACTGTACTGTGCACAGGCATACTGTACAGATGCAAACAGAAGCAAAAAAATACAATCTCTTGTCTATTGCACAATTTTTTCTCACAGTCAATAACAGAATCTGTGACTAGGCTTGAGCCCAGAGATGCCTCATCAGGTTGTAGGATTGTGTGTGTGTGTGTGTGTGTGTGTGTGTGTGTGTGTGTGTGTGTGTGTGTGTGTGTGTGTGTGTGTGTGTGTGTGTGTGTGTGTGTGGGGGGGGGGCTTTGCATTGCCGTGGTGCAGTCACAGCCAAAGGAAGAGACAGTCTTTGTGTCGTTGTCGTTATGAGGCTGTCGGCATAGCTGTAATTGAAATGCGCTGCATGTCGCTGACTGGAGGGACAATCTGTTAGCCATGTGTTTCTCTCACAGCCATGTAATGCGATTGGGCTCTGGCTGCAGGGACTTTATTTATATCCTTGTAAAAACAGGGGAAAAAAAGAAAAGGAAAAGAACATGCCAGCAGAAAATTGGAAAACTCTCGTGATGTATGAATAGAAGAGATGGGCAGGGAGGATTCATTGGGTGCTCTTATTGTAAAAGGGGGAAAGCAGAGTTCCTTGCGCAGAGCAGTGCATTTGCAGGGCCATTCATTTGGCACGCACAGTGCTTTAAAACACGGCATTACAACTGTTACAACCATTAATTTCAGCATGGGGTCAGTTGCTATAATGACTTATTCATGGCACACTTTATCTTATTGACCTGACAGGAAATACTGATTTATTGAAGAAACCTCTATGTTGTCATGGCAACCGGAGGTAATGGTGGGTGGCAATCGTGCTGGAGATAGGGAGGGGTGCAGTTTATCATTTGAGTTATATTGCTGTTATAGGTTTCCCATTAGGAAGAAAGATGGCCCTCTATATTGACCCACAACTTCTATGAAAGTCTGCTTCAATCACACTGGCCAGCAGAGGCCATCTCCCCACTGTGCAGTTGATAACAAATGTGATACAGTGCAGTGATTCTGCGGTGTTATTACTTGTATGCACAGTGATCTGTTGCACGCCTGTTGTTTTATGCACCTTCATTTGTGTATTTGTGTCTTGACAGGATTGTGTGTGAGATGGCTGCAGCTCCTAAAGGAAGTGCTCCAGGTCCAGTTAAGCTGTGCATTGGCGAATGCAGACCAGAACTACGCACGCAGTCCTCCCAGCTCTACTCCTTTGTGGTAAATCTGAATATGAAAAACATTTACTTACTTACTACATCAAGTGTTTGCAATGAATTAGGCTGAACATGTGATTGCAGGTACAGTAGAAAGCTAGAAAAACTATTTCATTCATCCACTGCAATCATAGACTAGAGAGGAAGATAGAATAAGATTATTCATTTTTTCTGAGTACAAGAGATTGTGCATAAGAGCGTTCATCATTATTACGAAAGTATTTCTTATGGCTTGTTCACCTTCTGCACGATTTTCATTACATGGCTAATCAAAAGTATGATGTTGTTTATTGCATTCAAGCCAAGACTGATTTGTGTTTGCTTTTGAAGGGCAACGGTATTATTAATTAAAAAGAAATGTAAGTAGGCGTTATTACTGTGACCGACAGGTGCAAATGCGTTTCAACGGCCCAAAACATTTCCATTCGAAGACACGTACTCAAGTTTAAAAAACAATGCAGATAAAAGAAACACAAATGTGCCAAAACATTATAAATGATATGATGTATTTTTTTTATTAAAAGAAGCTCTTTTGTCTACTTTTTTTAAAACAATTTTGTTGTTAATTTGTAACCGTTTTCTTCAGTCAAAGCCAGTAGACGATTATAGAGACAGCCATATTCTGTTTGATCTTTGGTGAATGAAACATAATTCATTTTGGTTCTCCATAGACCCCTTTAATGCTGGCTCTGACCCCAGGCAGAGGACCTGAATCTGGGGGCACCAAGGTCACCATTGTGGGGGAGAATCTGGGCGCTGGAAGCACTGTAACCGTGTACTTTGGGAATCAGACCTGCGAGCTGTACAGGTAAATCTGATGATAACACAACTTCCTAATGTGATATGTAATCCTTTAGAGAGGCAATGAAAGTGCCTGCACACAGTATCAAAGCCTTCTTTAATCTCTACGAAACAGAGTAATAGATCACTCTATTTAAAGAAGCGCACTTAAGATGCAATTAAGTGTTGGTGGGATAAATGAAAAGTCTTGTCGGCGGTGGAGAGACCCACAGCAGTAGGTATTGTTCTCTATGTATTTATAGATATCTATTTAAAGTTCAAAATGCTCACATGGTAGGAGTCAGGAGGTTGAAGCGAGGGAGCCATTAGCTAGAGCACCCTCTAATTACGGTGTTCCATCCCTAATGTGTCTGTAAAGAGGAAGGGATGGGACTGGCTGTAATGAATCCTCTCTTCCTCGTGTTAATGTGCATGGTTTAAAACTGCGTGAAGTCAGGGGTATGCAACCGCAGTAATGAGTGGGCAGTCAAAATTGAAAAGATGTGTAAACCGCTCTTTTGATGCTCCCCCCAGGAGGAGCATGTCGGAGATCGTGTGCTTCTCTTCACCGTCCGTGACGAGAGCCGGATCGGTGCGAGTCAGTTTGAGTGTGGACCGGGCCAACGTTCCTGGGAGTCTGGCCTTTGAGTACATAGAGGACCCCACAGTACAGCGCATTGAACCCCTGTGGAGCATCACCAGGTAACACAGTAACCAGCCACATGTGGTCTTATTGCCTAAGAAAGTCCACGAATGTCCACAAAATGGTAACAGAGCACCTTCAGCAGTTCTACAGTGCTCTCGTATGCTTGGGGGTTTCGAGTATGGCGTTAGTTTAGATTAGAATATCGTGTAGTAGTTAATGTAAGAGGAAGTGATTTGATTTAGCAGATTGCAGCTTGCATGTTTGATGAAGCAGGCCTCTGGTTGAATGGAGGCTCTAACAGGGTGTGAATGGGAGCTGCTCTTCATATAGCATATTCTGTTTACAGTATTTGAAATGTCATAGCATATAATTCATACAGGGTTGCTAAACAAACACTGTGCACAAGTTGCAAATCTATTTCTAGGAAGTATAACGTCAGTAGTACTGCGTGGCAAACATAGACAGAAGGATGACGCACATAGGCATTAGTAAATGGGCATTGAGCAAAACATATACAAGGACACAATCTTTCTATTTATCCATCGCGTCTGTTTTCTAACATTACATTTATTATTTAGTGGGACTGTCTAAGACTAAAGACATTCTAAAACACTAAGATTTCCCGATTTAATTGACAGATTTGTAAAACTACCTTTTTCCACAAAGAATGGAACAAAAACACAACTTTAACTCTTGAGACATGATCATACAGTTCTAGTAAACAAATAGAAAAACATTTTAAAAAATGACTAATAGACAAATGACTAATAGACAACAACAAAATCTTAGTCAACTGAGACCAAAACAACCAATTAGTCAGCTAATCGACTAGAGCAGCCATATAATCTAGCAGTATAATTATATAGCAATAATCAAAACATATGACAACCCCCTACTGCCTACACGTGGTGGCCTGCCAAATGCAGATTATGACAGTGCCTAGCAATCTGTATGTTGCGCAGGTTTACAGCGAGATAAATCCAAAGAAATTAGATGTTGCGGTTGTCATGTATAACAAGGTTGTTTCACAATATCAAATCAGTGTTTGAAACAACATGACTAATGTAACAAAAATTACAATCCATGTTCAAAATATAACTTTTATTAAGCTGCATGTCATTTTTAAATATGAATTCAGAGTTTGATGCTGCAAATATTACAAAGATAGTGAATTTGCTACATTCTATCAAATCTTAAACTGTTTTACCTGTATTCCGCATAATTAGAGAAACTTATTTTGGTCCGGGGTGGGATTACACAGCACTTCGTTCCTGCAGATTAGACTTCACAGAGCCACCCTGGCCCTCAGCCTGGTGAGAGGAGGAGCTTTGTGGAGCTGCAACCAAGAGCCCTCATCATGAATGTGCGGTCCCACTATGTGTCCCTACAAGCTTAGCTACCCTTTGAAGTAGAGCTGCTCGATTATGGCAAAAATCATAATCTCAATTATTTGGGTCAATAATTGATATCACGATTATTAAAAACGATTATCCATTTACTTTGAAAACATCAATTTATTGGAGAAAAACAATTTGAACAGTACGTTTTTAACAGTTGAGAAAAACCAATACAAAAAAAAAATGTATTTGAAAAAAAAAAAAGTAATAATGATAATAAAAAAATAATCGTTTTATTTCGATTACGTTGTTTTCGTAATCGTTGCAAGCCATAATCGTAATTGCGATTAAAATACGATTAATTGAGCAGCCCTACTTTGAAATGCAAGAAGAGCAGGATTGGCACTGTCAGGCTGATGAGACCGGCCACTTTTTCTGAAGCCATTTTCTCCCCTTTCTTTCGTCATGTTTTTCCACCCTCTTTGTCTCTCCTTCTCTTACTTTCAAATTCCACACTAGTTTTCTAAGCTCACACTGCTGCACAGGTTATACCAAGATTAGAGAGTGTTGTTTATTTTAATCACATCGAGCACAGATATGTAAACAAGCAGCACCTGTATTCATGCTATGCCAGCCTCACAGTCATGGATGAATATAAAACAGCAGCCAGCTGGTTTGCCGTTTGATCTGGCTCTCCTGCCCAATAACAAAGAGAGAGCTACCGTGCCAGCTATAGCTCCTCACAACCGCATTAATGCAGTTTCTCTGGAAAATGTGGGGTGTGAAAGTTAAAAAGATTGCTCTCTCTGCAGCCATCACTCTCATTCAATTGTGGTTTGCATTCATATATGTATTGGCTACCTGGAGCTCATACAGTATGTGCATGTGTTTGATCAGTAGTTCTTCTTGCTTATGAATAAACTCCTTCCTCTCCTCCAAACAGTGGACACACAACCCTGACAGTGACTGGAACAAATCTGGATGTGGTTCAGGAGCCGCGAGTCAGAGTCAAATATGCCGGCCATGAATCTGTCAATGTGAGTGAGACAACTGCTAATATACTGCACTCAACCTGCATGGTTTTGCTTACTCAAGCTGATGTAAATGTCAGAGTTAAAGTGTTCTTCAGTGATATATTGCTACATGTATAGCAACAAGGTAGATTTATGGTTGCGGTAAATGCACTACCTTTTGTCTTTACATACTTATCTGTCGTGGCATCTTCAAAAATTATTTAAAGAGGCTGAATGTGGCCACACCCAGAGAGCTCACCTGACAAAGACAAGACGGAGAGACGTTGGGATGAAAGTTAAAACGTATATTACATTTCATTAAAGGGGCCCTATAATGCTCATTTTCAGGTTTCATATTTGTATTTTGTGCCTCTACCGTGACATGTTTCTATGCTTAAATGTTCATAAAGCCCTTTATTTTTTTCAAACTGCCTCACCCACTCTTTTCACCCTCTGTCTGTCCCTTCCCTAAGCCATATCACCTATGTGTTAGAGCACTAGCCAATAGAAGCGCACGTTACCTAGTAATGTCATTATATTACGGAGGTAAACAAAGGAGTCCAATGGAGGCGTTTCAGGCAGGGAAACTGGAAAGGGAAAACCCCCAAAAAAGCATTATAGGGCCCCCCGCAATTTTCCGATGGTAAAATAATGTTTGAACTGGTTTAGTTTTAAGGAGAAATGACTATATTCCTAAAGAAAAACCTCCAGTCTCTGTACCAAACAGCTGGGTGGAGAGCAAATTGACCATCAACACCTTGAAATACTATTACAGAATCTAATAGGCTGTAGTTTGTCCTGGACGTGGATATAAAAATGAAGCCACCCATAAACAGAAAGGTTGGAGGGAGGTGGCATTTAGATCACTCCAAAATGAGTTTTAAAAAAAGCTGACATGAAAGTGCACCTCGGGTTTGGGAGGTGATTTATTGTGCTGACTCTGCTTGCCTGAGGAGCTAAGGCAGGTCCTTTCAAAGTGATTGATTATTCCAAAGTGTTGAAGCCCCGGTGGCATAAGTCCAATCACCTTTAGCCTCTATTTTTACACTTTGGACAAGTCAGGGAATTGCCTGAGGATCTGAGACTGGCTGAAAACGGGTCCAAACTTTTGGAAGGAACTTTTTTAGCTCGACCTTGAAATAGATCGATATGTTTCTAAAAATCTATTCTGAAGAGAAAATGCCAGAAATAGTGAAGTGATGCCAGAAATTGAGTGATAATAGTTTGCTTGTACCAGCTATAGATTGATTTTTTAAATACATCTTTTCAAAACAAAGATAGAAGACAAGGTAAATATCAAATCAAATCAAGTTTTATTTATATAGCACATTTATAAACGATTTTTGGTCGAGCCAAAGTGCTGTACATATAATACAAATAGCCTACAGTAGAGACACTTTACAGCAAATACAACAGCACAGATTGTTCAGAATATCAGTATGAGAAAAACGACACCCTCTATCCTTAGACCCTCACATCGTACAAGGAAAAACTTCCGGAGAAAACCCACAGTTTAAGGGGAAAAAATGGGAGAAACCTCAGGGAGAGCAACAGAGGAGGCATCCCTCTCCCAGGACGGACAGACGTGCAATAGATGCCGTGTGTAAATCGAAGAGATAATACATTTTACAGCATATAGACCGAATGTTAGGAAATGCATGTGTCTGTAATAAGAAGATGAATCCACGAGGATGTCAGCTACAATCCTGTGGAAGCCATCAGGGAAGCAGCATGACGAGACCCAAGGCAGGACCGCAGAGACAGGTTCAGCCACGACCCGAAACGTCCACGACTTAATCCAGAACTCAGGATAGAGGATCCAAGACACAGGACTACAGCAAGAGGATCAGCCTCGACTCCGGATCCCGGTGTAGATATAGATACAAAACAAGAAAAAATATTTGGGTTAATCGGAACAAGAGAATACACAGACACAGACAGACAGACGGAAAAGGTCATTGGATAAAAGTTATTCTTGATAACCCTCTAGAAAGATCTCATGAACTTCCCCACTCAATCTATCAAGACCCGAGCAGTTCTATTAGATATAGGATAAGAAACAGAGATAGGGAGCACAACAACTAAGAAATAAGAGAAGAAACAAATATGATATGAAAGTGTTACATCTTTATTGCTGCCACAATAATACAATCAAACACTAAATGTAATAAAGACACAAGTATAAGAAAACCAAGATGTGGCATATGAAAACTTAAAATATATTTTAGGAAGAGTTGTTTTTAAAAAGAGAGATGTTTTGTTTTTGAGGTATGCTCTGAGCTATAATGAAATGGCGCATTAATGATGCTAGTCAAGAATTAAAGCCAGTCAATTAAAACTGTGTTTGGCAGCAAGGAGATCTGAAGGGATTAAAACTGACCCTCAAGCCGCATCAGCTGCTAAAAGAGGGTCATTGCAAAGTGTAATGAGGGCAGTCTCTGCGTCGCGCATATCTCGAAAACATCAACGGAAATGCTTAAAAAAGTGTGTTGGATCACAAAAGGAGTTAATTGACTTGAAACAACTTTTAGTAATAGCTTAGATAAAGAATAAAGCTAGAAATTGTCCTGAAGCTAGGGGAATTTAACAATCTGCTACATATTGAGAAGGATTTATAAGAATTGCAGAGGAAAACAGAAAGCTATTTGGTAGTAATTAAGACTTAAAACAGTGGTGACAAAGACCTGTTTTAGGAATAAGCCCATTGAGGGAGCAAGGGATCATCTTCATATAGAGTTTCTGCCAGATACTGGTATATAAAAACACATTTAATGGTCTCCTATTAACCTTTGACCCAGGTCTATGAATGCCTTTAGTGTCAGTACTATAGCATTAGCCGTAGCAAAGCAGAATGTCAAAAACACACGAGCAGCAGGAGAACATATGGATGGGGGGGGGGGAGTTAATATGCAGGAAATACTGCAACAGCTCATGAAAGAAAATCAGACATATATATCCTTAATCTCATGTTATGTAGGTTAACACTACAGAGACTGTCAGTATGTGTATGTTGATGGATAAGTTGAATATGATTAAAAGGCTCCATAATATTCTCAACATCTGCATGTTAAGAATGAGTAAGAATATTAAATCAACCACATACAGTATGGGCATAAAATGAGACATCTGCTCAAATCTATTCAGAAAAGTGCTTTCTAAAGAAAAATCAAGGGCACTCTTAATGTATTGCCTTGTAATGAAAATGTATTCATAACAATAACTAGAAGATGTTTTAAATATAGCATTTCCAACAAAATACCTTTCTAAGGGTTAAATAATTCTGCTGAAGAACTTTCAAATACTTCTTATAATTAACCTGTAAGCAGATTCATTATTTATGTTTCTTAATAATGTGTGCAATGATTAATCATGCAGCAGACAACACAGTGAGTTTTAAATATGTGTATGAGGATATGTTTAGTCTGGTATTTACAATACTGCATGTCTGCTTCTGGGTCATTTACTGTGAGGTGTGTAATCTTGATTTGGTTTCCGCTCCAGGTGTGCAAAGTGCTGAACACAACCACCATCAGCTGCTTCGCCCCCTCTCTGAAGGCAGAGTACACTGCAGACCAGGAGACGATCAAACACGTGGATGAGTTCGGCTTCGTCTTCAACAACGTCCAAGCTCTGCTCACCTACAACAACACGAGCTTCGTCTACTACCCCAACCCGTACCTGGAGCCCCTCAGTCTGACCGGGGTCCTGGAACAGAAACCTGGAGCTCCAATCATACTCAAAGTACGTCACAGCTGCTACTGCTTTTATGCTTTATTTTTATAATTTCCATGCAAGAGGGTATTCTGAAGTCTATAACCATCTGCACTGACATAGGAATACATGTACATCTATTCATTTATTTGAATTGCTTTACTACACACACTGTACACACAACACATCAGTTGACTACATTTCTCTGTTTTTCTGAAAAACTACATTTCAGAATATGCTCTCTGTGAACTCCAATATGTGGCTAATTCTTGTAGTTTCTTGGAAACATTTGTCTTGCCTTTCAGTTTTACACCACGTGTAATGGTCATTAGATATGTGTGCCATCATAAAACAGCGTATTTCGTTGCATATTGCATTAGTTATTTGCTTTTATTGGGTAAAATAATGTTGCTGATATCCTGCATATAATATATGTATGATATTCTGCATATAATATATGTTGGCAGTGTAGATCGCACCTTAACTTCCTCCCATTCGCTCCAACATGGTTGATTACAGTAATCATACTAATTAGCCATATTTGCATATGCTATAGGAATTACATACAAAGCAAAGGTTCACTGTGAAATTATGCTTAAAAACAGAACCCTTAGAAATAATGAGGAACATTTCAATAGGGTATATGTATTTAGTCCTACATTTGACCTTGCCATTGTTTGACATTCTATTTTTTTTTGTCTTAGGTATATTGTACGTTACACTGTTGAAAATGTTCATTGCAAACAACTATGGTGTAGACATTGAGCATATAACCATAAAGCCTTTGACACTTGGATTCTACATATATTTACTGTACTGTAGAAACATTCTCATAATGATCAAAACATTGTTTGAATAGTCCTATTAAATTGCTATGTCATATTAGTTGTGTTGTCTAATAATTTTATGTTATTTTTGTGGATTTTTTCTACATGTCTCCTCTAACTGTGTTGCAGGGACGTAACCTGGTTCCGTCTGCTTCTGGTGGAGCCCGGCTGAATTACACGGTGCTGATTGGAGACACGCCCTGCACCCTCACTGTGACCGACACTCAGTTACTCTGCGAGCCACCCAACCTCACGGGGCAGCACAAAGTCCTGGTCAGTCTATAGAGCGTGTCCCTTTATTGTGGTTTTGTCTGATCGCCTGTCATTGAGGATGTGGGTCACTGTTTGTACGTCACTGTGTTTGTGGGTCACTGACAGGCTTTCAGTTAGTCGCTGGCTTTCTGTCATTGTCTGTCACTCATGGTCTGGTGGGTTCCCAATTACATTACATTGCCCCGCAAAATTATTGACAGGCACTAATGAGAAAAAAGCTGTAAAAAAAGAAAGCTGATGTGCCAGGAACTTTTAAAAAAGGTTTCCTTTCAATGCGATTGTTCAGGAAAGTGGTAGATGTCTCTATTGTATGTGCCAATTCAATGCTTCAGCAACAATGTTTTGAATTCAGGCCAGCCTTTTCATTAGTGGTGTTCTTTGTGTTTTGAAATACCGTGCTTACGTCTGCATTCTTAATAATATTTTTCAGGTCCAAGTAGGAGGACTTCACATCTCTCCAGGAGAAGTTCACATCCGGTCCGACAGCCTTCTCACTCTTCCTGCCATCTTCAGCATCACAGCTGGAGGAGGGCTGCTCCTCATCATCGTCATTATCGTCCTGCTGGCCTACAGACGGAAATCACATGAGAACGATCTTACTCTGAAGCGCCTGCAGATGCAGATGGACAATCTGGAGTCCCGCGTGGCTCTGGAGTGCAAGGAAGGTGAGGGAAACTGATCCAAGAGAATAAACTCTCAGAAATCCAGAACAAAGTGCATAATAGCACCATATGTCGAGAACTGTTGATGACTGTGTTTAACAAAATGATATATTTGTGTAACATATAATACTTATTATATATACATTGTATATGTATATTGGCTCGATAATACTTGAATATTCATTAATGATAGCGTTAACCAGCAACTTTTTTCAGCAACTCTTAGTTGACAAAAAATTATCAAAATGAAATATATGCTCTAAGATCATTATGAACAGTGCTAATTACTATTGGATGTATTGTCATGTGAAACTCTACATTGCCATGCTTCCGTAATTCAATACAAGCACTACTCGTCATACTTGTACTGTTTTACAACCATTTCAATCAGAAACAGTTGGGAATGAAAAATACTGTCTTAGGTTTGCTGTGATAAACAGATCAAAGTTACAACATGTTGTTCGGCAAAATGTTTAAACCCTTACCTCTGTCATATGTAGCTTTTGCAGAGCTGCAGACAGACATCAACGAGTTAACCAGTGATCTGGACAGAGCCGGCATACCTTACCTCGACTATCGCACTTACGCCATGAGGGTTCTCTTCCCCGGCATCGATGATCACCCAGTGCTCAGAGAGCTGGAGGTAAGAAACCTTTGAAGAATGGCTGCTGCACTCGAGTCAACTTTCAACAATTTTTCTGACATCTTGACCTTAAGGCTCTAGTATACTCCAAAATGAATTGATTTTGGCTTGTTGGCAAGTGCTGTCAAACTGCTGTCGAACAAGCAGTGTGAGCAAATGTCAGTGTACTCACTGCGGTTATAGTTTGGTTTGTTTATTGGCTACATCAGCTGGATTGTGGGCAGATTTTTGGGGTTTTCTACATCCCTTAGTCTCAGGCTGGAGCCACACGAGGACGATAACGCAAACGGACCGAAATCAATATCAAAAAGATCTTCCGTCCACACGTAATAGGCACCAGAAACGTGTCCGTTCACACGAGACCGCTCGAAAGCGCTGGAGACGCTGTAGTACATATGCCGGGCCTGTAAGTGGCGCTGTACTCCTGCCACAAAAGCAGCGAAGAAGACTTCCCGCATGGTTGCCCTTCTGTTTATTCTCCGCTCTGGCTCTTTTTCTCCCTCCCAGAGGCAAGCGTTTACTCCTGCTGTAAATCTCTCCGGTAGTCCACCAGCAGATGAAAAACACCCACCTCTCCGCCTCTTCCAAGGAACGAGGGGACCGTGCGGCAGAGTTTCAGTTAGATTTTTTTCCGCCGGTCAACATGTCCGTTAAAGTTTAAATCTTCCGGACAAAATTAGAAAAGTGCTGGTCAGAGGTCTTCTTTGTTATTTATTGAGCTTTAAAACAAATTGATAACGACAAAAAAAAAAAAAAATGGAGCCTCTCTTTTCCTCCCCCTCTTCTGACAGCCCAGCAACTGATCTCTGAGCAGGAGAGGCGGGGCTATTGCTTCAACGTTATCAGGAAATGATCGTATAGGCGTAAACACAGAGCCGTTTGCCCCCCCAGAGCGTTTCCTTCGCAGATCTACCCACCTTGGGACCCGTTATCGTTTTATACGTTTCCATGTTGGCCTCGAACCGTCTGACTCTATATGATAGAGAACTGTAGCGGATATGACCGTTATTATCGTCCTCGTGTGGCTGGGGCCTCAGTCATGCACATATTTTGAGGAAAACTTATCTTGTTCACTTGGACTATTGCTTTTTAAAATTCAAATCTCCGATCAAAATATTCTTCGACACCTGTTCAGTAATGCTGGCATGTCATATTTCGCACTGGTCTAGTGTAGCGTTTGTTGTCTTTTCAAAGAACCCCTATAGATATCATCACATTTCATACTAAAAGTACCTGGTTTTAAAATGTTCTTTGACGCGGCCTCAGGGGTTTAGTTCTACTTATTTCGAAGAAACTCTAAACAACCAGCCATTTGCTTTTTCATTATTTGAACAATATTTCCCATGTGCTCAATGTCAACATTTAGCTAGTGTTTCTAATTAGAGATGGTTCAATCAAGCAGTTATGTTCACAATGGTTTCAAAATATTTTTTTAAGGAGCCCGTCTGATTGCATTTTAAGCATCGTCCTATTCTTTTTCCTCCAAATGAATAAACGTGTCTTTTATTTGCTGCAGAAAATAAAGAATTGTTTGTGTTTTTGATTAAATTCTTGAGGGAATTTAAAACTATAAACCACAAGTTTCTCTGTTGGGGGGTTCTGCTCTTCAACGGTTCTGTTTTTCCTTTATGCCTTTAGATGGTTCGTGAGAATTCCTGTAGATATTTATTCGGTCTTCATGTTCCTCTGTACACATTATGACTTCTCTCATCCTTCAGTGAGCATTATCTAATGAGCATGTGCTTCTTTGTGTCTGTGCAAAAATGCATGATGCGTGTAGGTGCCGGGGAGCGGACAGGCGAATGTGGAGAAAGCCTTGAAGCAGTTTGCTCAGCTGGTGAATAACAAGGTTTTCCTGCTGACATTCATCCGCACACTGGAGCTGCAGCGCTCCTTCTCCATGCGTGACCGCGGCTATGTTGCCTCGCTCATCATGACCGCTCTGCAGGGGCGGCTGGAGTACGCTACTGACATCCTCAAACACCTGCTCTCCGATCTCATAGAACGCAACCTGGAGAGCAAGAACCACCCCAAACTACTCCTCCGCAGGTAAACCAGAAGTACTACACTGCTGCTAAAAGTTGAGTTTCAAAAAGCTATTTATTGTAGCTTTTTGGAAAAAATGAATGTTCATTATAATCATCTAAGGAGGAGTGAAGATATGTGACTTAGGAGGCTCAGTTTGGGCTTTCAGACAGCTTATTTGCAGTTGCTGAGAAAATTAAAGGAGCTCTATTATGTTCGTTTTCAGGTTCATATTTGTATTTTGTGCCTCTACTCTACTGTAACATGTTTCCATGCTGTAATGCTCAAAAAGCTCTTTATTTTTCTCATACTGCCCGTTCTGCAGCACCTCTTTTCACCCTCTGTCTGAAACCAGAGCCCAGTCTGCTCTGATTGATTAGCTGGACGGCTCTGTTGTGATAAGTCAGCCCCTTAAAGATGTTCGCCCCTGAGGCTATCACGTACAATGTGTTGGAATGCGTAGAAGCGTGTGTGTTACGTAGTGATGTCACTATGTTACAGAAGTCAACTAAGAACAGTACAATGGAGGCACAATGGAGGCATTTCAGGCAGGTGGGGGGGGGGGGGGGGTGTGTGGGAGAGAAACTCCCTCTGGAGTGAACTTTGGGAATATAGTCGTTGTAGACCATTTACATGCATAAAAACCAATATAACACACACACATACTACTTGCCTTTAATTGTTAAGCACATCTGTGTAATAAGTAATTTATATCTACAAGCATTCCTTGTAAATTTCAGTAAAAGCTATTTTTCCCTTACTTTCTCCATCCATATTTTAAAGTGTGGTCAGAGGATTTAACCTAGAGGCCTTTTCTATCTCAAACCTGCCAGGTTCTGATCAACACTGCTTATCTTTCAGCATAGATAATACCTTTGTGCATTGTTCTTTCCAGCCCAGTTACGGCACTTCTGTTGGATGAGTAACTAGGCCAGTGAAGGAAAGCCCACCGCCGTTGAGCTTTGTTTTGTTCAGCGGCGTGAAACAGCCGTTAGGAGTCTGAGGAACAGGTGAAAGAGACAGGAGAGGTAAAGTGAGTGAGAGTGGCAGGGACTGGTAGAGGAAGAGAACCTAATGTGGACGAGAGAGTGCAGCGGCGGCATGGTCTATGTCAGTCTAAATTATCTTCTGCGTGCCACTCATGAAACATTCAGTTCTAGCTCACGTTTCTTCCCCCCGTCACCTCTCCTGTCCTCCGTTCTCTCGCCTCTCCCCTTCACCTCTGGATATCTGCAGATTGTTTTCCTAGCTGAGACTGGCCTACTGAATGTTTCATGAGGTTTCTTTTTTCCTTTCTTTCTTTTTTGAAAAAAAGGGCTTTCTAAATTTGAAGCAGACTCATTAAATATAAGGATGGGTTCACATGGGAGCAGGTACAACAAGAACTTGTTAGCCCAAACATGCTGCTCTTGCGGAAACACCACAATTTAATGGGATGCCGTTAACAGTCGAGTCAATGCAGGTTAGGCTTGAAATGCAGGTAAGGACCGAAGAAAAGAGTGGCAGACAGAAAGCAGGTTAGGTAAGGGAAACAGAGCGGTGTCTATAAAACTGCAGGAGTTGGATCAGATTCAGAAGAGCTTTTACAGCTTTCCCATCTGGGCTCGTGAAGTAGCTAAGTGCAGACACAGCAAGGAAGAAAAGTAAAAGGGCTTGAAGTGGACATGTCATGACCCAAATACATTGTGCACCGACGGCACTTAACTTACAGCAGACTGTATCAGAGTATGTGTCCTTTGAGAACGAGCGGCTGAGTAAGGATGGCATTTCTCTGTAAACTCTCCATGTCATGTTTTTTTGGTTTCAACAACGTCGGGCTCTTCTAACGTCTTAAATTATAAAAGAATAATCAGAGCACTGCCGCTCTCTATGGGACGCCTCTTGCTAACAAATGAGTGTGCTTTCTTCTTGTCTTGCAGAAACCGAGTCCGTGGCAGAGAAGATGCTGACAAATTGGTTTGCCTTCTTGCTACACAAATTTCTCAAGGTAAAATTAAATCTCTTTCACGCCTTATCGCTACAGGTGTCAATGTGATAGACTACGACATTGCTTTTTAAAATGTCTAGCATCAATTTTAGAATTGACTGCTGTTTGCTGTCATTTTAACTGTGAGATATTGATGAGTTTTATGGACATTGTGGAGGGATAATGGTTTCCTGCGGGGTCAAACTTTTGCAATTCACACGAGAGTAAAAAGCTCCATTTATCATGTTTGGTGTGCAATGCTCTAGATATTCAGTGTCATTGTCTGCGCTGATGATTACAGATCTCTCTCCTTTACTTCTTTCTCATGTCTTATATTTCTTGCTCCCACCTTTCCCTCTAATCCCTGGGTTCCCTTCCAAAACAAAGGAGTGTGCTGGCGAGCCTCTCTTCATGCTGTTCTGTGCCATCAAACAGCAAATGGAGAAGGGACCCATAGACTCCATCACTGGAGAGGCTCGCTATTCCCTCAGCGAGGACAAGCTCATCAGACAGCAGATTGAATACAAGACGCTGGTGAGTCATAACGACATTAGGGGAAAAAAATGCGGAAAATAATCAACCAGATTGTCTGTATTCATTTGTGAACATTCCTCGGAAAGAGCCTTGACAGATCCACAGAAATGTAGCATTTTGTGAATTCTTTGAATATTAGGAGCTTCAACAACATGAAGGGAGTGAACAAATAATCCGAAATACCCAGATTGCCATCATGTCAAGCGAAAGAAGATAACACTTTTTTTTTTTTTCAAGAAAACAAGACCTTTAACATAGCTGTGACCCAAGCCCAGAGGAAGTGCGCCGGCTGTTTAAGCACATTTTCATCGAGGCAAAACTGTTTTTTTTAAATCTGTAAATCAGCGTTTACTTAAAAAGAATCCTGAATAAACTACCCAGTACAAACACTTTTATAGCCCTTGTATTATTAGTGTAGGCCCCAAAGCTAAGCACATTAGTGGTACAGGTGATGTAACGTAATAGTAGCTATTCCCTGTCTAAATGTTATTGTTTTTTTGTATATATCTTTATGTAATTGTAATTTTGTTTCGCACAACATCTGTGGACCCCCCAGTAATAATCTTGTGACCCTCTTGGGGGTGCTGAACCCCAGGTTGAAAACCACTTATCTAGGATTTAAACTTTAGGTCAGTCTGTCTTCCTAAATAAGTGGAAAAGTAATTCAATTAAATAAAGATACATGCATTCAAACAGCTAACAGGGTTTTATCTAAACTGGGTAACAGGGGCGCTGCGCCCTCTTACTTTCAGCGTGCACCCTCATACCAAAATGATGATTTCTGTTAGGCAAAATATGAAAATATTATCAAATAGACCGTCAGACAGCTTTGTTTTTACCGAGCTCCAACGTGGCGTTGTTGTTTGCGTCTACGGCGCTATCTTGTATACGGGTGTCATGTTTTTGCGAGAATAGATATCTTATATTCAAGATCAGCACCACAGTATTGCCCTCATACTATATTTTTCTAGAAAACCCCTGTATAATATAATAAGGAATACTGAGTTTCCAAAGTTCGTCACTGGTGTATGCTTTGCAATGAAGTGAAATGCAGTAGGGCCACCTGTATACACAACATGCCCCTACTTTATACTTTTCCATTAAAATCAAGCCGGCTGGGTTCCTCCAGTAGCCCGTCAGAATAAGTTCCCCCTCAGGCTTTAGCTCCACAGCAGAGGCAGCCAGCGACAGGATGACACCTCTCTGATATCCATGTCGGAGAGTCTGAGAGGCTGTGTCTCATTACTTGTGTAATGCCCCTGCTGTAGCGGCACAGCCACATCCTGGAGGTGTGAAATTACATTTCTGGCCTCGATCCTCTCCACCAGGACAGTTTGGTGAGGAGTATTTAATGAAAGGACATTCCTAGCAAGTAACACCTTTCCCTCTACCTTTTTCTCCTACCTTCCATGCCCCCCCCTCTTTCTCTCTATCCCGGATCCCCAGACGCTGAGCTGTGTGAACCCAGACAATGAGAACAGCCCCGAAATCCCTGTCAAGGTGCTCAACTGTGACACCATTACCCAGGTAAAAGAGAAGATCCTGGATGCGGTGTACAAGAACATGCCGTGCTCACAGCGACCACGGGCTGCAGACATGGATCTGGGTGAGGCTGCAATCCTATTGTTGAAGACTAATTATATAAAGCTAATTGTTTTATATAGTGAGAAATAGAACATAGACTGAAAATGTGCCATGGAACATGATATCTTGGAATAATGACAGGTGGGAAGAGTACGGCTTGGAGTGGGCTTGTCAGGGGAGTTATCACAGGTGCTGCACTGAAGACATTTGACATCAACAAAGGGCTCCAAATCAATTTCCGGAAGACAACTTCCTCCGACCTGTTTACAGCCCCAACCAGAGCAATACTCAACAACACTGATGTTAAACCTTACTGACAGCTCACCTACACTAGGCTTACGCCCACAACATGTCATCTAATTCTCACAAATCCAGCTGACACGCACCTTCAAAAGGTAGTGTCTGATTCTGCTTTGGGTTTGTAGTTTACACTTTAAAGGGAGCTCTTATAGGTGAGGGATTTGGAGAGGATCCGTTTCTTCCTTGTTGCTTTGGGTAGCTTAAATCTCTGTGAAGACACTGTGTCGTGTGTTTTGTTTGCAAAATCACAATCAAGAAAGAAATGCACATTCAGCCGTCTTGCTACGGGTGACAGCTTGCTAAATTTCAAGAACAAACTAAAAGCACAAAAGTTCACCTGCAGCGCTCGGGAACTTTGCAAGACAAACGATGGACATTAGAGAAACTGTCAGGCACAAGTTAGGATACAAACATTCCCAAAATGACAAATGTCACACATTTACTATTGATTGCTTTTTCCTTCAGAGTGGCGGCAGGGCAGAACAGCGCGTGTGGTCCTGCAGGATGAGGACATCACCACCAAGATAGAGAGTGACTGGAAGAGACTCAACACACTCATGCACTACCAGGTCTGTCAATAATGTCAATACTCCACCATAAGAAAAGCATAATGAAGCTTGATGTGACTAGTGTGTGTTTTGTTGAGCAATGCCAAAAAGTAAGCCCTAAAACCAATGGCTGCTTTTTAAGTTTTTAATTTATTATTAAAGTAAGAATCTCCTTGATTAAAAGATCAATTATTTTGTCTACAGCAGTGGTTCCCAACCTTTTTTCCCCAAGAGCCCCCCCAAATGACTCCTGTTGGAAGTTGCGCCCCCCCCCCCCCCCACACACACACAAGGGGGGGGGGGGCGCAACAGCGGTAATTAAAGTTTAAAAGTCTCAAAAATGCTACAACTACTGTCACAAACTGGATGAATGTGAAGTATTTTGTTAAAGGAGGATGAAAGCGTAATTAAGGAGCACTATTGGAGTGACTTTGATGGTTATTGGACTCAGGATTCATTCATTTGGATTCCCGCTGTATGAAGAAATTAAAGGACGGCGCGGAAGTGGAAACAATTCACAAAGGGATTAAACTGTTTAAAACACATGCTCAAAGTAAGCCGGATTTTGCCGATGTTGTTGTGGAATATTTTCCAAGGCCCATAACTTTGACCCAGTGTATCAGTTCAAACTGTCCTGACTGAGCACAGGCACCTGTAACCTTGGCTGCTGTGCTCTCAGTGTTTTGTCTCCCTGTTCCTGCCTGTTGGCGTCAGCTGATAGAGGTGTTATCATTCTATCTTGTTATGCAGCATGTTGATGATGCTCTCTGAACTAGCTAAATACATGGGTCTGGGGTAGAGTTCTTCAGAATTGACGTGGCAACTCTACCGTGAAGTCAGAACCTCTGACTCTTGGACTTGTGATGTGAATCCTCTGGCCGTAACTCCAAATAAACCATCATGTGTTTGACATCAAAGCTACTGCTCCTACCGTGTCTCCTTCCTGAGTCGGTGACTCCCACTGCATAGCTACACAGAAGTTTCCTCTACAAATGTGTTTATGTGGATTCAAAAGTCGTAAATAATCTACAAAATGGAGGAGACCGATCTGATCGGAGCAACTGTGACAAATAATCCAACTGAAACCGGCATGGACAATGACTATGTTTTAAAAATGCGCTTATCCAGAAAAGCCCGGTTTGGACACTTTACGGGCAGAAGAAACATTTCTGTCTTTTTATGCCTTTAATAGCTACTAACTTGAATTGTTATTCAAATTAATTAATCAATTATATTGTATTTGTTATTGTAATGTAGAGACAAGGCTTTTAGTGACAATCATGTATTGCTTTACAATTATATGTGTAAAAAAAAAGTCTAAATATGATATTTGGCCTCAAATCATCTGAGGCCTGGGGCCCCCCCTGCGATCTTTGGCACCCCCCAGGTTGGGAACCACTGGTCTACAGCATGTCAGAAAAGACTTTTGTCTAAAATGTCTATTTGCATTTCCCACAGCCAAAGGGGATATACATCGATTGCTTCTGCTGTCCAAATAACGGTCCAGAATCCAAAGATTTTCAATTTCAAAATATACAAAAACAGTCAATCAGAACCACTTCACATTTATTATGTCATGTTATGTAATGTTTTATGTAAGGCTTGCTAGTTTGAGAAGTGACTCATGATTTGAATGATGAATGATTTTCAAATTAAATTATGAAACATAGTTGCAGATGAATTTCTTTCAATTGACTTATCATTTCAGCTGTAACTAATGATGAACTACAGAGCTTGTTCACTCTTACAAAGCCTTTTTAAAAGCTGTGATTATCCAGTTGCTCAAGGGCATCACACTAGATATTGTTGATGAAGGACACAGCATTACTCATTCATATTCATATACCCTCCCCCGCCACCCCTGCCAACATTTTGTCAACCCCTTGGTCGCAAGCACGCTTAGTCAACCGAACATGCACTTGTGCTCCTGGGTCTCTCACAACATCTTTTTTTTCCCAGCTCATAAATACGACTACACAGGTCACCAAACTCAGATGAATCATCCTGCTCCGCTGTCAATCCAATGTCTGTCCTCACTATCAGCTTTTGGCCAAATGTAACACTCGCACACAGCAAGCATTTCAAGGCAGCATACTTTTGTTTAAACAAAGAGATAAATAAAGACAAAGGAGAACTGAATTTGTCGGCCAAAAAAAAGCATGTTTTTGACAAGATTCTCTATTATCTGTCAAGGAGAACAACTATTTATCTCATTCATTCTTAACCATGGTGCCAGGTGTGGAAATATTTGTTATGTTACTAAGCTGGATTTGTATTAGCAACATTTACAGCTCATGCAGAACAGTAGTGTGAATTTAGTTCACGTGTCAGACAACCAAACCCAGCTACAGTATACAGTATTTACCTGGGACTACAGAAATGACAAAACGTAGGACCGACACTTACACTGAGCCTCGGCTGTGCAATAGGAACGTCGTCACCTCCTCGGTCGACCACGGTGTGCTTTTCTTTGACGTTGCCATTTTTGTAGCTCCTCCGTTTACAAAAATGCTGTGTATAAAAATGCTGCAAGCTTGCTTCTAGATATATATGCGACGCTAGGGATGATCTCGCGCGCAATCTTGTGATGATTCTCTCTGACCAATCAGCAGTCGAGAGTGTTGACGTCACTAGTTCAGCCCTGGCCCTGGTCTGAGGGAACCACGATTTTATGGGGCCGGAAAAGAGGGAAAAAGTACCCGCTAGCCGGTGCTATGCTATATGGAAAGGCCACCAAAAACTGGCCTGGCCGCTTGAGGACGATTAAGGACGCTTAAACGGGGCTACCCGCTGCAGTGGAAATGTGCCATTAGTCTAGATGTAAAATACACACAAGTAAAGGCAATAAATACGTGGTAGACACAGTTTTGATTCAATTTTGTTGTTTAAGTTTGAAGTATAGTTAAGTGTTCTGGCTTTAAGTTTAAGCTAAGTACATTCTACAG
The DNA here is from genome assembly GCF_902827175.1 of Gymnodraco acuticeps. Classification (NCBI taxonomy): domain Eukaryota; kingdom Metazoa; phylum Chordata; class Actinopteri; order Perciformes; family Bathydraconidae; genus Gymnodraco; species Gymnodraco acuticeps. The sequence goes on along the minus strand of NW_022991977.1, from coordinate 106,680 downwards.
TACGCATTTGTAATATGAATAGGTTTAGTCCTACACTGTAGTTAAAGCTGATCAATGCTATACTTTCTGTATAGTGATGATAATGGAGCATATATACAACTTTTGTTAAAGAATGTGTGAATTTACCTTAAGGACATTATGTATAGTCCAATTATATGTCTAGTGATTCAACTGCCGATGGACTATTCAAAAGCTTTTGAATTCAAGCCGCCATTAATCTTGACCTACAGCTGCATTCCACTTATTCATAAAAATAATAGCCATGCCTAACCTTTGTCTTCCAGGTGTCGGAGCGCTGCGTGGTGGCGTTGGTGCCCAAACAGATGTCTTCTTTCAATATTCCTTGCTCAGCCAGCTTCCCACGCAGCATCAGCAGATACGGTAAGTGCTGTTTCAAAAAACAAAATAAATACTTCATATTCATTCAGCTCACAGCAGTGTTGCTCCATCTGTTGCTGTCACTCATCAGTCTGTAGTAACGCACATTAGCAGATACTGTTTTACAGCACATTAAACAGAAAGAAGTGCTATTTTCAAACATATTCATCCAGTCTTATCACTTTAGATCTATACAAACTACTGATCTACAATCAGAGAGACACATTTAAAGAAACAACTAACACTTGTCTTTCATATGAGGTTTCAAAGGTTTTCAAAAATACACAAAACGGCAAACATGATGACAACAAGAACAGAAAGCACAAAGTGACAGAAAGTAAGGATCAGAGCCAGGATAGAAAACATGTCTTTAGTGAATGAGTGCACGTCTGCATCATTACTATGACAACCAATGAAAGAATGGCAGCAAATGATTACACAGTCTGAACACACAGACCCAACATGTTCACTTGCAGATCACAAAGAGACAATGCGCCTTAAATTCAGATCTGAAAGACAAATGTGCCTTTTCTTCTGTTATCAAACGAGATGTATTCTCTACAAACTACACCTAGAGCATTTTAGAATATATTTTTCTAATTATCTGACATTTGACCATCTAGGTGTGGACGTTTCCTTCCGCTCCACGCCCACCAGCCCTGACAGTCCCCACTCCCGTGTGCCCATGCTGACCCCTGACATGGAGAGTGGGGTCAAGGTTTGGCACTTAGTCAAGAACCACGACCACGGGGACCAGAAAGAGGGCGAGCGCGGCAGCAAGATGGTGTCTGAGATCTACCTGACGAGGCTACTAGCTACAAAGGTACAATATGGCTAGTTTGTTAGCCGACTAATGTTGGAAGTTAATGCAGCTATTCCTATATGAACAAAGGATAAGATGACTATGGGTATTGTAATAGGTGTCGCTCACAGTTATGAATCCACAGAGATTCATCACCCCTCTGTACGCTACCTGTAATATCTCAGTTAATGTTTTCTTTAGGATTGAATTGTTTCCATCTGACAGGTCGCCAACATGATGTTGGCAGTTCTGATTGAATTCCTTGTTTACGTCTCACAACTTAATACCTTTCGCAAAGTGCTTTTAGTTCATTAAAGTTAATTAATTAACATTTTGTTTGCCTTAAAGTATGTGGCAATGGTTGGCGGCACGATGACTTGACCAACAGTCTTGAGTCTGAAGTGAAAATCACAATTTCCCACAACAGTCCAAAACCCAAAGATATGAAAATATTTAATTTACAAAGATATAAGCGCGGCACTAGGATGGTTTCAGAGATCTACCTGACAAATGTGCAATATGTTACATAAATTCTAGTAAAAGGTATGCAGGAGATAAATATATTTAATAATTAAATGTTCATTTTTAACATGTTTGGTTACGCATTTCAATACGATATGACAAAATGAGAGGCAATTGATATCACAGAGTTCAGTTAGATTTAGGAATTATTGTATACAATTTGTACCAATTTTTGTCATCTTCAGTTGCCTTTTCTATGCATTTGAAGCCTTTCCACTTGGATTGAATGTAGACACCACAAGCAGTCAGCACTAGGTCTCAACTCTATGTTCTGTTTTCTATAGGGCACCCTGCAGAAGTTTGTGGACGACCTGTTTGAGACCCTGTTCAGCACTGTGTGTCGGGGCACCGCCCTGCCGCTCGCTATCAAATATATGTTTGACTTCCTGGACGAGCAGGCCGACAAGCACGGCATCCACGACACGGACGTCCGCCACACCTGGAAGAGCAACTGGTGAGAGGGAACCTTACTTAACTTCCACTGTAGAGACATATATTTTCTAGGGATGCACGATATTGGTTTTTTAAAACCGATACCGATAACTTCCTGCTTCTCAAGACCGATACCGATAACCGATAATAATATAATATATATATATTAAATGTACCTGTAGTTTTTGCACACATGGTGGTAAAAAAAAGACTAGTAGTGAGCAAATGACATGAGCATTACTACTATGAACAAAACAAAGCCAAGAACAGTTTTGACTCTTCAAAGTGACCATATTTATTTTCCCAAATAAACTTCTTGCCTTTTTCAAAAGCCTCGTCGATAGGTAAAAGCCCCGGTGCCTTTGCAGCTGGCTTTGGATTCGCCGCTAGTTTAGCAGCGCAGGCGTCTTCGTACGCTTTTAACACACCATCGTAGCGATGGCGATGTTTCAGGTGACTAATCAGGTTGGAAGTATTATAGCTCGTTGCCTTTTTCTCTCCTCGTGGAACTTCTGCATTGCATTTTTTAATACAAATAGCAAGCGAACTATCTAACTCTGAAACTTTGAAATAGTCCCATACTACCGGCGACATGTTTGTTTACTGTCCTGGCTTCACGGCCGCACACCATTTACGTCACAGCCAGGCATGAGTTAGGGAGCGCTGGATTTGTGAAGAACTCCCCTCTTCCTAAACCACTAATACCACAGTACTGGCAAAACGGGAGAAGCCGAGTGAAAAACAAGCGCCCCTCATCCCAATCCACCCACACCGCAGTATTTTTTCTTTTTTTTACCCAAAAAATATATTGTATATTATCGGGGCTATTAATACTTTTATCGGGTTTATCGGGATGACGTCATAATTCCTAATATCGGACCGATAATTATCGGACCACTAATATTTTCTATAGAACTTTTAATAAAAACAGGCAAAGCTCGGGGCCAAGTGAACAATTATTCAACCCTTAATGCCAGAGTGCCACCTTATCTTATTCTATGCTGCTCTTTGAAGAACTACCAACTTTTGTTCTATTGCACAAACTGTAATTTTATAAAGGTCACAATTAAAAAGACGAAGACTAAAATCTTCCCGTCTCTTACTCCTTTGTACACTCTACTCTTTTATTTTCCACAGCTTGCCCCTGCGCTTCTGGGTTAACGTGATCAAGAATCCTCAGTTTGTGTTTGACATCCATAAGAGCAGCATCACGGACGCCTGTCTGTCGGTGGTGGCCCAGACCTTCATGGACTCATGCTCTACTTCTGAACACCGTCTGGGCAAAGACTCACCCTCCACCAAACTGCTCTACGCCAAGGATATACCGCATTACAAGAGCTGGGTAGAAAGGTGTGTATGTGTGTTTGCGCCCATGCAAAATCAAATGCCATTCTCAAGGATATAAAAGATTATTGAATTCTCCACTGAGAAGTGATTGCTTGTCCTCGCGTCTCAACAGGGTCAGTTCCGAATCAGGGCCTATATTTGCATAGGATAAGGTTTGTATTGTTTAAGGTTGTTGTTAGTGTCAGGTTGAGACGTTATTTTAGGAGACAGAAGAGGCTTGTAATTCGAGAGCCTCAGGACTCTTGACGAGATGATAATGATAGTTGTCTCTGTCATAACCTTGTCACTATGAGAGGTCGTGTCACTATTACAATATTCTGTGTGTGGTTTGATAGTGCCTAAATACTTGTATTGTATTTGTACTACGCCAAACATTGGTTGCTATTTATTTATTTTTTTGACAAGCCATACCAGGTTTTGTCAAAACCGGTGGAGTAATACATTTGCCGTCACTTTTTTATCATTTACCAAGTTTACATAATTACACAGTCATACGCAGGGCTGGGAGGTTTACTTTAAAAAAAGGCATTCCGGCACAATTACTAGTTATATGTAAAATAAAGGTAAATCAGCAACCTAATGCCTTGTGTCACGATTTAAAAGTAATGTAACCTGATTACTGTGTCACTTTTGGTGTACCTCAATATCAAATGCAATGCCCATAAATGAGATAAGAGATATAAATAAGATAGCTTTTTATAAGGTATATTATGTAAGACAAAATAAAAATGTAACCGTAGAAAAAAAGAAACCAAGATATCTTTTTATCAACAAAGTGTCATCTTAAAGTATATGCTAGGCCTACAAGTAGGGATGCATATCGTTGACTTTTTTACAATACCGATACCACTGACCGATACTCGACCGATAGATATCGTGATACTTTCATGTTGCATAAGGGAAAAATTGAATAATACCGCAATTGCTCCCATGAAACGCTTTATGATATAGTTAACATGTCAAATGAATATTAAAATTAATTGTGGGACTTCGACCTTTTAGTACAGAACAAACAATGAAAAACACGTTTGACAACACAGGCTTGAAGACTGTACATTCCTGTACTCTGTACTGTATTTTATGTGACAGTAGAAAATGTTTTCCAGAAATAAACTTCTTGCAGTGGATACAGACCCCACCATCAGACTGGCAGTCATATGCAGCCACACTTTAGATTTCCGTGCAGACATTGAGCTAATGAAAAAACGAAAGCTAACCGAAAGGCTCAGACGTTCGGGAGGAAGGTGAAGGGCGTTGCTTGGCAATCAAGCCAATCACCGAAGCCATTGCAAGACGCGCAATCTGATTGGCTGGCGGATTGGGTGCGAGTTTAAGGATATTACGCCTCACTTTATAAAATAAAAAATATCGAAAACCGGATCTGATTTCTGTACGGTATACCGTAGCCGCCAGTAACCGGTATTTCGGTAATACCGGGAACCGGTATGCACCCCTAGCCTACAGAGTAGTTCTCATTCATAACACTCCGTTCGATGTCTCACTATGGGATGCGCCTCATCGCGGAGCAAACAGAAGCATCAATCTCATTACGCCAATCCTGATTGGCTGGTGATCTTGACATCAGCGTCAGGGAATTCACCCCCTATAAGTAGCTTGCGCCACGACGCATGCGTCATTCAAACACCTCTTCTCGCTTCAGAGCACATCTCTACAGTAGCCGGACAAGCTTAACAGTCCACAGACTGAACCCAAATCCAAAACATTTCGGTCGACGGACGCTCGCCGGCTACTCCTTCTGCTTCGCAAGAAGACGGTAATACTAACACCAGTTAGTATTAAAATCGACCTCGCCGTTTCTTTCCCCGGAAAGTAAGGTAAGGTTTTGATTATTCTCAAGCTAGCTACGCACCTGTTGCTAGCTAGCTTCCCCTTACTACCGACACCACGTTAGCGAGGACGCTTTTCTTTTTCTCTCTCACGGAGGAGAAAAGGATTAGAAGTATATTGACACACCAGTCAATATTCTTTGAGAACAAAGGACCCACACCGTCCCTTTTTCTCCGGATTAAGGACGGGTTGGTAACACTTTTCTCTCAACGACGTACCTGTTACGAGCGGGTCCTCTCCACGCCACGAGGCGAACAAGATGGACGCCTCTCCCTCTCACACCAGAGGTGTCAGAGACTCGGAGGCTCGGTCATGTGGCTGCGGGTTGAAGATAGCAGGCACAGACTCACACCAGGTCTGCTCGTCCTGCCTCGGGCTGGAACACGCCCAGGAGGCTATCGACAACCCCGGCTCGTGCGGGCATTGTGCCCGTTTCATCCGAAAGAGCCTCCACCGACGGCTAGCACACCAAACTAGCTTGTTGGAACAGGACTCCCTCATGTCCACTGATTCGCCGTTTGGCAATCAAGACACGGGGGCGTCCGCCGCAGAGACTGAGCCCCTCACTGTGTCGGTCTGGGGCTCACTAACAGCGGCAGCTGCGGAACCGGGATCCCACGCCGTGTCAGGCCGGGACCCGGTGGCGGCAAGAGATGCGGGAACGGAGCCCCACGCCTCACCAGGCGGGAGCTCCCGGCGAGACCTCACCATGGTCTCGCCCGCGGAGGATGTCCTGGAATTAGACTACATGGAGGACGAAGAGGACACCTCTGAGTCCCTCCTGTCTGATTCGGATGAGCAAGAAGAAGATATCTTCATGTCATCGGCTCAAACGGCAAAGCCGGGAGCGATGGCTGCTCTCCCGGGCGATAGCACACCAGCTTCGCCCTGTCTGAGCATGGACCTGCAGGCCGCGTGTCAGCGCACTGCGTCCAGGCTAGACATCCCGTGGCCCGAAATGGCCAAGGAGACTGCCAGGTCCCGTTACGAGGGGAAACATTCTTCCCAAGCAACGAGGACAAGGAGGCAACTCCTCCCGGTCTTCCCGGAGATGTTGGATGAGGTGTCGGTCTCGTGGAGGGACCGACCCTTTAGCAACAAGGCCCCAATCCAGGGTGCCTCCTCCCTAGACTGCGACGGTATGGAGAGGCTCGGCCTGCTCCGCATACCGCCGATGGAACTGCTGGTGGCAGCCCACCTCCTACCGAGGATGGGCCCGTCACCAAGCAGGAACCCCACGCTGCCAGCGAAGGTGGACCGTTTGACCATGACTGAACGGTCCTACAGAGCCGCAGCGTTGTCCGCCAGGGCTCTGAACGTTTCCTCACTGCTAACCGCATACCAAGCGGAGCTCTGTGAGGATATGTCGAGTAATGGTGGACCGGCCGTTCTGGACGAGTTGGCCGCGGTCACAGACATTTGTCTCCGTGTCCAACGCTGCGCCGTCCAGGCCACGGGCAAAACAATGGGGATCATGGTGGTGCAGGAAAGAGCTAGATGGCTCAACCTCACAGACCGGGAAAAGGAGGATGTGCTTGACATGCCCATCGTTCCCGAGGGGATTTTCGGCTCCGCTCTTGCCTCCATGCAGAGGAGATGCGAGTCGAAAAAGAAGGAGGACGAGGCCCTCCAGCTCTGCCTCCCTCGAAGGGCCCAGCCGCTGCCTTCGCAGCGGCAGCCCTTCGTCCAAGCTGCCCCGAACCCTGCTCGGTTAAAAATACCGAAAACGCAGAGGTCGCAGTCCGCCCCGAGTCCCCAGCCCAGGCAGGGGACGATGGCGAGCTGGCCTAGAAATTCTCCGGTTCCGGCTACAGCCCAGGCGCAGCCAACCCAGAATTTCTGCCAGCAGTCGAGGAAGAAGAAGCGAGCGGCGTGACAGCCCCTCCTTCTCCCCTCTGTGACAGAGCTGGAAGTCTACGGTTCCCCAGCTCTAAATGTGTTCCCGCCGCCTCGAGAGATGCCTCAACACCATCCTCAAGTCCGCATAAACACATGTCACACACTTATTGATTTTTCTGTCATAAAACATTTTCCGCTGACGCATCCAGGCTTCGAGCCAAGGGCGCAGCTCAAAAAAATGAAAAGAAAAACAATAAAAACAATAAACAGTCCGTCAACTGTTCCCCTTCTGAGAGCAGCTACGGCCTCTCTCAAAGGGCGGACAATTGACGGGTCTGTGAAGGCACCACCGTCACGCGCATGCGCAGTGCCGGCTGGGGCTGTAAAGGCACCACCGTCACGCGCATGCGCAGTGTCGGTGGGGCTGTAAAGGCACCACTGTCATGCGCATGCGCAGTGTCGGTGGGGATTGTCGAAAAAGGGCACCACTGTGTTCAGACACTAGAGGGCCCCATAACACAACAAATAGAGACTCAGAGGGGAAGAGACGTGACATCTCCACTGGCTCTAAGGAGCATGCAGTGGAAGATGCTCACATAATCTGCTTGGGTTTTCAAGACAGTAATACGGGGCTACAGACTCCAATTCGCTGTCACCCCCCCTCGCTTCTCGGGCATTCTGCATTCGCAGGCCCGAGGAGAGTCAGCCCATATTCTGGAGAAAGAGATTTTCTCTCAGAGTTAGGGCGGCTTCTATTCCAAGTACTTCCTCGTTCCCAAACGGGGAGGGAACGGAATTCGGCCAATACTTGATTTGAGGGCTCTGAACAAATATCTAAAAAGATATAAGTTCAGAATGCTCACTCACACACACATCTCTGCTGCGGCTCGTGCGACAAGACGACTGGTTTACATCAGTCGACTTGAAAGATGCGTATTTTCACATCCCAGTATATTACCCACACAGGAAATATCTGAGATTCGCATTTCAGGGGATCTGTTATGAATACAGAGTACTCCCCTTCGGTCTGTCTCTCAGTCCAAGGGTGTTTGTACGATGTACGGAAGCCGCGATAGCCCCATTAAGACAACAGGGTATTCGCCTGGCGACCTACCTGGACGACTGGCTGCTTCTCGCACAGTCGGAGCAGGAGGCTGTTACGCAGACACATGTCCTCGTAAAGCACCTGCTCAACCTGGGTTTCATAATAAACACAGAGAAGACCATGTTGTGCCCCGCGCAGACTATACTCTTCCTGGGTTTACGCCTGAACTCGGTGCCCTTTTCAGCTCGCTTGTCAGCGGAAAGAGTGAAAGCTTTCAGAGCTTGTCTCGCTCTTTTCCAGCTGCGCAAACATGTTCTCTTCAGATCATGCCTGCGATTGCTGGGGCTCATGGCGTCAGCCATCCTGGTCGTACGACTGGGACGCTTACACATGAGGGAGTTTCAGCGCTGGGTGGCCGCCCTAAAACTAAACCATCACTAAAGAGTGATGGTTACTGTGAAATGCGTAATGGCACTGCGCCACTGGCTGCACCCGACTTTTCTAGTACGAGGTGTGCCTATGGGTGCTGTCCTTTCACGGAAAGTGGTCACCACGGACGCATGTCTGACAGGTTGGGGAGGTATTTATGAAGGTCGCCCGGTGAGGGGTCTCTGGAGCAGAGACCTCCAGCGGGCGCACATAAATTACCTGGAGCTTTTAGCTGTGTTTCTCACCCTAAAACACTTTCTGCCTTTCCTCAGGGGACATCACGTCCTCGTGAGGACAGACAATACGACCATGATATCGTATATTAACCGCCAAGGGGGTTTGCGTTCTCTCCAGTTACACACACTGGCGCGCAAACTGATCCTATGGAGCGGTAGACGTCTCCTCTCTCTGAGAGCGACGCACGTACCGGGAGTGATGAACCTCGGGGCAGATCTACTGTCCAGAGGTATACCACTTTATGCAGACTGGACTCTACATCCAAGGATTGTGAGCCAGCTGTGGGTGCGTTACGGCAGAGCCGTGGTGGATCTGTTCGCATCGAAAGACAACGCTCAGTGTCAGCTGTTCTTTTCGATGCGCGATCTAAATGCACCGTTAGGCGTGGATGCACTCGCGCACGATTGGCCCCCGGGCCTTCTGTACGCGTTCCCACCCCTGGCTCTGATACCCCCAACTCTGGCCAGAGTGAGAGAGCAACGCCACACACTTATCCTGATAGCTCCGCACTGGCCAGCTATGTACTGGCTAGTGGAGATATATCAGCTGCTGTGCGGGCAGCCATGGCAGCTCCCACTACGCAGGGACATACTGTCCCAAGCGGGGGGGGCGATCTTTCACCCACACCCAGAGCGCTTGGCTCTATGGGCCTGGCCCGTGAGTGGTACAATCTGAATACAGTGTGACATGAAGCTGACCCTGGCAGCTGCCAAGCGAGCCAGTGGCACTCATGCACTATCTGTACAGTCTTCATGCACTCAGTTCGCCCCAGGGCAAACAGAGTGTGGTTGAAGCCCAACCTTGCCTTTATCTTAAGGCGGTTGGTTCAGGTACCACATTTGACATTGAGGCATCCTCCCCGCCACTGTATTCCTCCGGGGAACAGCGGCCGGATTTGCCGTGTCTAGCCCGTGCTGTACGCACGTACAGGGACAGATCAAGGGTGCTTCGTCATAATGACCAACCCCTTGTGTCCTGGGCTAACCCTTATAAGGGCAAGCCTGTTACTAAGCAACGGCTCTCCCACTGGTTTGTGGAAGCAATTGATTTGGGGCCCATACGAGTCAGAGTTCGCAGGCACCCTCGGGTCCGCGAGCTCTTTCGACTCAGGGTCTGGCTGCATCCTGGGCTCTGTCCAGGATGTCTCCCATCCAAGACATTGGTGCAGCGGCGAGCTGGTCCTCGCCGCTCACTTTTGTCCGCCTCTTAACAGGTTGGACGTTCTGCTCCCAGTGTGACTCAAGCGATGCTGGGCACCTGGTTGAGTCAGAGCTCTACCTGTTAAGTTCTGGTTGGTTTGGTGATTTTCGAGATAAGCTCGTCTGACAATACGGGAGCTACAATTTCCCATAGTGAGACATCGAACGGAGTGTTATGAATGAGAACTATAGGTTACTTACGTAACCCCAGTTCTCAGAGTAACATGAAATGAGATGCTCACCAGACGGCCCTCCTTGCTATGGTGAAGCGAGAAGAGGTGCTTATTTTGAATGACGCATGCGTCGTGGCGCAAGCTACTTATAGGGGGTGAATTCCCTGACGCTGACGTCAAGATCACCAGCCAATCAGGATTGGCGTAATGAGATTTATGCTTCTGTTTGCTCCGCGATGAGGCGCATCCCATAGTGAGACATCTCACTTCATGTTACTCTGAGAACTGGGGTTACGTAAGTAACCTATAGTTTCAGAAGCTGTTTTAGTTCAATATATTATTAAAAGCAACCAAAGTTTTTATGTTTAATAAATAAGGTGTAAAGCTATTGCATTAAAAGATCAAAAGGAAAATTAAGAAAAATGGAAGAAAACCAAAAGGAAAATTCAGATAGTACAACTTAACAATATATTGATCTTGATGTTATTGTAACACTGTAATTCTGCTATAAATTCCCATTTTCAAAAAATGTACCAGTAATCTGATTAAGATTTTTCTTTTTATCCTTTTTACGTTATCCTGTAACATGTAATCCATTACTCTCTGGTCTAAAGCCTGCTCATACAGGGCAACGGAGTCATGTCCTTAGTTGATGCAAGTAACACTTGGATTGGTTCATCAGATCTCCTTGCAATGCATTAGTATACAAATGGCATTGCATAAAGCTATTATTGCAAATTGTGGCACAATTAATGATGCTGCTCTAATAGGGTTGGAAGTAACAGCTTTCGTAAGTTAAGTCATATGTGTGTTTGTTTAGCAAAACAGAGTTCTGGTGTGATTTGAAATCACTGTGACTGAATGACTGAACCTATGAGTGATGCCTTTCCTTATTCCTGACAAAATGCCTGCCTTTAGATATTCTTTGAGCTCACACAACAGTAGACTGAAACTAGGTGAGGAGAAAAGCTTTTATATGCATGCCCTTGACTCTGACTGTGTGTGTGTGTGTGTGTGTGTGTGTGTGTGTGTGTGTGTGTGTGTGTGTGTGTGTGTGTGTGTGTGTGTGTGTGTGTGTGTGTGTGTGTGTGTGTGTGTGTGTGTGTGTGTGTGTGTGTGTGTGTGTGTGTGTGTGTGTGTGTGTGTGTGTGTGTGTGTGTCTCTCCTCTCAGGTACTACGCTGACATCAACCGCCTGCCTGCCATCAGTGATCAGGATATGAATGCCTATCTGGCTGAACAGGCCCGCCTTCACTCCAGTGAGTTCAACATGCTCAGTGCCCTCCATGAGATCTACACTTACGTCAGCAAGTACAGCCAAGAGGTGAGGCCCAGTCAACACTCTGTAACATGGGAATGTGCTGGAGGGGTCCTGATGGTGTGGTTAGCCGACTGAAGTTGGAATGTTTGTATGTATGTTAAAGCAGCTATTCTTATAGTGGCAAATAATAAGATGACTATGGGTGTTTTAAACGACAGTTATCATGAGACTCTGAATCTTGGTTAAACCCGTTATACGCTACGCACCAAACTGCAAGAAATTCCCAAATTCCTTAAAAATACTCGTGAAAATTACCTCAGTAAATATTTTCCTGACGAATCAGAATCAGGTTTGTTGCCTGGTGTATAGTGGTGCAAACATAAACACAGTATGAGGAAATAAGTTGTAAGAGAATGATCATGAATTAGAGGGATTCAAAAAAGTTGACATTAAAAAATAACAACAAATGTTTAATATAAATATACAATATCTAATAACTAAGTACAGTGAAAATGTGACAAAAGACAGTTTATATTTTTGTTTAATTGGAGGGCTGTGCAGATTTGAAAATAGGTAGTGTTGTACAGAAATAGAGATGTTCCGATCCCGATCCCCGGATCGGATCGGCCCCCGATACTGGGTTTTAAGGTGGATCGGGATCGGCAGATCCAATTAAATGTCATGGCCGATCCATAGTTAATATTTCCCATGATTCCATTGTTACGTTGTTACGTTGTTTGTCGTTGTTGTTCTATTGCATCAGCCGCCATTATCGAGTTGGAAAAGTGGAACGGACACATATCGTTAGCTAGTTAAAATGTCTGCAGTTTGGCATCATTTTAAAATAACTACAAGTGAGTCGCCGACTGCGACATGCAAAGTCTGTGGTGTGGAAGTCTCACGAGGTGGTGCTAACAGGGTCTCCTACAACACCACAAACCTAATAAAACATCTTAAAAAGCACCACCCCGACGAACACGCCGCCTACTGTAAAGCGACAGCGTCTGCGACTGATGGACTCCATCAACAAACACTGCGGGACAGCTTGAAACGAAAGGCTTTACTTCCTCGAGACTCCGAGAGATTTCGCAAGATTACTGAGCTGATTGTGGAGTGCATAGCAGGGGACGACCAGCCAATTTCACTTGTGGAAAACTCCGGTTTTTGTCGTCTAATAAATTATTTGGGTGCCTGTCTATTTCTTAATGTATACGAAATTAAATGCTGTTTGCCAACACAAAAAGTGATATCGGAAATCGGTATCGGAAAACCGGTATCGGGAAATATCGGGATCGGATCGGAACCTATATGAAACAAACAGCATTACAAACAAACATGAAAATATCGGAATCAGATCGGAAGCTAAAAAATGAGATCGGGACATCCCTAGAAATAAGCTAAATATTCGAAGTGATAAACAGTGCTCATAGTATCAAAAGAACAAGATATTGTTCTGATGATGTATGGTGAGTTTATTGTGTCAATCTGCCAGGTCGCTATCACGGGGTGTTTCTCAATGTCGAGTACGCTTGCTTGGTAACACATATCTTGCGAGCGCCTTGCTTCAGAAGCGAGACAAGAATACTTCCTAGCCTCGGAAAACGAAGAGTGGAACAGGCTAGCAAGTGTGCGTCATATGAGAGGCCCCGCCTTACATTTTCCGCCACAGATTTGGGGAAATTGGTCCGTGCGCAAAGCATTGTGGGGATTTTAAGACCGCGGAGTCTACAAATGTGCAGCCTCGAAATTACGAATTACGCCGGGCTCGGTAGAATTCCAAGTATGCTGGACATTGGAACAGTCCTTCGGCGGCACTCGATGACGTAGTATGCTTGAAATAGTGGCTCTGGTGCAGCTTTACTCGAGATTGAGAAACACCCTTGGTGTTCTCAGGTCCTTGTTTTCGCAATGTGCTTTCAGTTCATTACAGTTCATTGATAAACATTTCAATTGCCCTAAAATGTTTGGCAATGTGTGGCAACATGATGACTCGATCTATTCTTGTTCAAAGTATTGGCCTATAAAATGTCTGAAAGAGTGAAAATCACAATTTCCCGCAGTCCAAGGTGGCATCTTCAAATGTCATGTTCTGTCAGTTGAAAGCCCAGAAATCTAAGATATGAGGATATTTCATCTACAAAGATATAACCTGGAAAAGCAGCTACTGCATGCATTTGAGCAGCTGGAACCGGTGAATGATGGTTTTGCTTATATGTTTACACATATGCACCAACTTCTGATCAATCAAATGATACATTCAAATTGACAATATATTAGGAGCTAACAATCAAGTGCAGCCACATGTACAATACTATTAAGTGTGGAAGTTGTTGGTGTTGTAAGTCTGTTTTTTCTGTATTTGCATATTTGTATGATTCCTATTTCTGAACAATAAGCCTCAGTTTCATAGTTTGTGCCCTTGTGTGTGTTTTTGTGTGTTTTAGATTATTGAGGCACTGGAGCAGGATGAACAGGCCCGGAAGCAGAAGCTGGCATACAAACTGGAGCAGATCATCGCAGCCATGTCTATAGAGAGCTGAGACACCTCCATACAGACAGACACACAAACACTACAACACATACTTTAACCCATTTGAGTCTTAAACCCATCAGCAACACACGTGGTACTCTCATGCACACGTGAACACACACATACAATCACACCTAAGCACCTATACACACACACTCAAATCCTGATGTACACTGTCATTGCAGACTCAATGGACCTATTGTATAAACAAACGAAAGAGATTAATACACGCATACAAATGTACATACACACTCCGCAGCACACAGATCGTCCCAAAGCACGACTTTTGAATCCCATGTCATCGTTTTTTCAGAAGAAACTCCAGCAGGCAAACACCCAACTTCTAAAACGCTCCTATAGAGAGACACAAAGACGATTTGGGCCATCACGGTTGCTGAATTTGCAGCCAATTCTTTTCCGCTGGGTAATGGTTGTCTTTGTAGTCGGTGCTTATACTAAATGTGTGTGTGTGGCATGGCTGGAGCTCTGAAGAGAACAGCACTTAATAAAGAATGACTCAACTTGAAAAGTCACTGGAGGAGCTCAACAAAGACAGGAGCCAATTTAATGGGATGGCACGTTTGGCGAGACAGGATTCAAAGTACTTTTTATATGTCAAAGATGAAGGACTCTTGTTCGCAGTACATATCACGGGCTTGGACTGACATCGCTGTTTGGAGCAGAGATGTGTAACTTTGTGTTGCTAAGCCTTTCCCTATTGCCTTTCAAAGGCTTACTAAAGAGAAAACTAAAGACTGTGATGCCATTACTTTTCATTTCCACACTTGAAGCTCCCTGTCCTTGTTTTAAATGAAGATTTAATGAATCGCAACTCCGCCAGGGATTGAACAGTACACAATTTGGCATTGAAAAAGGTGAGGGTCTGGCTCTACAGCACTGCAAACCTTCAAATATGAAATATATGTAGATATATTTCAGGACCAAATCCCGGGGTTTTTGTGCCAAATATAATATGTCTCATGTTTCATTCATGTTAAATGCTCCCGTAGAAGTTATTAATAATACATGTCATTGTACGGAAAAGATCCCATTTAGGATAGGACATGTTGTACAGTGATGATCTATAGACCACCAATTCAGCCGTTCAAAGATAAGTGGAGACCAAATTGAACTGTAGCAGAAAGCATGATTAATGATGCTTTAAGTCTGATCAGGAATCAGATTAGCCAAGCCCTGGCCAACAGCACCCCCCTCCCCCTCCCCTGTCTCATCAGTCATTGTTTACATTAAGCGCGATACTTGAAATTCACCGAGTGTACGAGATATTAAGAACACCTGCTGCTCCTGTGAAGTAATCCGATCAGATTAAGTTTGATGAAGGCTTTGATGCCTTATTGATCCTCCCAACATTTTTTATTTTGAACATAACCTGGAAATGAAATGTAAGAAACTCGCTGGGAGGAGTTTTCTCCCTGGAGATATTATAAAGTAGGTGATTTTAATATTTTGTCCACAGAGTGGATATATGATTATTGATACATGTATTTGGATCAGCATATGGTCCTGTTGCTTCACAGCTCTTAACATCCTTCAGCATAAACTTCACGTGTTTTTTTTTTGCGTCCATATGTACATTTGACCTGATTGCTTGCTTTATCCTTGCTGCTGTATTTATAGAGTGCCATATCTTAAACTGCAAACGATTATCATGATGAAAAATCCAGTCTGAGGCATTGCGGTCATTCAAGGTTTTTAGTTTTGATTGTTTGTATTTCACCCATTGCAATGCTGAAATATGAACTTATTTCTGTGCTTTAGGCTGTTTCATCGCTCAATGTAAAAGTCACATGGACTGTCTATCAGTGTCTTTCCGGAGCGAGCGCTGCTCCTTTTACCATTTCAGTATCAGTGGGGTTAATGTGCTCCCCACAGGACCTTTATTCATGCTAATCTAGAAGAGCAAGATACAATTATATAAATAATAAATACATTTCCTGTTAAGTGTTGAAATATGGCAGAACTCATCTGTTTCATGTGTGGTTTGATGGTGATAATTTATAAATGTGTTGTGCAATACACTGTCAGACATTTAAACTGTAATGTTTTTTAAACTATATATTGTTGTAAAAATATTGTACATAAAAAAACACTCCTATTTTGCAAGCAAAAGATTCACTTTGTACTGTTGTTATACATTAAATGCGCAGCTGATGAAAAGGATTTTCGCCTGGTTTCTTTTCTGGTGATGCGAAATTCTGAATAAAGCCCTTGTTGAATAAACTGTAAAGCTTTTTGACCTTATAATACTACATTATACTAATACAATGAATGAATACAATGTCCTTGGCGTAGAGCAGTTTGGTGGAGAGATGATTGTCCAAAGCATCTTAAAGGAATACTATTCAGGAATACTGACTTTCTATGTTGTTTACTTCAGAGACAAAGGTCTGCTGTTGTGAGAAATGACGTCAGTTCCGAGCCAATCTGAACTCTGCCACACATGACTGGATAATCTATTCTTATTATGTTAGTGGACCACTAGCATGCTAATTTGACAGTTAAGCTATTATTGGCTTTCCTTGAAAGGGTTTTTCTTCAACATTAACATAATTGTTGGACACATACACAAACGGCATTAGCCATCCTCTGACATCACCACCCGCACGCTTTAATCCAGTTTTGTATCAATGAATTGCTGCAGGTCTCCCTTGAAAAAGAAATCGTTGATCTCAATGGGATTTTCACCTGATTAAATAAAGGCTACAAATGAGGAATCCATTATCCAAGAAAATAGTAACCAACTGATGCTCCAACATTATTCATCATAAAACAGTAAAGTTGTGAAGAGCTTTTTTAAAATATAATATTTTTGGTGCTTTGGTATGTTTTGGTGCTCAAAATGTAATATTTGAACATAAATTAACCACACATTTGGGGACATTATAGTTTATAATACAAGTGTTATTTGAAAAGATTGTATTTGTTATTGTGCTTTCTTTGCTTTCGCCGGCCAAGGGACTACAGATATGATTTAGCTTAAAACCAACATTTGATACGGTCCAACAAAAATTGTGACAATTATGTTTAGAAGTGTCCACGACCCCTTCTAATTTAATAGATATATAAGAAACAATGTATTTTTATAGAAAATTGCACACACTTTTCATTTGGCAGAAATTGGGCGATGTGCTACCAGGTTGGGTTAACAGGTAAGGTACACAACATGTACCAATGTGTGACGGAGCGGGTCACAGAGTGACTGACTCCGCCACTGACAGCCGACACACACACACACGCACCACACACACACCAAACATTTCCTGCTCTCTTCCGTCAAATGAACCATGCAATTTCTTATTTATTTTTACTTTTGTTAATTATGGGGAATGATTGTGTTAAGAGGTAGTTAACCTGTTTATGTTTGGGTCGGATTTGTATGTTGAAATGTGGTTTTGAGTTGATTGTGTCACCTGTTGACGGTGAGCCTGTGGGAGGGGCCATGGGTTCAAAAGGGACGGTGTTGGTTCCTTGTTTTTTTTTTGGACTGTGTCACTCTGAAGAATGTTGCAGTGAAGGCAACAGCTGGGACGTGTTCGGGGGTTTGTTGCAGAGAAGGCAACAGCCAGAACACGTTTACTCTGAAAGAGTGATGAACGGCCTGTTTTTGTCTTTTATTTTGTTTGTTTATGGTATGCTGTTTCGTATATTTTTTGTTGCTGATATAAATAAAGTTTTTTTAAGCTTAAACAACCGACTAAGCCATGTATCGAATGGACGAATTGAACCCCGTCACACAATGGAACAGTCAATTCATACCTTGTTTATAATAAAGTACAGATAGTGGTATAATTAATTCCGGAAGTAACGTTGTTTGTGGAAAATGTTTTTTGCAATCATACAAAGGAAAGCTGGTGTTTACAAATGCAGGAAAGGGTATATTTGAACATGCCTAGTCTGGCCAGAGTAGCACATTTGATATCAAAGAAGAGTTGAGCTTGTGAAACAACAAAGAAATATCCTGAAGGACATAAGCTTCCCTTTGAATTTTATGAAAGACAACAGCATGTGATATTTACACTGGCGTCATACTGTGACAGTATTTGGTGTGGCATGCGAGCAGCATATAGGAGCTGTTATGTGTTTGTGCCCTGATCAGGCGCTCCTAGTGTGATGTGTCATGTCTAGCTGTAGTTTCCTGTTATGGTTTTGTAGTCCTTATCGTTTCCCCTCCAGGTGTACCCATTTGTAATTAACCCAGGTTTGTCTTGTCTCGTCATTACCTCATGTATAAGTATTCTGCCTTCCCCTTTGTCTGGTGCTGATCCTGTCTGTGCAGTATGTGTTCTTGTCTGTCATTACTTTATATTTCCTTTGTTCAACCATGGTGGTAATTATTAATTAAATTCTTTTTTGATTACTTCGGCTACCGTCTCCTTTATTATGTTGCCTTGACTCGACATTGAGCCTGCTAACAGTCAATGGTAACGTAATATGGGGGCTCGTGCCAAACTGATTTGAGCAGGAATTTGGTGGTGGCCGCTGAGCTTAGTCCACACTTTGAATTATGGTTGACATTGTCGTGTGTGTGGCCCATGTTTTATACCCTCTTGGTAAATAATTCTCCAATAAGGAGCGTTTTCATCCAGCTAGGGCAGCTGGACCATTTTCTATGGTTCCTTCCTTCGCCTGGTAGACATACCGTCTATGCTGGTCGGGGTAGTAGGAAGACCCTGTCAGGCTCCTCCTAGGCCGGCGTATGTCAGCTAGTTAGTTATATAGGGGGTCTGATAGTGAGGGATGGAAACGTTTAAGGGCTTTAGGTTTTTTTTTTTTTTTGAACACACGACAGTTGTTAATCTCTTGCGAATAATTTTGAGTGTGGATGCTTCAGAAGGTCATACTGGTGCTCTTCTCTATTTAGTGTATAGCGGTAGGGGAGCGGTGGCCAGAGTTATTAAGAACAGGCTGTACAGACGTGTAGGGTGAAGCCGGTTTTTTTTTTTTTTGTGTATATGTTAATTGGTTGGTCGTATATGCTGGTGGAAGCGGGGTTGGTTCTTTAGTTTCTTCCTTCTCCGGTGCGACGGTACTAGGGCAGGTATGCCTGTGAAGGTATGTGATTTTGTGGCTAGGCCAACGGTCAACTTGTTGGGCTTGTGCACTAAGGAGGAATTATCAGGGATAGCAGAGCATTACGGTGTCAGGCTTGCCCCGAGCATGAAAAAGCAGCAGCAGCGGTTAGCGCTGGTGGAGGCTTTGACCGCCAAGGAGGTTATGGAGTGCTCTGTGGGCAAACCTGAGGAGGAGGAGGTAGTCACATGTGACCCGGTTTCGGAGAACCAGGTTTTGCTGAGGAAGATGGAACTAGAGTTTAAATTCGAGCAGCTGAGACATGCAGAGCGGTTATGCGCTCGGGAAGCGGAGGAGGCAGAACGTGGGCGCGTGCATGAGCTTGAGCTTGGAAGGCGCGGGGTAGAGGCGCGGGCAATGCATCTTGAAGCTAGGTTCGATGCTACTAGGCACCTACGTCTGGTCCCGCAATTTTCAGAGAAGGATGTTGACAAATATTTTTCTATGTTCGAAAATATAGCCACAACTCTGAAATGGCCTAATGACCAGTGGACATTACTTCTCCAGAGCGCACTCACCGGGAAAGCACAACACGTTTACGCGTCACTTTGCCCAAACACCCAGGATTACGCCGTGGTGAAGGCTGCTATCCTTAGGGCTTACGAGCTTGTGCCGGAGGCGTATAGGCAGAGGTTTCGCGCTCTTAGATAGAACAATGTGCAGACCTACGTGGAGGTTGCTTACGAGAAGGAGC
Organism: Gymnodraco acuticeps; assembly: GCF_902827175.1. NCBI lineage: Eukaryota > Metazoa > Chordata > Actinopteri > Perciformes > Bathydraconidae > Gymnodraco > Gymnodraco acuticeps. The sequence continues at coordinate 86,854 of NW_022991977.1, read as the reverse complement.
TGTTGTTTGATCGTTGGTGCGCGTCGGAGAAGGTGGACACTTTGGTTAAGATGCGGGAACTCGTGCTTCTTGAGGAGTTTAAGTCCTATTGTTTGCCCGATAATGTGGCGATGTACATTAATGAACATAAGGTGACTGAGTGCTCGGTGGCTGCGAGCCTTGCGGATTAGTTCGTGTTGACGCACAAAGTGCTCTTTGACAGACCTAATTATCCCGTGCGCAGTGTGGAGAGTAGACCGAGGTGGGGCTTGGGTGACAGGCCTGTGGCCTCTGGCGGTGGCAGTGTGGGCGAGGTTGCTGAGCGGGGAATGAGGGGAGAAATGCGTGAGTGTTTCCACTGTGGTAAAAAAGGCCACATAAAGGAGAACTGTTTTGCCCTTACCCGTCCCAGTAAACAAATATCGTTGGTAATAACACCCACACACACATCTCTGAGTAGGGATGCCCAAAGGGGTGAGGATATGAAAGCTTACTTACCGTTCATCAGTGAGGGGCTTGTATCCTTGTCCGGCGAAGGGGTGAAGGTTCCTGTGACCATATTAAGGGATACGGCTGCGTCCCAGTCATTTATTCGGAGAGATGTGCTGCCTTTTGACAGTGGTTCAGAGGTGGATGCTGGGATAACTGTCAGGTCTTTTGGGATGCATGTCATGGAAGTTCCGCTTCACACTATCCATCTTACATCTGAGTTGGTGTCGGGGCCAGTGGTAATTGGGGTGGAAAATTGTTTTCCTGTCGAGGGCGTGTCATTAATCCTCGGGAATGATCTGGCAGGGGGTAGGGTCCTCGTGAAGGCAGATGTGACTTGTGTGCCAGCAGAGTCTGGGGCGGTGGATGTCCTGGCGGATGCGTATCCGAGGGTGTTCTCCTCATGTGCAGTCACGCGGGCCATGGTTATTAAGGCTCTGGCCGAGGAAAAGGACGACGTGGACTTGTTTGATACCATCATAGCGACTGTTAACGGGTTGCCTGAGTGTCGTGACCCACTTATGGATAATCCCCAGGGTGCAGTACCACGGGAGCCTGAGGTGGAGGGGGCGCTCCCGGGGCAACCCGACTTGTGGTCATTGTCTCAGCTTGTTCCTGAAATTGCCCCTCTTGAATGTGATGCTGTTCTTCCATCTATTCCAGCCGGTCTCAGCCCTTTACTGCCCTCTACTTCCTCGTGTGAGTCTGCCAGTAGCGCGGCTGGGTTTTATTTTGCTCGCGAGGAGCTTATCGCGGAACAGGGTAGAGATCCAGGCCTGTCAGGCCTTTTTGCGAACACTGTGGGAGTGGGAGAGAGTGAGGTTTCTAAAAGTTGCTATATCCTGAGGGACGGGGTATTGCTGCGTAAATGGTCTCCTAGCCTCGACGCGTCAGCGGAGAATGATTGGAATGTGGTGACGCAGGTTGTGGTTCCGTTTAGATACCGTCACGATATTCTGTGTTTGGCTCACGATCACAGGCTCGCAGGACATCTGGGGGTCAATAAGACATATGATAGAGTGCTGCGTAAACATTTTTGGCCAGGGTTGAAACGGGATGTGGTGCAGCACTGCAGGGGTTGTTCAACGTGTCAGGTGGTGGGTAAACCTAACGGGGTCATTCCACCGGCGCCACTCTACCCTATCCCGGCAGTGGGGGAACCTTTTGAGAGGGTTATCATTGATTGTGTGGGTCCACTCCCTAGAACCAAGGCAGGTAATAGCTTTCTTTTGACCATTATGTGTGCCAACACACGGTTTCCGGAAGCGATTCCACTGAAACGGATAACGGCCAAAACAGTGTCACAGGCCTTGGTGAGGTTTTTCCCCGTTTTTGGTTTGCCTCGCGTGGTACAGTCCGACCAAGGTACACATGTTTTATCCCGCATCTTCTCGCAGGTTTTAAAGCAGCTGGATATATCGCATCGTTTCTCTAGCCCATATCACCCACAATCCCAGGGGGCTTTGGAAAGGTTCCACTCCACGCTAAAAACAATGCTTCGGGCGTTCTGTCGTGACACGAAGGACGACTGGGATGAAGGGGTTCATTTAATGTTGTTTGCCGCAAGGGAGGTGGTGCAGGAATCTTTGGGATTCAGTCCTGCAGAGCTGGTATTTGCGCATTCGGTTAGGGGGCCGCTTAAGCTGCTGAGGGAGAAGTGGTTGGGGGAGAGCGAGCCGAAGAACCTGTTAGACTATGTCTGTGGCTTTAGGGAGAAGCTGAAGAGGGCATGTGAACTAGCGAGGACAAATCTGAGTGACACACAGGGGAGGATGAAGGGCTGGTATGACAGGAAGGCTCGGGATAGAACGTTTGTGCCAGGGGAGAGGGTTTTAGTGTTGTTGCCTGTCCCAGGCTCCAGCTTACAAGCACGGTTTAGTGGGCCGTACCTGGTTAGAGAGAAAGTAGGGGATTTGGACTACCTGATCGAGACACCGGATCGTGGGCGGAAGACTCGCTTGTGTCATGTTAATATGATTAAGCCCTATTATGTGAGGGAGCCTCTGGTGAATCCTATTGACAGTATTGTTGTTCCCTCTGCGAGTGTGTCCACTGTGCCGGTGTCAGTTTGTATGTTGGCCCCATCTAGCGTTGATGAGAGTAATGACAGTCTTTGTTTTTCAGAGGGGGTTGGAGAACTGGAAGATGACGTCATTATTCCGTCCAAGGCGGTCGTGGAGCGACGGTTGACAAACACAGTCATTGATCACTCTTGACTGTCATCTTGGCCATTTATCAACAACGCAGCGAGATGATATCAGGCGTTTGGTTGGGTCTCATTGTGAGCTGTTCTCCGATATTCCTTCGCGCACTAACGTATTACAACATGACATCGATGTGGCGGAGGCATTACCCATTAAACAGCACGCGTATCGCGTGAATCCATATAAGCGGGCGCGGTTACAGAAAGAGGTGGAATAGATGCTCACTAGAAATATCGCTGAGCCCAGTTTCAGCCCTTGAAGCTCGCCGTGCTTATTGGTTGATAAGTCAGACAAGACAGATAGGTTTTGTACGGATTTTCGCCGGGTAAATAACGTGACTAGGCCTGATAGTTTTCCATTGCCCAGAATGGAGGACTGTCTCGACAGGGGGGGGGTGCTATTTATCCATGGGGTGGTGTGGGGGTTATGGCCGTCCATACCGGTGCTGTTAGTACAATTCGTATTTTTTATTGTGCTAACAGTATTATTGTTTCTTGTTTCCTTCTTCTGTTTATGTTCATTCCCCCATTTCACCTTGGGGTTATGGACATAAAGTTGGGTGTGGGGGTGTTATGTGTTTGTGCCCTGATCAGGCGCTCCTAGTGTGATGTGTCATGTCTAGCCAACACATCCTCACTCCCAGGTCGGCCTATGTTGACGTTATGTCAAGTCCCCTGTCGGCTTTTTCCAACGCAAGGGTGGGGGGCCTTAGCGTCCATTTTCAACGCAAGGGGGGGGGCCCTTAGCGTCCATTTTCAGCTTTCCGGGATGTCCATATGCTTCTATAGACGCTCATGGAAGCACGGCATTCGTTTGTGTCGGCTGCCCTTAAAGGCAATGTGAGCGTCCATTCTCATTGGATAACGGAGAATTGTATACCCGGAAGTAAGTATTCCCCTTACTGTCGATTGATTTTACAGTGATATCTGCACTACTCATCGACTAAAAAACACCAGATTATCCTTGTTAATTACACAACATTGATTGGTTTAAATTGTGTGCAATGCTTTTGTATTTTTCCCCTTCGATTCGGAGAAACAAATATGTTTTCGGAGTAAAGGATGGCAGAAGACACTACACTACCCAGAATCCCCAGCTATCGTTTGGACTACACCATGTGCTCTGTTTGACGTCACGTGATCTTCAAATTTCTCCCTGAAGAAAAAAAAAACAAGGCCGAACTTCGTTTTATTCTCGATGGAAAATGCCTATTTTAAAGTTAGTTTGGCCATTAAAATGCGTTTTGATGTCATTTGATGCGAGAAATATGAGTTGTTATTTCAGATTATGTGTGCAGTGGATGTACATGATCTTTAGTTTGCTAGTTATTACGAAGATTACTTCAGGAAATTGCGTCCATAACGTTTTCATTGTTACCAAGGTGGTTGCTAGGGACGCTGCTATCGATATTATTTCTGTTATGTTGTGTAACTGTTTAATGGTGTTATCTTTATTGCTACCCCCTTCCCCGTCAATGTATAGTGTTGGTCCACAGCGAAAACATATTAGTTTAACAAAATCCGCATCTAAAGATAGCCTACGTTATTTTCCCCTGTGCAATTCCAGTCTCACATCTCACAGCACATCGTCATTAACAAATAACGGAAACAGACCGAAAACATTGAAAAAAAATACAATAATACTTTATTCCGAGTGTGCTTGCTTTTCTCTTTGGAAGTCATCACATAACGGCATTGTAATACACGGTTCGGCTGCATTAAATATTACATATCTGCCGTAGTTCTGTATTTATAGAGCCCTGATGAGAAGACTTCTAGACAAACATGAGGAACTGAAAACGTGACGTGGATCATAAATATATCAGCCATTAAACAACATCTTACATTTCTTTTCACACAATACGTCTCCTTGCAGTATCAACACTAATTCGGCTGACTTTTATATTTGATCCAATTGGTAGATAGGCTGTATTTACACCATAAAGGTGATATAAAGGGACACCTAGTGGTTAAAGCATGTTATTGAATTTCATTATTTTTATCATAATAGGATCCCTATAAAGTATATTAATTACTCGTTATTCTCTACTAATAGTTCATTAAAGACTGTATATAATGACTATTTTGCACATCCCTTTCAAGATTTTCTAAGGTTTATTGACATATCATATAGGCCTACACAACTATGGTGTAGTTATGCATTGAATGAAAAACTTGGGTCGCAGGTTCCTCAATAGTGCATAACAAGACATCTATCAATATGTGTGCGTACCTCCAGCAATGTTAACTATGTTGAAGCACTTATTTTTAACTGATATTATACATAATGTATTATACTCTTATAAGATGTATGTAGATATTTCATCTCCGACCTTGTCAGGTATTGAACAATCAATAAATAAAGAACACAGAATTGTTGAATATAAAACACAGAATTTGTGTGATTATACTAAATGATTTACAAATAAACACCACTGCATATTTAACTGTTACACATGCTGATGTAACGCAAATGTTCCAACTTGAGATCAATAAAGTATACCTTATCTTAAGCTGATCGATGGCTATACTGCCATATTTGCAAAATGTGCCTCTGAACCTTAACAAGTGCATGTTTCAGGCTTATCAATTAATGTAATGTAATGTAATGTTATCAATTAACAACAGGGGTCACAAACATAAGACCAGCTGTTAAATAAAGCTCTTCTGACCTTAGCTGGCATGTGTGTATATATATATATATATTAATGCTGCCCATTATGGGCACAAGCAATTTTCACCCATTTATTAATTATATGTTTTAAATGTGAGTGTTTCCTATCCCCTAACCTCCAGGGATGTACACAGTTTAATACTGGCAACTTCTTATTATGGGAAATACGAAAACGTCTTTTAAAACTACAACTCCCAGTAGAGACGTGCCATAGATACAGAACATGTTGCGAAACAGAATAGCCAGCATTTGTAGTTCTGGGGACAGGGTGGGGGAGGGGGGACGCGGTGGACCCGTTCAAATCCAGTTTTGGACAGTCTGCGTGGTTCCATCCCATTTCAAGTGCTGTTCGAGGCTCGGCGTAACCCTCGGAGCACACTCTCCAATCACAGAGCTTGAGGACTATCACGGGGTTTGTCAAACAGAGCACATGGTGTAGTCCAAACGATAGCTGGGGATTCTGGGTAGTGTAGTGTCTTCTGCCATCCTTTACTCCGAAAAAACATTTGTTTCTCCGAATCGAAGGGTAAAAATACAAAAGCATTGCACACAATTTAAACCAATCAATGTTGTGTAATTAACAAGGATAATCTGGTGTTTTTTAGTCGATGAGTAGTGCAGATATCACTGTAAAATCAATCGACAGTAAGTGGAATACTTACTTCCGGGTGTACAATTCTCCGTTATCCAATGAGAATGGACGCTCACATTGCCTTTAAGGGCAGTCGACACAAACGAACGCCGTGCTTCCATGAGCGTCCATAGAAGCATATGGACATCCCGGAAAGCTGAAAATGGACGCTAAGGGCCCCCCCCTTGCGTTGAAAATTGACGCTAAGGCCCCCCCCCCTTGCGTTGGAAAAAGCCGACAGGGGACTTGACATAACGTCAACATAGGCCGACCTGGGAGTGAGGATGTGTTGGTCTAGCTGTAGTTTCCTGTTATGGTTTTGTAGTCCTTATCGTTTCCCCTCAGGGTGTACCCATTTGTAATTAACCCAGGTGTGTCTTGTCTCGTCATTACCTCATGTATAAGTATTCTGCCTTCCCCTTTGTCTGGTGCTGATCCTGTCTGTGCAGTATGTGTTCTTGTCTGTCATTACTTTATATTTCCTTTGTTCAACCATGGTGGTAATTATTAATTAAATTATTTTTTGATTACTTCGGCTACCGTCTCCTTTATTATGTTGCCTTGACTCGACATTGAGCCTGCTAACAGTCAATGGTAACGTCATAGGAGCTCATGAGCACTTGCCATAAGTAGCGCAGGATTTATTATTCATGTTTAACCCTCGGGGCTGTGGGCAAGCAGAGCAGAGGGGGGAGGAGGGGGAGGACTGCATCTCTCCCAACATCCAACCCAAGCTTTACCTGTCAGATCCACGTGGGGGTGGTATCAATGTATCGGAGGGTCCTCTGTACACCTGCCAGGCTATAACCCCTCGTCTTTCCTCTATTCTCTCTTTGCTTGTCAGAGTGCCAATCAGCAGCCAGACATTCCCCCTCACTTGCTTCACACACGCAGAGGAGGATCATTAGGACTCAAACCTCCTCTTCTGACAGCAGAGCGAGCCACGGGATATCGTCTTGATGGACACCGTGGTTGGATGGTGCCTCACAGGTTTATGGAGCTACTACAGCCATTAGAAAGCCATTATTCTCCTATCAACCCCTGACAGGTGTCACAATATCTCCATCATGCCTTCGCCAATGATTGATGTCACTACATTGTAACGTACAGTAAAATAACAGCGCAACACACTTTTCTCATTTCTGTGAGATCGCTTGTAGAACTCATCCTCAGCTTCTCCTGCTGCTCAAGATATTTCATTCAGTGGAAAATTGACCTTACACACAGACTGCAGATCTTGAAGAATAATTCAAACTGTGGCTCTTACTGTGGAGTGAATACTGAATGGAAAAAAGGCCTTGGATTTTCTATACACCTTCAAAAACCCAACAGAGGCGCCTTTCAATGTCCTTCAGCTCACGGTAGCGAGTGGTTAAAGGAATATATGTAAATAGAAAAAGGGATGGACACAATAACAGGAATGCTCACGATATGTCTGTCACAAGGCGAGTGTTTAACAAGAAAATTAACTATTAGTCAACTCTGACATGTTTAAGATTTCCAAAACTGAGCACTTTGAGCCAAATTCCCTGGTTTCATACCCTACATTTTAGGACTCTATCCCTTCCTTTGTTATATATATGCGTAAATGTAATGTCTGTGGGTTTAAGACTACTGGATTAGGGTGGCCGACAAGTGCAAACAAGCTACAAAAAAATGTCCATTGCGAGAATCCCGCTGCACTTTCAAAACAGATTTGCAAATAAAAAAACACTACTTTGGCAAAGCACATGCAAATGAAGAAACATCTTCAGCAACTTGACAACACATGCGCAGCATTTAGAAAACATTCACCAACTTCAGAAACATGCGTAGCTTTTACTAAAATCACTGCCAACACAAAACCCTGTGAATAAAAAAGAAACACTGCAAGAAGCTCAAAACACGAGGGAAACGGGGAAGCCCACAGCTGGGACCGGAACGCTTGTTGACATTCTGGGATTATAATGTTGGCATACTGTCACTGTTGGCAGAGTGAGATTGTTTCATTATTGTAAGTGTTTTGTCAGTATTTTTGAAATGAGGAGGTTAGCTAGCTATCGAGCTTACAGTAGACCTGCAATGAAATAGGAAGGAATACTGCGATCACATTGTGAACATAAGCCAATAAAACGTACATTTTAGGTAGGTTATTGTGCTAGATTGCATTTTAACTGAACATACACATCTTTTTGTAAACAGTGGATGCTTTTCCTTGGTGGCTTTAAGCTGGGAAGAAATCCAGCATCCACTATCAGTAGGTCCAAATACAAATGTGTGGTACCTTTGTTTTTTTCTTTCCATAATGGACACTCCCATTACCGGACAATCAGGCTTCAAATTCCCTGAAGCACCTCTGGAACGCAGCCTCCAGGCGATGGAGGTCTGCAAGCATCAGTCTCCTGCTGCTTTAATTAAGTGCAGACTGCCTTATCAGAGCGCACACAATCAAGCAGGCTCTGATATGTTTGTTCTTCCCAAGGACAAAAGACAGCTGTCTAAACCAGGAAAGCAATCCCAGATGACTGTATAGAATACATCTCAAGGGACCACAGCTCAGCCTCTATCAGTAACAACTTGTTTCAGGATTTATTGGATGAGCTAAACCATGACGGCATTTTATTTCCCCAATTTGCTGTAGTAATTTATCTTTTGTCCACTAGCAACGACACTTGCAGACTCTGGCATAACTGCCTTCATTATTTACCACCCAAGTATAAAAGCTGAATTCTTTATATACACTCCGGTTGAAATGCTTCCAGTTCCACAAAAATATACAGCATGAACAATAAATTAAGGATTTAATGATGTGCTGGTGAAGCTAATGTCCAGGAGGTTGATTCGCAACACTCCAGTCTAGTGGTGCCATCTACTGGCCAGAGTTATTATCACAGGCATGAAAGAGAGTTTTTATTTCTTTCACTGTTAATTCATCTGTTTGAGCACATACTGGGAGAGGGAGAAGGATCATGTGACAGGCCGTGAACATGTGGTGCATGAAGAGGACAACAAGTGTCTGTTTTAGCAGAGCCGTGTGTGTGTGTGTGTGTGTGTGTGTGTGTGTGTGTGTGTGTGTGTGTGTGTGTGTGTGTGTGCGTGTGTGTGTGTGTGTGTGTGTGTGTGTGTGTGTGTGTGTGTGTGTGTGTGTGTGTGTGTGTGTGTGTGTGTGTGTGTGTGTGTGTGTGTGTGTGTGTGTGTGTGTGTGTGTGTGTGTGTGTGTGTGTGTGTGTGTGTAACATCTGCAGAGCCATGTGGTCATTGAGGTCATGACCTTTCTAAACACAGGCTTTAGTCAAGACACAGACCTATTCTGAACCCACACTCTGCCCTTAGAATGTGAAGGACTAACACCGGGGTAGACCTTGACACCAATTTCGTTTTGAGAAGAAGTGACTTCATCTTCCTTTCCTTCCAATTTATTTTGTCCTCTTCCCGCTCATTGGAGGGCAGAGACCTCGCTGCTCAGCCCACGGAGGTAACGGTCAACATTTGCTGCTGTTTGAAATTAAATCCCCTCCCACTACTCCCCCCTCCTCCGCCCCTCACTTTCCCTCCTTCTCCAGCACTCCTGAAATCACTCCAAGACAGGCTCCCTCCTTTGTAGCCAATCGGTAAGCTTGGTGGGATTTATGGCACCCATTTAAAAGTGTATTCCAACTTGTATGTGTTTTATGGGATTGTGTAGGCTTGCGTATGTGTTTGTACAAATAAATAAACCAACATTTAATTAAAAACACCCTCTCAGTAAGAGCTTTAATTAATTAATCTAGCAGCGCATGCCAATTTCTCTCCTCGTTTATTCATTAAGTCAAAGCAGAACCATGAATCTCAATAGATAATATATATTTTTAAATTATGAATGGGGGCAAAGAAATGGTCTTCACACAAAAGATCGTCACATTAGACAAGATGCCGTTTTACAACTTCCTGTCCTATGTCCTGCCTGGGGCTCGAATGCTCCGCTGCTGGTGAACTCTTGCTCTCAGACAGAATAACAGCTAACACTGAGAAACGTATTGAACTATAAACAAAAGTCACTGTCATAAGATACTGAACTTACATGCATCAGTAAGGGCGGCTATACATTCTGTGAAAAATAAGTCCTTTGAGAATATGACCTATGGAATATTCTTCTAATTAGCTCTCTAGTTAGTGAGGAGGATCTGACTTTTAAAGCAGATTCGTCAGCCAAGCCTCAGCGATCATTGGGTGTCCAATTAGCTTAAACTTCCATGACCGCAAAATAAGTCTTCATAGATAAAACACTTCCAACCTTTTGTCTAAAAGACATCCCAGAAGTAAAATATTACAGTAAGATTCAAGCTATGCTGTTACTTTCATCTGCAGTTTGGCTATCTTTACCTCATTATCAGAATCAGAACTGCTTTAGTCGTCCCACAGAGGGGACATTACGTTACAGCAAAAGTATCAATATATAGTATAGAGACTAAATGAAATACTATTAAATAAAAGGCATGCATAATATTAAAATATGAAATGTTGTTTTCTGTTCATATTCACAGAAAGCACAAGATGTGCGCACGTTTTTAAATACACTTTGACAGAAAGAAGAAGACAGCGAGTAATGGAGTTATACCAATTGTTTGGCAAGTGCTTAGGATTTTTGTGGTCTTAAAAGTATAGGGTGGTTCTAAAGGGGACTCCTTGTGAGAAAGTACAAGCACAACACTTTTTTTAAATATGAAATGAGGTTTCCTTTATTCTCCTGAGACACTACTCCATACATTTTAGAAATCATTAAAAACACAATACGGTGAGTCTGCACGGAAATGTAAAGCACAATCCTCATATCTGGTTGAAACGCATTTGCAAGCTAAGCGAAAACACACACTGCTGTCAGAAATAATCTACAGCACCGGCAGATATATGATGATGGCAATGTACTGTTACTGAAGAAACACGGCTGCAGCTGAAAGAAAGAAATGGGGGCTATGTTTTTAAACTGCATAATCTTTAACAGATGTGCAGAACAGTCAATATACTATAAACAAATAAAGCCATATGAAGCAAAGGCCTATAGGCTTTGAATCACAGGATGCCAATAGTAGAAATGCATTCCAGATTTGCTTTATGTAAGGTTGTTGGAGGAATGCTCGTGCTGTCTGCGTTAGTTTCCTGCTCTGTTACAAGTTATTCAGTGACACCTTATCTGAAACGTCGTCGTCACAGAGAAGACAGATTACCTTACCTCCGTCTTTTGTTTTCTGTGTATAATGATATGCGGTAAAGGGAATCTTACTGTACTTGTACACAACTATTCCCAGAGGTGGGTACGAGTCATTGCAACAACAAGATTCAATACCTTGCACTCAACTCCAAAGTCATAGTTGACAAGTCCTTAACTTCGAGTTTCGAGTCCTAAACAAGTCATAATATGCTCTTCACCAATTTGACTGCCTGTTTTGAAGTTTTTTTTTGTTCATGTAAACAAAATTATCTTTTTTACGACTGTCATTCAGTAACTTTAGTTTGCCCCGTTTCTCTCCTGCAACGATATTGGATGCCATTGGATTGGTTTAAACAGCATGAATCGTGGAAATCAAGTGTCGATTTGAAGGGACTTGACGATGTGATTTTTGACCAGGATATTCATTAATTTTTGGAATCCTTTTTTATCTTTGAGCTTTGAAGAAGGTTTTCTAAGTCAAAAGTCTAAGTAAAGGCACAATCCAAATTGAGACCAAGTCTTTTTGATTTCGTCAGGATGAGTTTAAGGTCATTTAATTAATTAAGTCATGTGACTGGAATCAAAGTGTCTCTTTATTATTTTCTTCAACCACAATGACTGAAACATTCTAGAATGAAAATGCACAATGCCTTGAAGTAAGTTATAAAATGTAAAGCAAATGAAAGCACTATGGACCTTTCTAGAGTGAATGAATGAGAGGTACAAGGTGTTAGAAAGTAAAAATAAACTGCCAGGGTTTGTGTAAAAAATGTGCCTTACTGCCATTAGAGAGGAAGCTGTGATTCACGAGGACTCAACTAGCCGAAATACTTTTTTGGCCAACAGTCTAATGAATGTTTTACTGGGGTGACAAGAATACTGGTGTCCAGCTGTGGCTGCTGTAATGGGCCCGGCGCTGATCATTGAAGTTGGAGTTTTAGCTCATCTCGAGTCACAGTGAGGGAGCAATTGCCCACCTCAATGCCCTGCTGTTTGAGCTGAATATCTGATAGTTGTCTGGAAAGAAGGAAGGGGTCTTACAGGGAGGAAATGGGGTGATGTGGGGGAAGGATGGGGCCAAAACAGGGACAGGGGGACTATGGGCATTGGGACTGGTATCAAATTACAAGAGCATTTCTAACAAGCATGTACGAAGTGGTCTAGTTTGCTTTTCTCGACTTGCTGTCGTTTCTACACTTTTTCTTTGTCTCGGAGGGTGTGGTGCTTTTTTTTTTTTCAACAAGTCATTTAGCATACCTTCGCCAGTGGTTCCAGATGTGTGATTTACAGAGAGCATGGGAACAGCTAGCAAAAAGAGCTAACAAAAGTGAAGCAAAGGTCCCCAAATTGCAGGGGGAGGAGGGGGGGCTCTCAGGACTCTGTTGACGTGTGAAAGGTTTAAACGGATCCTGTGGTGTCTTCACTACTGAGATGGCTGGTGTTGATTGATGGCCTGGCTGAGTGGTGGGGGCTTCGGAGCCAGTGAAATGGATTAGTACCATTAGCATAACAGTGGATCACACTTTTGTTTCCAGTATGAAATTCAGCTCCACAGTCTATCTCCATAAGCCTATTAGGGACCAGGGTGTCACCCTTTTGTCAACGATCACCTTTCATTGTGTGGTGGATTACTGCTCCCATACAAATAGAGTGCACTGCTCAGGCAGACAATGTAACTCAGTGCTAAAAGATGGAGTAATCAGCAATCACCAAAACATATTCTCTACTTCACTTACATGCACTCTTAATATGTTGGACTCAAGCCCTCGAGCCGCTTATATATGTATATAAGTGTAAACATTGATAGGTATTCAAAGAATGCTGGGCATAGTTTTTTAAAATATTCAACATCCCAACAGGACCCAGTTCTCCTCCTTCCCTCCATCCGCCTTCAGGGGTGGGGGCACAGAGGAAGGGTTAAAGTAACCAGTGGAAGACGGGGTGTAGGGCTGGGCCTCGGTAAGAGAGGAGAAGGGGGAGGCTATATAAAAACTGACAGAACACAAGTGGTGCTTTATTCACACTGTCCCGCTCTGGGTAAGAGGAAACCCCTAACTGCTCCAGCTCAACCAACTCAACCTTTTTCTCCCTCCCTTTTCGCTCACAGCCTTCGGACGTGTGCACGCTTGGGACAAGAATGGCAGCATCATCCGTACAGAAAACAAACGGGCCCCTCAAAATGTTGCCGTTTGCATTGCTTCTCATCGCCTCCTTCTTAAATGGTGAGTAGTAAAAACATGCTTTATGAATGAGGGTAAACTTCTCTGAGATCGTAAGGCCATCCTTAGGGAGGGAGGGGGGGCCAGGAGGGGTGGGGTCGGGGGTGGAGGAGTGTTTGAATTGTCTTTGAGTTGAAACCAGGTTTTAACCCTACAACTCTTTTACTCTCTGGAATCTTTTTATGTCCCTAAAACAGATCTATAACTGGTATTCCTTTTTGAAACAGTTTTAAATATACCTCCTCCTTCAAGATGCAGTCAGAAAACATTACTTTGGAGAACCTTAGCTAACAAAGGGAATGTTTTAGAGAGAGGTTTGAAATGTGTATGTATGAAATGATGATAATAGATTTCCAGATCTCTATTCTGAATTTATACATTTACAAAATAGAGTCGTTTTATCTCGTGAATTTACTTCTTTTTTTAATCTGTTATTATTCCGATTCAAACTATTTTTGAACCTCTGGCGCTATGTTTGCTATTTCATTGAGCGGATTCCCACGATCTTGAAGGACTTTGAAAATGTTTTGTATTTATATTTAGCCGTGGAACGCGAGATCAGTTGAAGTGTGTGTGAGAAAAGGGTGTGGAGTATGGTCGTTAATGTGCGTTTCGAATGTGGCCGTGCTGATATAGTGGGAGCTTTATTGAGGCATCGGGGACGACTGTGGCTGTTCAACTATGTGTAGAGACGGCTCACATGGCTGAGCTCTATATACAGCAAGAAGGGCTCATCTGGAATGGAACAACTCCATCCATCAGCTGTATTAAAACTATCAACAACTTCCTACTATCTCATCTTTCTTAACCAATCAGAAGGGTGGGACAACAATCTAATTCAGGTTTTGTTTCTGATATTGTAAGATTTGCTTTTTTTCCCAATGTGTATATGATTTTCCTCTCACTTAAAGGATATTTAGCCTTACTTTAGTTTTTTGTCAGTAGTTCAACCCAAGAACATTTAAAAAAACGTATACGAGAGTTAACCAAGACCATAAAACCAAGAGCACATTCTTTTTCAAATGTAAAACGTATTGCTTGTACTTGCTTAAGCATTACGATGTAGATATATACAGACTCCTGGCAGGCAAATAACTAGGAGATGTATCATGTGGTGAATACAAATATCTGTGAAACTTTTTAGACGGATGATTGTTCCATCCTTCAATAGTGGCCGAGCCAAATCCAATCAAAATAAACACAGAGAAAGACCAAGATGTCAAAAGAATTGCGCTGAGAACAAACTAAAGCTTTATTATCATCTGGAGTGCTCTGTGTTGTGGCTGGGAATGAACCCCACGCTGAATAGCTTAATTCAAACCTCCTGTCTTGTTCATGGGATATAGCTTATGGGAATGAGATCATCAGCAATGAAAGACATCTGCATCGAAAAATTGCCTGGCCATAATTGTAACTTATAGTTTCTGAACCAGAGAAGAAGAAAAACCTCTTTACAAACACTACAATGTTTAGCTTTTGAAAATAACCCCGGGTTGCTAAAACATAGCAATGTGTTACAGACCGCAGTTGGACCTTGTGCCTTATACAGCAGACAAATATACAGCAGATATTGGAGAGCAAAAACAAAAGGAGAACAGCAATGTTTAACTCTGTTTCAACTACAGGATAAACCACCTGTCTCCTCTCTGACAGAAATCCCTCTTGCAGTATTATTTTGTAAACCCAGGGGAGGGGAGCGGGGCCGACTTACGCAAGTAGAGGAAAGATGGGCTTACTGTACAACTTTGCTGTGATGAAGTCGGAGCGGATTCACAGATGTTAGTGAGTGTAACCGTTACCCAGACAACGTGGAGGTGGGTTAATGTAACAGAGGCTAGATGATCAAAGACTCTGGGGGAAACCCTTTGTGAGAATGTTGGAGATTTCTTTTAGAAAAGCAGTAAAATGGTTAGATGAAGCAATGAACAGGGAGTTAAAGACTCCTTTGTTTTTGATCAGTTTGCCTCATGTGTGCAAACATGACATTTACATTTCTAAAACTGCACTTAAACACAATTTTCACAATACAGTTTCAGCTCAGTCTGCTGTGAAGTGGTTTTTAGGAGGCTCTGTAGTTAAGCAACAAACCCTGCCCAATTCCTCTGCCAACCCAAGAGCATGTAATTATGTAAATCATTGTTTGAGCTGTACCCATTGAATGGATGCACCAAAGAATCACAGAAACAATGTCAACAACAGAGTGTTCTGTCCTCTCGTGAAGAAAGTGGCACAGAGCGGGCCAAGTCAAATCCAAATGTCAAGTGAGCCAGCGGTGGCAAGTAGATGCCTGGACACACACCACACACACACACACACATACATAAGACCCTAGTGTACTTGGAATAGTGTTTTTGATCCACGCCTAATAGGAGGAAGGCTGCTTTTCCACTTAACAGCTCTGTCTTTGATCTTGTTCCAGACTATTTACAATGTGTGTATTCTTATACAATAAGTGTAGACATGCCAAACAAGCTTCTTCATCAAACAACTAGGTGCCGTTATGTGCTTTAATCAGAGAATCAGATACATGGAAGGGAAGTCAGAGCCTGAGTATCAGATGGCAACACGTCCTGTCAAAAAACTAAATGAAACTTGTGAGCGAACAAATCTTTGCACATCGCCAAAAGTGCACTCCAGTTTGGCGCCTTAATGGCCTACTATTTTTCACTACCACCCCTAAGTGTGTGTGCAAGTAGTATATTTCTTTGTAAGATATAGTATGCCTGAAAATCTCTCTGGACAAAATCAATGTTGAGCCTCTGCTATTGACGCCCAGATCTGCAACAGGATCCCGAACAGTCTACCTGCACACACTCAAACCAGACAGGCTCATTCAAGGTAATGCACGAGGCAGTGAAACTGTAGTGGGGCAAATGTGACGATGTGACGGTGTGTGTGTGTGTGTGTGTGTGTGTGTGTGTGTGTGTGTGTGTGTGTGTGTGAGTGTGTGTGTGTGTGTGTGTGTGTGTGTGTGTGTGTGTGAGTGTGTGTGTGTTAGGAGGAGGAGGGGGTGATATAATGCTCCCAATTGAAAGCAGATGTCATGTTTCCTGATTGTGGTCCCTCAGAAACAGGCATCATGCTTTGGATAAGGGGGCTGCCGTGGCCTCAGGGTGGGGGGGGCTGCCGTGGCCTCAGGGTGGGGTGGGCTGAATGCTGCAGCTGGGCAGCTGAAGTAAGTGCTGCTTCAACAGGCCTGATTGAAACCATGAGATCCAGTTGCTTTTCAGCCAAGAGGGAAGAATGGGCAGGGTTCTGCTATTAATCGCTGTGGCAGGAACGACAGGGGAGTGGGGGGGGGGGGGTGCACTGGGGGTCAAGATAGTGGGGTCAGCGGTCTGTTGTTTCAAAGAGGATAGAGTTGCAGAGCATATTTAACCCTGAGGGATGTAGCTCCAATGTCCCATTCCTCAGCACGCTATTACCTCGCAAATTTAGATTCTTCAAGATTTGACTTCAGATATTTAAATCAGGAAAGTAATCTTTATAAGGGAACAATCTAAATGGATGATGCTTTGAGGGAACTCCTTATTGGACTAAATATAAGGAGAAATATAAAGAAAGAACGGTTTTATTATTCTATTTTTCAAAATATAAACATCTGATTAACTGCTAGGGCTTCGATTGAAAGAAAGTGAACCATATTAAGCTTTTTCTGTCCTTTCTTAGAGTAAGTTTTAACATTAAGAAGATAACATAGGACTATATTGCAGGATAATTACAAGAGGCCAGAATATCTCTAAATAAAACGGGTATTAAAGACTGATTATTTCACTTATTGTTTTGTCTCCACCCTCAGTTCTACTTTGAAAATCCATGTGGAGA
Organism: Gymnodraco acuticeps; assembly: GCF_902827175.1. Taxonomy (NCBI): domain Eukaryota; kingdom Metazoa; phylum Chordata; class Actinopteri; order Perciformes; family Bathydraconidae; genus Gymnodraco; species Gymnodraco acuticeps. Next base: position 69,667 of record NW_022991977.1, on the reverse strand, counting down.
GTGCTGGAGGGCTGGGGTGGAGGGGGTGTGAGCTCTTGGATCAAATGTCTATTCAATAGATGCCAGAGTGACGTCAGGGAACCTCTGCAGAGGTGCTCTGACATTACAAAGTTGAGCCAGGTCCAGAGGCAGCAGCAGAAAGAAAATTACACTTAATGGCCGTTAAATTAGGAACCTTTCGCAATTTCTCAACATTCAATTCCCAGATAAGGTCCAATAAAAGGATTCAAATGATGTGCTGTTCATGCTGCCCCTTCCCACAGACCCCACTCAATCAATACTCTGGAAGAAACTCATACATAAAGTACACAAAAGGAACATTTGCAGGCCATGAAACCCTGAGAGGAAAAGAGGAGGCGAAGTGTTCTAAGAGTGTTTATAGAAGATGTCTGGCTAGAGACACACTCTATTTAGGGAACCTACATGTAGCCTAGAAAGCTGAAAAATAGGTGTTGACACTAGTCAGAGCTGCAAACTTTATTTATGAATAGAAAAATCTTTGATAAATGATATGATATTAGGGTTGGATCGTCATTGTTCAACAATGTGATAACTATTGCATACAACATATGGCAGCAACTTTGACTGGGTGGTCCACTAACGTATGCTGACCATTATATCCTCACCATGCCCCATTACACAGCACAGGATTTTCCCCAACAGAAGCAGAGAGAGCCTGGGGGCCCAAAGGTGGAAGGCCATATTTTTGGGGTTTAACTGGGACTGTGGGACAAAGCCATGGGAGGGTGTACCCATTCAAAACACCCAACAGCTTGTGCATGTCTCAGATAGAAGACACACGAGAGAGCTTGCACAGTTACAGATGTACAGTGGTTGCAGATGTATGCGCTACACTGAGAAGATGGCGTGCAAAGTTGCGCAACATGGGGAAATTACTGTACATATTCATGAAATCATCCGTGGTTAATTAAACAATCCCCCTCTTTGAGATTATACTACAATGTTTTAAAACATGTGCCTTTAACTTTTCTCTGGAAACAAACTCAGAACGTTGATTGAAATGCTGTATATTTTGGTATTTGGTATCACATAAAAACCTTTAGTTTTATAAGCAATTCAACTTAATATGAAATACTTTCTGTCCATAAAAGGAACAAGAAGAAATTCATGTAAAAAGCGGTATAGGAGGTTATGCTAATAAAACATTTGACATGTGAAAAATGTGTTGAGAAGCAAGCTGTATAGACTAAAAACAGGTGACGCTTTCGGGTTCATGGTAGGGAAGTAGTTGTTGCCATATGTCTCTAGGCATGTTGCTTTACATGAAACATTTTGGAGGTGCGAGGACTGAAGCCTACGCCTCACCTCGATGGAAGCCTGGGATTACGTAGCTGTGCGTGACTAGGAGAGGGCGCGCAGACGGAGGGAGAGTCGGGAGGGTGGAGGGTGTTGAGCTGCAGGCTTGTCTTCTTCCAAGCCTGCCACATTTTTCCATCCGGAGTCCCAAGAGATGGGGGGGGGGGGGCGAAGCATTTCAAGACTGCAGCCGTCATTCACAGCAATCTAGTGGGAAAATCTTCAAGAGAGCAATGAAGTCAGGGCCGGGCTGTATGACATATTATGGAGTCAGGGCCGATTAGGTTTGCCGTGTTCGTGCGCTGATAGCAAGACTCACGAATGATCACTGATTTCTTGGACGCTTTCTGACATTACACACAAAGAAGGAATAGAAGTCAAGTCTGTTTGTTGTGCAAGGGTCAGGGGGTGTGAGCTGATGAACAGTATGTTTCAGTGGAATGGTTTCAGTAGAATCAGTGATTCATCACCTTTAGCTGTGGCTATCGTTGAGTAGTGGGGAAGTGAGATGGTGATGGGTTACACAGACAGGAAGTGTGCTGAGCAGGGCAGCAAAACACACCAAGACACCTCTGTGTTAATAACAACAAAGTTAGAGGTCAAGGCTTCAATTTCATTCAAAAGAAACCAGTAAACTGCATGCAGTTCCCTTTGTCTTCATAAACACTAAAACATCATCATCAGAAAAGTCGCAGAACTTCATGGTTGTTGTGCAACAAGCCATGAAAAACAAATCTAGAGTTGGACTGAAATTGCCTGAATAAAAGCAAGACTGGAAGCTTTCAAGTCTAGAAGAAAAACAAAACAATAAAAGGGCGGTGACTCAGATCTTACCGCTTCTGCAAATGTTGGTCATAAGTGGCAATTACTGTATAGCAGAGGTTTCATTCCATCTGAGCTGTGGTGTGTCAGGCAAGTGTCTGTCTGTAATGATGAATGCTGAGAATGCTTACTGGCTGTGTATTAACAAAAAGACACATGGTGTTATTGTGTCTGAAGATAAATAAGGATGTTTTGCTTTATGAAAATGAAGCAGCCCAGTTTTACAAGAGTGCTTGAGATGCCATGACATAATAAGCTAAATACTTGGGAAACGGTGATCTTTTACAGTTTGGATTAAAAAAATCCTAATCTTTCAATCAGGTTATTCAAACAGGGAAATTGTGTTTCATATAATGCCAGTTTGATTGTGGTTCTCTCCATTTGAAAAAGGAAATGTGAATTCATTTCCTCTCACTCACCACAGCATCTCCCCAAAATCCCATCAAAGACTCCCCAAACCCTAAACTGTAACTGAAAACTAAAATATAGCCATCAGCATCAATCTTGAGGCGTTATTATTTTACAACAACACTGACATAGCTTTACTCCCCATGATGCTACAAATCACCTGATAACAGAAAGTGATCACAGAGGCTGAAACAACACATTTCAGCCTCTGCACTCTAACACTGCTGTGTGTCACATTTGTATGGAAAACCCTGATTTATGCAAGACCATGTCACCCATTCTGAACCCCATCCTTTCCGGTAACATAAACAGATAGACCACACAGGGACGGTGAGGGGTGGCAGCTGTAGGCTACAGGCTGCAGACTCCAGGTCTAATGGACAGACTTAACAAGGTTAGGGAGTCCTTGACCTGTCGCTGGTCCACACCCACGCTAATGCTCCCAATGGTACACTGGAGTCGGGGAGGATTGTGGGACGAGGCAACATTCTGACTGCATAGTGAAACCTGACCATGTGTACCACAAAGCTTTCTGGGCCTTTTATTGTGGGCTTGACAAGGGCAAGAAAGTAAAAACTGCTTTAAAGGTCAGTGGCTCTGATGCATTTTCTCATTTATTTGAACCAGTTACAAATTGTAGACTTACTTCCCGTTAGACACAGAATGACAGACAGCTGCAGTTGACAGTTGCTGGCACTAAAGCATGCCAAAAGACCTCCTGGGAGATTATACTGCCCCATGTGCTAGCACGGCACACACACTGTTTACTATGTGCTGGTGGCACCTGCCTGTCACAATGATTTATCTGAGGAAGTCAGTGGACATGTGTCACAGTGCCACCACTGTGTGAATGTGTGTGCCTCAAGTGTGAATATCTCAAGTACTGACTAGAGACAACCATAAGGAGACTATAGGGTGTATCAGTGGTAAAAAAAAGAAAGCTATATTGTACAAGGAAGGTGCAAGAGGATGACAAACATGCTTTGTTATGGTGTCAAATTGTTTAAATAAGTTGTAATTTAACACAAGAGGCAAGCAGTCAAGGAAATATCATTTTGAAAACACTAAACATTCTAATCTGTTCTACATTTCAAACTATTAAAATCTATGTTTCAGTTTACCTCTGATGTACAGTACATGGTGGAAATATCTTGATCAGATCAGCTATGTTTGCTCGGAAAGTTTGAAAGGAATTTGAAGTGTGCTCTTTTGTTAACCTAAAAATACTCGCACAGAAAAAGACACAACGGCTAAAAACAGTATTGTAAACAAAGTGTGAATGGCAGTAAGAGTTATTACAACAGGGGGAAGCAAACTTGGATTAATTAATAACATGAAATCAATCACAAACTCAATCTGGCAGCCAGTGCAGGAAACATGGTAATGAGATCTGCAGAGGTAAGGCATTATGGGAATGTTTTGAGAGTGAGGTAATGTTGTTGTTCATAGACAGAGAGGGAAATCTGGGTAAAAGAAAAGCATGCTAGGTATTCTGGTTTGACTCTTGGATCCTACACTTGCAATTTGACAAGTGGAAATCAGAGCGATAAAGACTCAGCTCATTAGCTCAGCGGCTGCAGGGTGTGGTGCACATTGGACTCATTTGCACGGAGAATGAAAATGTGCCCTGAGTTATCCAGCTTATTAAAAACTTTGCAAGTTGAAGTCATTTACAGCTGAGAGAACCTGACTAGAAATACCCTATCACGACTTTGATTTAGTGTTGCAATTTATCAAGGACTCTCCCCAGAGTCATACGGATCCCTGACACATGGAAAATGGTATAAAGACCACATCATTAAAAAAAGTTACGTTTTCAATGGCATCATTACTTGGCACCTTCCAGCGGCACATTTCATCTGCACATTCAACTGGAAAACAAGACTACTCAAATGTATATATTTCATCAACTTATTTAGTTTATCTCATTCTTGCCTACCGTAAATTAAGTCACTGTTACCACAGGATCTTTTAAAAAAACCTCAGGGTGAGAACGATTCAATTTCAAAGTAAATGACTTCATGATGTGATCTGTGGTTCTGAGCAGATCTGTTATACTGCAATAAGATCTTTGACCTAATCTTACATCACTGTAGAGCCTCGAGGGACTGAAATCTCGATGGGAGCACACCAAAGAGCATGAGCTCATGCATTAGAAGATAATTGATGTTACAATAGCACACTGGTGAAAACTACCAACCACCTAAGCTCTGAGCTAGTACCTCACATAACAACGCTATCATATTATGGCAGCAGAACTGAGTTGAAGTGGAGTTACACCTTCTGAGAAGCTGGACTTGAGTAGCTGGTAATACAAAATGGAAAAGTGCGCTCACCAGCAGCAGCAAGTGCTCCAAGCAGAGAAATTAGAGCTCACCGTTAGACTTGCACCAGTGATAATGAGATCTCACTTTGGAACATGTGAGCTAGCTGTCTGCAAATTACTCACATCCTTTTCCAAGCTGTCTGGACTCTGAATTGAAAAAGTCTTGCCACGATTTAAAAGACCAATATGCTACTTGATGTTAAACACAATTATATAAATATGCTAGTGTGTTTTTTCAAACAATGTGACATGAAGCTTTATTTTTGATTTGACAGGAGGAGTCACAGCACAGGATCCAGAAGTTGTAACAGGGACGGTGGCGCCTGTGTTCGCACTGGAGCTCGCACGAGGAGACGGGGATACAATGACATCAGAAGCTACTGGTAAGAAACACTGAGCACAATTATTCATACTGTGTATGTTTTCTCTATAGATTGATGTGTCAGCTGGAAAGAAGAACATCAACCTATTTCGCTTGCACACTATAGAACAACATTAAGTCAATACAAATATAGTTTGACAGTCAATCCATGTGTGTGCTGCTATAAAATCGATTCATTATATCCTTAGACCTTCCTCTGTAAACACAGCCATCAGTCTCTGCCAAAAGATTACCAACACTACAGTGTATGCTTGATGATGTGTAAAATAGATAAAAAGATAAGAAAGAAATTCTAAAAACATGTTGTAACTATACTGTTTTGCCAAAGCCTGATCGATTCAAACCCTTCAAGTTGTGTTCTGGAATATATCAACGTGTATGTTTATTGCAGGCCCCAGGTTGCATGAGTAGTTGGTTGCTTATTAGTTTATTATCATGTACATCACCTGTACAAAAACCTCTGAAATGCCACGAATCATCAATTAACATCTAAAGTGGATGTATTTGTTCAGAGTCAGGGGGTCCACAGATCCAGGTTTTCCCTAGTCTATCTCCAGTGAGTGAAGCGACTACGCCAGCAGCAGCAACACTGGCAGCTACACCAGAAGCCATCGACAGTAACGACAGCAGCCATGTAGATACAGAGAAGTCAACAGACGATACACCGGAGTTTACGGTTGAGGAACATACTGAGATGCCCAAAACGGAGGAACCAGAGACCCCAGCACATGTGCCTGCCAGAGGGGACGGCCCCGACAATGTACCACAGGTAAGACAAAGAAGTCCTTTCAAATCCCTCAGCCTGTCATAAAGTTATTTAGATATGAAGTCCCTGGTTTGTAATATTCACTCTGGATATATACAGTATGTGCACAGAAACATGTCCTATGATAGTAACCAGTGCAATCAAATACTAGTGCTATGTTGTCTATTTAGTCTTCACTATTATACACTTTTTATCTATCACATTTTCAAATGTTTAAATGGCATTAGGGTTTTGGTTTCAATGGTCTACAAAGGCCAACATCCCAAAGTTCACGCCAGAGGGAGTTTCTCTCCCACACACTTCCCCCCCCCCTGCCTGAAACGTCTTGATTGTAGTCCTTCGCGCTTCTATTGGCTAGTGTATGTGATAGGTTAAGGGCTAAGATAAGGGGTTGACCAATCACAACAGAGCCGGCCAGCGAACCAATCAGAGCAGTCTGGGCTCTGGTTTCAGACAGAGGGTGAAAAGAGGTGCTGCAGTATGAGAAAAATAAAGACCTTTTGAACATTAAAGCTTGTAGACATGTCACAGTAGAAGCACAACATACAAATATGAACCTGAGAATGTGCAAAGGGCCCCTTTAAGGACTTATGGAAGTCATTTTGGTTGTGTCTCTGTCAGTTTGTATGAAATGTTTTGTTTCTCTTTCAATACTTAGAACAATGCTAAATAAATACCATGTATTATTATTTCTATCTGCAGCCGGTGCTCAAGGAAGATGTTGTCTGTGTCAGCAAAGAGGCGGTCGAGGACAAAAACTCTGTCAGTCTAAAACTCAAGGCCTCCTCCAACTGTGTAAGTTCAGAAAGCACCTCCTTCTGTCTGTTTATGTACACCTGCTCTTTACAGTAAAGGTGGTCTGTGCAGCAGAAATCTTACAGGGCCGTATGATCTTGGCGGGGTGCAAAATGTTCTTGCACATGCATGCTTCCACACATACCAACAAAGTACACAGAAGAAAGTAAAATAGTCTAGCTTGGTTTTGATGCCATTCTGAGTTGGCCATGAGCTTACTGAACATAAGCTCAGTAGGAATCTATTCCTTATTTATGACTGTTTCATCTCCATTTCCCATAAATCAGTGAAGCTGGAGAAAATCCAACATTTTTAACATAGTCTTCTTCTTTTGTCGGGTGGAAAGTCCAAGAGATTCCTTTTGCATGTTAGGCAGGGTATGGATTGAGCTGTGAGGGCAGAGGGAGGGGAGCACCATGGGTGGGCTCAGTGCTGCCGTGGAATATGTGATGTACAGAGGCCTGGCATCGCAGTGTGGAGGCGTTTATGTTCAGAAACACACATTCCTCAATTTCTCAGGTTAACAGCCTTGAGTTCTACAGGAATCATGGCACTCATGTCGATGTCTGCAACAACTAGATGTGATTTCAGCTCACGGAGAAAATACATTATTTATCATTCAAACAGTGTGTTAACAGCTGAAAAGAGAATACACAATAGAGCTGCTCTTGGGTTCTTGGTCATAAACATCAAATATAAGCAGAGAAGTCATATTTGTTTTTAAAATATTGAAAGAACTGGCTTACGTTAAGTTATCCAATTTGGTATTTCTGATCCGAGACTGAGAAAGGATGATGGGGTTGTAAATAAAGCAGGTGTTGGTGATAACTCAAATCCAGCTGTTTCCTTAAGAAATCCAGCCGTTTCTGAGCTCTCTTTGCACAGAGATCAAATACAGAGCTTCCTATGATCAAGATTTCCAGGAAGAGGTCACTGTGTCCTACCCATAGCTGTGCATCTAACAATCTGATCTTGGATCAATGGCTCCTACAGTGCAGCAGATCCTGATGTTTGGATTACAGATGATATCAGGGAAAAGGTTGTGCACTTATCCTTATCGGATTAAAGACAACAAAAGATGAGGAAACAGACAAAGAGGGATAAGAGGCGGAGTGGAGGATTCAAGGCGTTATTGTAGGCAGCTATTGAGATTTGGGATAACTTGAATTTCACATTGTGCAATCTAGAAATTAATCATTTCAACTGTTCAAATGTTGAAACGAAAAATGTTTCAATACTAATCATCTTTTATGTTGGTCTCCTCGCAGGAAGACACAAAAAAGAAGATTGAAAGTGTTCTGCAGGAGCTGTGTGGTGAAGACTGTAAGCTAGAGATCTACCAGGAGGACAACACAGACGAAATCATTGTATCTGGGAAATATGTTGAAGGCGAGTGACGTCCTGTGGTAGTGAATATGATACAAAAAGATAAACAAAGTACTCATCATAGATGTAGATGTAGTGACAGGAAAACACTAACAAACATATTTTCTTTGTATTATTTGCAGATGACGTTGCAGGCATGGCTGAGAAGTTCAACAATGACAACATCAAAGACATGGTACAGTACCACGTATATTTTGCTATAGAAATTATATTTATCATGTCCTGATTGTGCACTAGTATAGTAGTGGTGTGGCATTGTGAATTATTCAGATCATTCTGGAACTGCAGCGTCATGTATAAGCTGGTATTCAATGTCACATATCCAGCTAACATCACACCATGCAATATAAAGGGACATATCCACACGACTCAGCCACCACAGATTTTCTGGTTGCCTAATAATCAAACTAGACAGGGGAATATACTGGGGAGAAGCAAAAAACTGACTGAGTGTGAAGACTTAAATCCTCAAGCTGCCAGATTGTCAGTTTGAGTGACAAACAAAAAGCCCACAAACAGACCATTTGTCAGCTGCAAAGCATTTTCTCTACTACCCTGGGAGCAATCTTGGGTTATGGGTGTGCCTGTCACACCCCTCTGCCTCTTTGCATTCCACATGCACTACGTTTCAGTTTTTACTACACTTTAGACAGAATAAACCTTTGGTAATTTAGCAGTGTTTCAGCCAGTCTATAATGCCGTCCGCTCACCGGCATCTTTTTGTTTTGACACTTCTTTGAAGTAAGAGGAAATACTGCCAACTCTCTAGATACATCTTCGTAAACAAAGGCATTGGGTGGGGTTGTTTCCTTTCTAGCTTTAAGACACGATAGATAACATTAACCGGATAATAAAAAGATTTCCTCCTGCTGGTATAACAATGTACACCGTAACACCTTTTTGTGTACGTCATGTGTTCATGCGTGTCGGATACAGTTTGTACCTAGATAGGTTTATAGGACTTGTTTGTAGACACAAACACATGACTCGTGTTTTTCGTTCTTGTTTTTGTCCTCAGACGGATGTGGAGGAGGCTAGTCCTCGTTGGGGGAAGAGCTCTAAGCTGGTTCTGGTTTCCTTGCTGCTGGCTGGCCTGTTGCTGGCTGCTCTGCTGGTAGCCGGTTACTACCTCAAGACCCATCGCAAGAACTCTAAAGGAGTCAGACTGGTGAGTGGATTAATGGAGGTGTCACTGTTAATGCCTTCTGAACCAAAAATCTGTAGTTGTTTATACTTCGGGAATCATTAAAATTGTCCAAGACATCATTGTTCATCATGTGGTTTAAGTTATTATACCAACCCGACTACCTTTAAAATAAATCCCACGTAGACATGTTCTTTCTATCCTGTATTACCTTTGGTGCTTAAACTGTGTGGAGAATAACATCATGTGTGGCAATGACGCAATTACCTTTACTGACCTAAGCTTAAATAATTTGGCCCCACAAGATCCAGTTCACTTAGGAAATTGAACAGCGTGACTGTGTACATATGGATTTTAGGTCAAACATATGGTTATCCTCCGGTCAATTCCTCACTCAAGGGAGGACATGCTTGACTCACATGTCACGTTAACTCAAAGCAACATTGGTGCTTTATGCTTTTTTCTACTCCAAATCCAATTGCAGGGGGCAACAGATGGTTTTAGTTTTTACTAAAGCTCATGAAATCACTTCTCAAAGCGTTTACATATGGGGGCACACCCATATGACTGTTAGGATGAAAGAGATTGCTGAATTGCCTATGCTTGTTGTCTTATTTAATATTATTGAATAAGTGTCTGGCAAGGGAATGAACTGTTATCCCCAATTTTCTTGCAGAAAGACAAAGCATATCCCCAAACTTTAAAAAGTCCTTAACCAAAGGTTCAAGGGTTTGTTTCAGCTAGAACCAAAATGAAACAACAAACATGCATGCACATTGTTAACCACCCAGTAGTAAAACAAATTACCAAAATGCTTCTGAGTGCTCACAGATGAAACCATTAAACCTCATTAACAAAGAATGCATTTGTTAAACGCCCAAAACAACTAATTTTCAACAACACCCTTTCTTGCTTTTTTTGGCATGTCTAAGTTGACAGTAAAACTAAACTTGTTGGTTTTAATGTGCATCTTTAACGTGAGCTCTGATGGTCGTGTTTCTCTTTTCCTAGGCTGATACCTTCCAAGTGGATGAGGAGAACCAGGCTAACACCCTGGTGTCAGTGGCCCCTCTACCCCAGGAGCCCGTCGACAAGCCCACCACCAATGGGGAGTCTCCACCAGAAAATGGGACCAACCCCGGACCCACCACTAACGGACACTCTGCCACCCAGAGCCCGGTAGCTGACACAGAGATGTGAATCTCGACACCCATGACATCCTGTTCTACCCATCACCCTCCAGGACACACTACCCACAAGCCCCTCTGCTGCCTCAGAGACTGTCAACACTGACACAAATTCAACAAGAATCCACCAATTACATTCACCTCCCCTCTTCCACACTGCAAATCTCAAGACAATGATGAAGCTCATGACTATGATGACGATATTGACAATGCCTGTAATGTGAAAAGTTAGGGATCACTGGCCTTTGCTGGTGTCAAGAGGAGCCTACATACGCTGTGTTTGGGACTGAGGCTGCTCAGCAGGGAGCTGACTGGGATTTGTTAACTGCCCTGACTTCCATCTAGTTGTACAATCATTGTAGAAAACCCAAATAATGCCAAATATGTGCTGTTGATTCCCAACAAAGAAGGAGCCAATGCTCTATTGTGTTAATGCACAAATGTGGTGCAAGGAAACCAATGAAGCCAGGCAGTTGAAAGAAGACCAGCTTTTGTACAGTTTTTTAAAAAGGACTGATGCTCACTGCTGGATTTTTTTTTTTCAGGAAATGATGTTTTCTTTTCCTTTCTATTTGCCTCGACCTTGTTAAGACCTTTAAAAGTGTGATATGGGCAAAAAGGGAAAGAAAAAAACATACCATTTCTATTTACTGAATATTTTCTATATTTTCTCACAGATTGTCAAACTGAAAAGTGTTACAAATACAACTGCCATTTTCGTAAAAGGAATTTCTTGTTACCGTTCTTAACCATTCTTTAAGTATTAGCAATGTACAAAATAGATAAATGACACGGCAAGCATATTCTTTGGTTTTAGTGATGATTAAGTAATGCTACAAAGTTATTCATAACATGGAAATGTCAGCAGAAAGCTATTAGTATTTGCCTCAATTCTTTAGACTGATAAGCATAATTAACAACATGACGTTTAATTGGTCCAAATTTAATTGGGAAAGGTCGGAAAGTACATTTCTATTTTTGTGATATTGTGGTGATTTCATGATGACATTAGTGTACAGTTTTAGTTGTTCTATAACACATCGAAAGTTTACTCTCACTATTGTCTTTCTGAATAAGAAGGAGCAGCAGCATTTTGAAATTCAGAGAAAAAGGGAAAAACACAGAAAAACTAAATTTTAAAGAGTTTTAAAGTTGAGAAACTGATATATGAACATAAAGCAGGTTCAGCATTCCCGAGTTAGACTTTATCTCCTTGTTGATATTAAACCTGTTTTACATCTGTGGTACACATTTAGCTTCTCTATGGAACAACTGGCTGCGTTCGTAATGTACTGCATGTGTAAATAAGCCTGCTTTCTATGTTAGTATTACCTGTGCCTGACTCATAAACTGTGATTGTTGACAATATCTTTGTGGGGTCGTCTTAAGTTTGATTCTGTGGAGCTTACTTGATTTTTGAACCGAAAGATTTAAATACATACATCAAAATTCCTCTACCCTTTTTTTCACATTATGAAATGTTTAGCTGTACTCAGGAATGTACAGCATGTACATTTGTTCTGTATACAAGATATGTGGTTTCCAATGGTTTTTAACCCAGCTACTTGGCATCTGTTGTCTACCATCTAAACATAGAGTATAGAAGAACTACATACTCATTATCCTTAACGACCAGTCAAACAGAATAAGTCCCTGGCTAATTTAATCTATTTACTATTCTAAAAACAATAGACAAACATCCCATCATGCAAAGCAGTAGGCTCCTGGTTGATTTGATAACTAAATGATTTATTAGGAGCCAACACATTTTTATTTAATCTCGAAAGGAAATGACAAATGAAATGGGATTGGATTAAAATAGACATTTGAACTTGTCATTCCTAAAATGTAAATGATATGAAGCACAGATCAAAGACTATTATAGAAACACTGGAACAAGAAACCTTTCTTTTCTCCCACGAACCAAAGGTTTAATTAGGCATGGTTTTACAGTCATAGTTTCCATTGATATGAAAATAAGTCATTTGACTAATGCAGAGAAGTGAATAGCCCGAAGAACTGATGAGTGTAGTTTGAATGTTTATTATGAAAAAACAAACATGGTATTCAAAACATACCATTAGTCAAATATGTGTCAGTCTAAAGAGCTCAATGTTCATACAACACTCTTTAAGGATTGGCAAATGGTAGTTATATTGTATAACGCATATATGGGTTTGCGCTTATATAATGCTACAAAGTCAGTGACAAAGGAAGCTTTTAATAATACAAATATCAATATCAGAAACATTTAATAAGCTCAGTATTAATCTATTTATTATGGAGCAACGTTTTGTCTAGTAGAGTGGCATAAAATATGTAACCTAACATGTAATGTTGTCTTTATTCCATTATCTAGCCTTAATGGGTATGACAGCTGTTTTGGAATGACATGATTGTTCGCAAACAAATTCAAGGCAATCAAGACTTTCCATTAAGCCTATTGTATTAATTTGAATGCCCTTAATTTGTATCAGTACCTGTATCACCTGGGTATTTTCATAACAGCCTAGAATGCACTGTGATTGGGTGCTTGTTGCTCCTTCCAGTGTACTTAAGACCCTTGACAAGAGATAACTCCACAGACTGGAACATCAACTCAATATGGAGCAAAGTGCACTCAGGCTTTTCATCCTTGCAAGTCTTTTTAAGTTGGACCTCTGTGGGTGGAAGTATGTCGATGTAAGGATGACATGGTCAGAGGCCACACAATACTGCAAAAATCATTACATCGATCCGCCTTCAATCTGCAACCTGGTGCAACATGATCAACTTATGGCGAAACATCAAACTTACATGCGTAAAAATGCGTGGATCGTATCCTACCAAGATGTGAACGGAACGTGTACAAAATCGGAACATCCGTATGCAGTTAGAACCAGTTGTGTGGTACTAACTGAAAAAGATTGGCTCAAAATGAATTGGCACCAGAAATACCCTTTCTACTGCTATAATGAACAACCGGTCTTGGTGAAAGAAAGCAAGACGTGGGAGGAGGCGATGGAGCACTGTCGCTACCAATACACCGACCTGGTGAGCCTCAACACAGGAGATGATCTGGTTCAAATCCTGCAGACCAGCGCGGAAGCTCAGACAAACCACATGTGGACCGGAATGCGCTACCTGGCGGGCAGCTGGCTGTGGGTGAACGGGGACAACATGACAAGCCAGACATGGGGCAAAGAGGGGCCACCCCAGTGCCCCGCCTGGACTCACCACTGTGGGGCCCTCGCACGAGAGGAAAAGCACCTGGACAGCTGGGACTGTGCAGCCAAACTCAACTTTGTCTGCTTTTAAAAGGTTATAGAGGTATGTTGGTGCATTATAAGGATATCCTAGTATGTCCCACTCATTTAGAAAGATATAAAGGTAGTCTAATGTAAATGTCAGAAAAAGGCAGCATATTATTATTATATACCATACTTTTCTTATCCTTTATAAAATGGATTGCTCAAGTTGTCCTTCATATATATATATATCAGTGTCAGGGAAACTCATTAAGAGATGAAATTGTTGTGATTTGGAAATGTAAACATAATGATATCCATGTTTATTGGTAAACTATTTAACATAAATGATCAAATGGTTTAATTGTGACTCATTACCTGCCTATGGCATTTGTTATGTACATTTTTTTCCGAAGACATACTAATTTAATCAATGTCCTTATGATTGGTGCAAATAGATACTAAATATTCATGAAGGGCACCTAGTGTTTTCATGGATACAAATAGAAATAGTAAAACATCTGCTAATTGGTTCACTGACATGACAACTAATGTTACTTTGGTATACTATCACCAACTAAATATTATCGACATCATACAGTATGCCTTTTCAGCGTTGTCATGTAACAATTGAATATCCTTATATAAAACCTCTTTGTGTTCAATCTGTATCTTAACAACATGTTCTAATGCAAGAGTGTTTTGTGACTCCATTCCCGATGGCGGTGAAGCAGATTCAGTCACACAACAAAATGTCAAAAAGCCACACGTCCTTCTGGATGTTGATACTCTGGAGAGGGAATGTGTGTGTGTGAAAAGCCTGACTGTATGTGTAGGTGTGTGTGCACAGCTGATGTCGCGGCAGTAAATTAACCGCTGCTGTCATTCTAGCTGATGTGACCTTTTTCAACCCTTGTTGTTACACCCTGACAGCACATACATGTCTGCTGTTACGGTTCACTTACCGAGCCCATTGGGCTAGAGGCTTCTGCCCAGCTGAGTGGGTGCAAAGGTCAGCGCCGTGTTTGCTGATAGCCGCTCGGCAATGACTCTGAACATGGCTGTATCGCTCCATCGCTGAACTCCTGCAACAACAAATAATATCCAAACATATGAAAATGTCAGTGCTTAAAACATCAAATATCACATTTGCCACACAATCAAGGGCAATTTATTAGCACTATGTTTTACTATAGGCTACCTGCGCACATTTTTTCCCATTAATTTGGTGTGCATATCTTGCTTAATAAAATGTTAACATGTGGACATCATACCACTCTACTAAAACCCCAAACTTGTCACAACATAACTAAATATCAGGTACATATGTCATACAATCATAAAAATAAATGTAAAGCAATGCAATGCAATGTATAACCAGTTGTGGAAAAAGTTATTAAATCTTTAATTTGCAGTTAAAAATGTGCCATGGACATACAGACATACTTGAAGCAACATGTACTAAAATGAATAGTATACTCTTTATCCAGAATAACCCCTTTCATATTAATACGAGATCATACAGTATGCTATGCTACACATATTATTGGTTTAATATACCACAACAAATGAGCATTTAAGTCAAGTTGAGTTAACCACTTTATATGGAGAAGATAGTACACAACAACAGTGCACATTTCATAAATGTATCTTTAAAAATGAACCTCCTATAAAACAATGTTCAAATATAGTTGTTGGTTAAAAAGGAGGCTACAATATTCTCATTAAGTAAAAAGTATCTCAATTAGCCTACGAATACAAATTACTTTTCACTGCAGCACACATGAAAAATAAATAGTCACTACTCACTAACACTTTCACAGCAAAAACAACCTGGAGAGAATGAGATTTGGGTAGAGCTAAACTTAGTATTAATTGTGTTCCCAGTCAAGAACACCCCAAACTAAACACTGTATCTCCACCTACTGGGAGTCATTCGTAATTTCAACTCATGGTCGTTGTTGAAAACATATCTGATTAATACCAGAGAGGTCTGAATACTCGAAACTGAGCTCAAGTGGTGTTGTTTTCGGCCTGGGAAGTTTACAGTATGTGCTTGGTGTTTACCTGCTAAAACAGTGTTGCTATGCGACAAATGGAACAGCTTGTTCTCTAGTCAAATACTTTTAAGGTTGTATGCGTTTTAAGCCAAACCAAAGACCAAAAACTTGTACTAAACTAAAATAACACCAGTTTAATCATGTACTTACTTGAGAAGAAGTGTGTGTGTGTGTGTGTGTGTGTGTGTGTGTGTGTGTGTGTGTGTGTGTGTGTGTGTGTGTGTGTGTGGTGTGTGTGTGTGTGTGTGTGTGTGTGTGTGTGTGTGTGTGTGTGTGTGTGTGTGTGTGTACGACGGGCACACCTGTCATTAAAATTCTCTGTTCTGAGTGAACTGGGGGATCGGTTGATATCCCGCCAAAACGTGACTGACGTAACGTGCCAATTACCGTAAACCTTGGGAAACAGTGAGTACGTCACTGACCGTAAATTACACTGACATATGGGTTCTTATTATACATCCGTGGCACTGCGTACGACAAAGCAACAACTCGAGTTATGGCTTTGTCGTTGCTACAGGCTACAGCTCCGGAAAAATTAAGAAACCACTCAAAATGTTTCTTAAATCTCAATCTCTACATGTATGGCAGCCATTCCAGTGTCTGTTGAATTCCAACACTGAGAAATGTTGTCAGTAGGCTAGTTTATGGAATAAAAAAAGCATGTTAATTTTACTCGAAGACATAGCCAACATAAATAGTAAAACCAGAGAAACTGATAATGCTGCAGTGGTCTCTTCATTTTTTCCATAACTGCATGCTCTATATGCCATCATAGACTGTATATATAAATGGACGTAGGGTCCGTGACGTCACCCATAGGATTCTGCAGAGTTGCCGAGAAGCCCTTAGTAGGCGGAGTCGGACACTAACGGCTCGACAGTGACGTCAGAGTTCAACTCCCGCCTTCTCCAGCCTGATCCAAATAAGGGCAAAGAGGCGGAGCCGAGGCGGGACCTGCTGCCACCGAGCTGGAAGTTCCAGAGCTAGCTGAAGCTACCAAGCTAAGCTAACATGCTGATGTTCCCCATCTGCACACTGCCGTGGCATTTTACGTTTCTAAAGTAAGCGGACATGAAACTATTCAGCAAAACTATAAATAATAACCTAAGTTATTGAGTTTTTAGCATAATACTTCAGAATCTTAAAATCCCTTAACGTTTGTATGCAATTGTGCTAAATTCAATACTGGAATCAAGCAAATATGAATATGTTTGCATGACATTAGTTATTTATATTTTGATATCACTTAATTATACGTTTAATACATTTAAGTCAAGCTAAGGTACATGTGATGGTAGCTAGTTAGTGCTCTTACCAGACTGTATCATTAAAACTAAGTACCAGTTTGAGATCCTTGACTTTAGACAAACAATTCAAAAGACAAAATGTATTTAAAGACCAATCTTTATTTGAATGTGCCTCTTAACCTGAGATATTAGTTATACAGTAATAGTATTGACAATCTAAAAAAACTGAGCAACTCAACAGTCAACTTTATGTTTCTTATTGTCTAAAGCATTTATTGTTTTCATTTTTCCCCTCTCATATTCAGTGTGGACGGATTGAGACAGCGTGGTGTCCAGAGAGCTGCAGAGACTTCAGGGAGAAACCTCCGTGTGATGGACGTCCTGTCTGTTGGTTTGGAGAGGACTGAGGGTCTTTCCTCTGCGAGGAGGACCAGGGCTGATGAAGGAGCCCATGCTGGGCAAAGCTGATACCAACTGCACAGGCCTAGTCGGTCACTTTATTTGACTAAATGTGTTTACTTATACATTTAATAGGTTTACACCTTCTGTCCATATGTGCTTTTTATTTAAAACATGTTTGATTAAGTTTTGGTTCACATTTCAATTGTATTTGCACTCCTTTTGTCCATTATTCTTACTGAAAATGTTAGATTACACATTCACATCTGACTGAAGATTGGCCCCATTTATTTGTGACATTGCAAACTCTGCGGTACAAGGCACAAGTGATGTGAAGCTCATAAAGTGAGGCAAATAGAAATAATCAGCTGATGGAGTGTAGATGTGGAAATAGCTGCATTCGATCAGCTGACTGTTTTTACAATAAAAGTAGTTTCTTAGTGAATGTCCTGTAGCCTACTGGTCTTAAAATCTCATAACATCAGCTTTTAATGTTCCTCTTGGATGTTCTTCTTGACCCTCAGAGAAGGAGAAAATGTCGTGTCTTTCAGGCATGTCCTTTCCTAACAAACATGACAGGAAACATAAAACATATTATTGCAGAACAAGTGTGTTATTTATGAAAGCGGTGTGTTTGTGTGTTTAGAGGCTGTAGATATAATTATTTTGTAATTGTAATGTTTTTTTTTTTATTTCAACAATGAGCTACAAAGACAATTAGATTATGAATGAACAGTATGAAGTTCATCAACATTGAAATATATGTTATTATCAAAATAATATTTAACTGTTATCAAAACGTAGTGCAACTGTAGAAGCTTGCTCTGTTGTCTCACTGAAAGAATAACTTTTACCACGTTTTTTACAGACAATATTGAGAGATAAATAGTAGCAGTTCTCACTATGTGTTAAATATATTTGCCTTCAATACATTAAATGAGAAAGCTGACAAAGTCATATTGCTAAATATCTAAATGTAACCTTTTGCATGGAAAAAACCCTCAACTTAACTGATGTGTAGGTGATCTAGTATTTAGTATTGTTTAATGGAATACATATCAGTGTATTAAAGTCAATACTTCATTCATTTAAACCAATATATTTCTTGATTATTTGTACAGTATGAAAAAAAGAGTCTTTGTACCTGTGCTGAAGTTCACTGCTGTGAGGAGTCCAGTTCTGTCTCTCACTCTCTGGTCCAGCCTGTCTGCATCACCTGGACACCTTAAACAAACAGATATATATGTAAAGTACCATGTGTACAAACAATATAACTGATTCTCTTCTGTTGAACATGTTGGATTGTGTATTGTCCGAGTCAGGGTCCTTTTTATTTTACTGTAACTTTGGAAGTTGTGTTACCAATGCTTACTGTTTATTTGATACCCATTTGGTAATGCAATTAATAAAAACAACAAGGTTTGGGTTCGTTCTTCAGATGACTGTGACGTTAACATGTAAGCTCAATAATGAACTCCAGCTCAACCAACCATATTGTAATATCTAAGTAATCATCTTGAAATATGACATTAATAATTGTAATATACACACATCTTATTGTGAGGTTGATTTCACATACACTACTACGACGTTAGCTTGTCTACATACTTGAGCATAGCCAATTTAAATTAACCTTAGCGATGCATACAGTTCCTATACCTACATAATAAAATATCTCTAAGTTACAAGGATGACCTTATTTTATAACCTCAAACGGAAGCCGTTTGTTCTACAGTATTATCCCACTTAACACTTGTCTATTTCGTTTTAACCTTTATATAGGCCTACAGTCTATTATTTTAACTTGTAGGCTACGATTAGCATCGTTAGCACCGATGTAGCTACCACTCGCTTACACACTAAACCAAGCCTTAACATTCATTACGTAGCGGATTAAAATCATTAACACATAAATAAGTACTCGATTTTCACTTACCGCAAAACCGCATGCATGCACCGTCTGTTTTAACCGCAGAGCGAGTCACAATAGTCCGATATATAAGCATGAAGAACAAACAACCACGGCCGGCTACAAGTTGTGTTCCCTGGATGAGCTGAGCAGGCAGACCCTGTAGCTAGCTTCACGGAGCAGCTAGCAGAGAGACAAGAAGCTAACAGCGGCAGGCACTTGACAGAGCCGTCACTCAATGTGACCACACCCTAATTTATGCAAAAACTTTAAGACCTAATATAAATAAAAGGGTCGTGTTAGAAAACAATTCACTCACAGATCCATAATCATGAAGGTGGAACCTAACTATATTCATAACAATATGTATTGCATCCATGGGTAAAAACATGTTTTTTTCTGCTGTAAAGTTGGGCATTTTAACATGGGGGTCTATGGAAATGGCTCCTTTCTGCAGCCGGTCCCTATCGGCCAATAAATGAACTGCAGTGTGTGGCACTTCCGTATTGGCGTCCCGGCTCTTCCCCAGAGTTTGCCGCTTGTATGCCATGCAATAATCTATAAGGGATCAGAATCAGAAACGGGTTAATTGCCAGGTAGGTTCACACATACGAGGAATTTGACTTGATGTCATGGTGCACACATAAAATATAAAACAAAAAATCTTTAAGGACACTGTAATAAAATATGGTTAAATAGCAATAAAATAAAGCAGTAATTTACAGTGAAATATAGTGCAGTGAATTATAGAATATATAATATGAAATAAGATATGGTGTCAAAGAAAAATAGAGAAACTAAAATAGCACAATTCCCCCCGAAAACCTGTAGCCATTTATCTCTTCTCACAAGTTGCATTCAGTACAAGTAGACTAGCATAAATAGTATGATTATTGTAGAAGCCTAGTATGGGACACATTACTATATTTAGGCTAAATCATAAGTAGGCCTACAACATTATGTAGATAATAAACCACTTGTTTATGTCAATTCAGACAATTTCCCTACCAATTTAAGAAAATGGTCATGCAAAAGAGCAGTCAAAAAGCATAAAGCTAAACACACACTTATATTAAGCTTAAAGTTTAACACATCCACTTTTCCAATCCAACTGTTTGTGTTACACTGTAAGGTTACACTGCCATCTGCTGCAACAAAAACGAAACTACAATGTATACGTTTTTTATTTTTTGTCTTGTCACCTCACAAATTGATGCAGGTTCTACGGATTACAAAACACTTGTTATACAAGAAAAGTAATCACATTGCCATAATGAATATACAATACAAATATGGCTATGACAATGTATAATTAAGAAGACACCTAACAACCACCAGGGGATATAGTGAGATCAGAAGTAAGAATTGACAACAGTATTTTATATAATATACATAGCATACAATTAACTTGTTGGGCAATGACCTAGCCTATTTAAAATAAAGCAATTACTTCTGGCCTAATATGGGTTGTAAACAGTTCAGAAAGATGATTCTATCCGTGTTGGATGTTTCCTTTTTAATGAATTTAAAAAGGCATGATTAGAAGAAGAAGAAGAAGAAGAAGAAGAAGAAGAAGAAGAAGAAGAAGAAGACCTTTTTATTCCTCGGGTTGGAATAGGTTCCTATAGGTTGCTTTAGAATATCCTAATGTATTACACTATGTGACTGTCGACAGGCTGTGGCCCTTATACATAGAAATGTTTAGGCTACTCTTGTATACAAAAAAGAATAACAGACTCTCGGCACGACATGTGGAAGCTGCGTCAAATGGAGGTAGTTTACGGTAAAAACGGCGCCCTTTTACCATGTGATTTCACCGATGTTTGTAAACATGCGTCAACCACATGTGATTTTGACGATGAGGAAATAGTGTCCGGCCAACCAGCGGCCGGGGGTGTATCAGGGGCGGAGTTCCCGTGTTGCGCTATGGAAAATCGTACAAGAGATACACAGTGATAAACGTGCCCTCCGAGATTCATAATAGAGACAATAAGGCTGAAACGGGAACGTAGCAACCTGAGGACCGGGTCTGAGAGGAACCGGCCGGGAAATGGACCTGCCCGCCTAGGAACAGAAGGGGAACATGAATGGGATAAAACACGTAAGTCATTTATGTTATTATAGGACGAGAGGAACATAATGCTGCGTATGGTGCGTCGAGAATACCACTATGCTTTTCATAACCACTCAACAACTGGGTGAATAGGTAATAAAGCGAGCCTAGAGGAGCTGTCGTAAAAGTGTAAAGAATATTGAAAGAAATAATATAAAAGTCAAGTGTTTGCAGGGAAACAGGACGCGGGGAGTTGTTTATGAAAAAGCCTGATGATACTTTTTAAAATCAAAAGTGTGTTCATCATCGACATGACAACAGGTAAATTCAACTGCGTCAGTGAGAGGGACCGACACATGCAATCCAGAGGGAGCTTCCTCTGCGATGGTGGAACATGCTGCGACGGCGTGAAAGCGATGTTGTTTCTGGATCGAAACCTTGCTTCGGGGCTGATTTTAATGATAAAACAAAGGTGTAAACAAAGGGTAAAGTCGGTGGGGATGGCTTGTGAAGGGAGAGCTCGGAATAGGATGCTGCGCAAGAGATGGATAGTGCGTAGCAAGAGATGGATAGTGCGTAATCCTGGAAGGAGACGATGTTACGCAGTTCATATTGGCACGTACATTCAACACCTCATTTATAATATGTTATTAGAATGAACGTGTCCTCTTTCTCTTTATTTTTTTTAGAAAGCAGGATAAAGAGACTTTCCAAACATAGTCACATATGACACACGGAGGGTTGTGCTGTTGCTTGCGTAATTCCAGAGGAATTAGAGCAACACAATGGTGACGCAGCTTGCTTTATCTTTGAGATGTCAAACAACATTTGCTGCGTCACCGAGATCCCAGGAGGTCCTTTATAGTAATTCAGGCTTTTTATTGCGCACTTGATATGATGAAAACAAGCTCATTTCTCGAACATAGGGGGGGCTATTGAGTAACACAAACTTTAGGATGTATCTTCAGCTGTGAAGGGATGTTGACATACAGGTATTCGTCATCTATAACCTGAATACTTACCGTTTTATTTTATTTTTCTATCTAGGGTCTATTTTATGTCATTTTACACAGATGACGAATTATTATTACTACAATACATGACACAAAGCCTTGAGCTTTCTCTGTTTTGTGAGCTGTTGTTGCTGTGAGAGAACCATTTAGCGGATTTGTCTCCCTTTACTAGATCTTGTAATGCACACCCGCCAAAGCACAATAGGACACTGAAACGCCTGATGGGATGTTGCTGTTGACACCAAAGTAGCTGGCCTCTGGCTCTCGTACATTTCCAGTGACCCCAGTGAGGGGAAGGCCTCCTGCTGCTTACCTGCCAAAAGGGTGCGGGAGATAAAGTGATTCGTCACATCTTAGAGCGGTGAGGTGAACATGAGGCACACAGGAGGAGCAAACTCCCTCCTGCCAAGTGGATTTGTTTGGTCAGTGGGTGAATCAGCAGTCGCTTCTCGCGTTGCTAAACCACTGGCAAGTATATGGAAAGAGAGAGAAAGCCTGAGAGAGAAGGGGAGGGGAGCTTTATTAAGTGTAGTAAATAGAAACTTGACTCCTGAGGGAATGTCACTATGGTAGTTTTAAAACAACAGGTAAAGGTCATGGGAGGAAGTACAAGCTGATCTCTTAAAGAGTGTCAGGGGTGGCCTTACTGCAGCAACAACATCCCTTTTGCTTATTTGCATTATATGAAAACAAAAACTCCTGAATATTTTTTTACTGACTACTATCCTCTGCAGTTGTGATGTTATCATGCCTTTGGAGGCTGACCAGTAGAACAAGTGACCCACTTTCACAGAGAAGAAAACGTGACCTCAATAGTTATTTAGCCATTCTTTCAGGGAGGGGCGCTGCCTCTAAAGTCAAACAAACAGGAGTCCAGTACAAGTGGGCTAAATGTTATGCACTCTACTATTTTATTCAAAGTTCTTGGACACATTTCACAATAAAAACAAGCCCTGCTTTATCAGCTGAAGCTATTGCAATTCAGCAAATGTTGTTGAAGCCAAAACTAGATGCAGCAAAACAGCAAAAATATACTGACCCATATGTTTACAGCAGGGGGCCAGCATCACCTGTAGCCCACATACAACTTCAGAGGAAATGGTTAGCGACCTACTGCCTTTTAAAAACAAATCCCTCCTTCACACAGATTATAGAATAGGAGGTGGCGCAGAGCCAAGAGATGACGGAGCTACATTTAAACTCGGAGTGCTGCTCGATGACGATGTATTAATAGACAAGTGTGTGGCAACACTCATGCATGTATCGTTAGCAGCTCCCCACCTAACAAGCTGCAAAGGTTTGTACAAAACGTCTGTAGACTCCTGAAAGGTATTTCATTTCAAACCTTTATTTAATCAGATTGGTCCCATTGAGATCATCTCTTTTCCAAGGGAGACCTGCAGCATATAGGTTCCACAAGAAACATAAAACAATAAAGGACATCACACATTATATTTACAGGATACATTTACATAGTTATAGACATTTACAAGTGCCCATAGTATCAACGAGCATTTCATTTAGCCTAGCTTTAAAAACATGCAGAGGAATGAGATTGCTCAGTTTCAATTCTTGCTGAAGATTGTTCCAAGCAAGTGAAGCTGCGCACATAAAAGCTGTCTTACCTAAGACAGTCCTTGCTCTTGGCACATCTAACAATACTACATCATGCGATCTCAGACAATAGCTGCTTGCAACTCTCTGTGTTATCAGAGAGCAGATATAATACGGGAGTTTACCCACAAAGCTTTATAAATAAACGTGTACCAATGACTGAGCCTCCGTACAGTAAGTGATGGCAAACCTTGCAATTTACTACGTTCTGTAAATATTTCTAAAAAAGATCTACAGTACATAGGAGATTGGAATAGTGACAATATTATTGTAAACCTGCCTAACCAGACACCTTGATGCCACATTTAACATCTTTATGTACGCATTTATCTCTAGTTATTTACCTCATAAAGCTGCACGTGTTATCAGCCACACATCTAATATTTCCCAACAGGCCGAGTGGGAGCCAGAAGAGGGTGACAAAATGTAAATCAACCCTTCCATCTGTGGCCTTCCAGTCTATTTCCACCCATCGCACGGAAGATCGAACAAACAAAGCATCCGGCTCATCTGAACATGTTAAGGCTCCCTCGCCTTCGAACATTTCGCAATGTGTTGCTCCGAAGAGAAGATGATGCAACGTAGAAGGAGATATACGAGTTATTACAAGATCAAAACACAATTGGTACTTTTTGGACCTTGTGTTTGTAGGCAAAAAAGTATGTGCAACCTTTGGCTTTGATTGGTCCAGTCAATTACCGTTTTAAATATATATATATAGTATAGTACTCTTTCTTTGTGAAAATGTTGAGTGGCGTAATAAAAACACATTACCTCAGTGAGTTCCCCCCCCCCCACTCCTGATAAATTAGGACCTGTAATCTGTAAGAGGATTAACCACCTACCCTGTGAACACATGCAGCCTAACCGACGCACACACACACACAGTCACACGCAAACAGGCGTTTAGTGTTCTTTTTACGTCGCCTAATATGACCCGACCCAGACAGTTGGGCTGCCTGATTCGTTCGCAGTTATTATATTATTGTTGTAAACGAACTGAATGTTTTTTTTATCCTTCTAAATTAGATACATTAGCCAAATGTATTTGTGATTGTAGATTTTTTTTCATGGATTACCTTCCTTAACATTGGACAGTGCTCACAGTTTGATACAGAGGCTCTAAATTACACTAATTGTTGCTTTATCTATTTTTATTTATTTTTTAAAAGGGGGCAATGTGCCTTTAACAAGCAGTAGATAGTCAGGTGACTTGGCGGAAAAAATGCTACGATGCAGAAAGAAGTTTCTGCCCACTCAGTAGTCGGAGGAAAGCGCTTGCAGTTCAAGAGCAAGAAAGCTGTAGACACCTTCTCAAGTAGCAGTGTTGCACAGGGGGAGTCAGAAAAGCAAAAACAACGAGAGGACAGACAATGCTGTTATTTTGTAAGCTTGCACTGCATTCTTTTTTAATACTGAATAATCTTTATTTAGTGCACGTTGTTAAAACAATGATGAATCATACATGCCCAAATGTGATCATCAGTGTTGGATATATAACCAATCAGTACAGCTGCTGTTGTTTTGTAAGCCAAAACATTAAAGTAGCGGTGAAGAGGATTAGGTCGTGACAGACAGGGAAATTGTCCCCGAAAGACACATGAATGTTCTGGATTAGTTGCTACGTCACCTTTCCCCATCAATAGGACAACAGTGTCTGAGACGCTGACAAGGCAGATAACAGCAGTCCTGTAATACCAGACCTGCAAATAGAATCCAGTGAGTTTACCACATTAGTTGTCTGTGTGTTGTCATTTCAATAAAACAGGAACAGTAATAGTGACAGCGCGGTAGTCTTAAATGAGCTCTCTATAGACATTCTGCACTGCATGTCTCAGCAGAGACAACAGGGGTTCATGCTAATGATCCTTACCTATTTCTGGAGCTGCTTTTTTCTGCTTCTTGCACCACAGTCAACCCCGCTAGGACCAGGAGCAGGCCTGGAGGCGGAGCCAGGAGAGGACACTTTATCCTATTGTGCATTACAAAGAAGTCTACAGGGAGCTGCATGGATCTATTTTTCCACAGTATGATTCACAGACAGTTTTTGTTGGACTTCATCTCTGGTGCCAGTCTGCTGCCGCGTCCTTTCTTACTCTGAGATCTTGATCATCTGATGCACTTATACAAGGCACTGAGCTGCTGTGTCACTCTGCAGGATCTGACCATGACTCAGTGGTTATTCGGCCAGCAAAGCGTCTGCATTGACGTCTCGGTTTACGCCTGTCTCTCTCTTTGGAAAAGACTGTAATTGTTTTCAAAGGATAATATGATCAGCGCAAATAAGCGCCTATATAAATATACTTAAATGTATCAATCTACAGACTTAAACATGATTTATATATTCAAATGTAGTTTCTGCAAATGCCTACAATAGAGGGCGACGTCACAAACCAACTGCAGATGTTTACATAGGAAAAACAAGTATTAGAGTGTGTGTCTAAGGAATCTTAATCACACAGCCATGAGGAAAAACACATCTATGCCCGGAAGAGCTGCATTTGTATTGCCTGTGTAAATACAGCCATAAAAACAAACACAGTTGAGTTTTCTGACTACCTGCCTGTGTTGCATCGTTTGTTATGTTTACATGCTATTACCATACCTTGTCTCATGTACATGTTCCTTTGGTATATGTTGTTGCAGATGATGGCTCTACATTAAGGATGGTATTGCTTAAAGCATCTCTACGAAGCAAAGCAGTGAGAATATTAAGCAGTAAAAGTATAGTAGTATACATTGAATGACATTCCTTCACACATGGATTTACCATATTGTAACCTAACCAGTAATAGGGTCGGTCACTATTATTGATAGAATAAGATCCTTTTTGTTGGTAAAATGCTTCAACATATTGATTTAATTAACTAGTAACAGTGAAGAGTCCCATGTTTCTTAACCCACCATAATGCAAGTGAAGCAATGAAAGCAATATGTTCAAAAGTTATTATTTAGTAATGTTCGTTCTTCTTTCTAATTGCAGGAAAGGACATGGCCTCAGAATGCAGTTTTTCTTAAAGACATCCGCTCCAGGGAACTGGTTTCGGATGGTGTTTTAGAGTGTAAAATATGATCTAGCACCATTTGAAATCGGTGTTCTTGAGAGGGAACCGACTCCAGGAAGGACGACAGTGACCACTTCATTCACAAGTTGCATCACTAGGATTTCATTATGGTGGCATTGTTTTCACTCAATATTTTACAAACCATTTTCAGATGTGTTATGCCATCAGTCAAGACAATCCGTTTATACGATTATGTGGCCACTGGATAAGTCCTTTATTAGCTTTCGCTCCAATAACCAGAAGAAAAAAGGGATGTTTGAGTCTAAATCTCCTGAGCAGCTGAGTCTGCCCCTCTTACCAAGGCTGACCGTTTTCGTCTGGTGTTCAGAGTTTCCATCATGTCTAGCACCATTTGAAATCGGTTACAATGTAGAGGGACTATCAACAAAGCTTGGCTCCAGCAGTTGCATGATGAATTCCCTAAAAGTACCAGAAGATGGCAGTAATGAGCTACGATCCAAGGCATGTGTTTTTTTTTTTTAAATGACAGAAGCAGTGAAGGTTTTACCAGATAACCCTGATCCCTGTTCCATTGAGTTCCTTTTTGTTAGTCTGTTGCACTTTTAAATAATTCAGTTTCCTCTATAATCATGTTGCTGTCACTCAGCCGTGCTGCGTGCGAGTTCCAGATACAGTTATCTTGTCCTGTATACGTTTCCTCCAGGAACAGATGGAAGCTGGTAACAAAGAAAAGATATGGTTAAATGCTTCAGTAGTTCAGAAGTTGTGAGCCGTTTTCACAGCTGTCAAGTTCTGATATTCCCTTCATACATTTACATCTAGAACTAGTGCACATTATTTGTTAAATTAACATTTGTTGGCCACATTTCCTTACTTACTGTTTCATTCATAAATAAAAAAGTGGTCAAAGTTGTACAGTGTTTTATTTACCTCATTAAATGAGGCCGTTTTGGCTGACTATGTAATACAAATGTAGCTAATAAACTATGTTTTATATGATTCATGTTTAAGTTTGAGTTTATTTTTGTATTATTTTAATGTAAGCACCAATGTCATCTTCTCTTCGACAGCAACTCCTTTAGGTTTTTATTAAACCATTTCCAATTATAAACTAGAACCCTAGGTCACAGAGGCAATTATTTTGAGTTTTGGCACTTTATTAGTTATGTAATCTTTAAATACATGCCTGCTTTTACCCATATGGTTAAGGTTAAAAGGCAGGTTGATTGACAAATCAATTATGAATGTACATTTAGTTGCAAGTTTATTTGGTGAATTTAGCTTAAACTAATGCATTCCTGAAATGTATTTTCCCTTCATGTATATTCTAATTTATTTTTAGTGTACATTTTTTAGATAGTTATTGATTCAACCATCATTTTGGAGTGTGTGGTGCTGTTGAATTGTAAAGCAATGGAATTGCTCTGCCCATTCATATCAACAATGGTAGGTCAAATAACAGAAAAACAGCCAAAATACTATTACAGTTGATATTCACAGCATTTTGCATCTCTGTTGTAATAAATATCAGATATGCCATCATGTTTAGCATAATGTGATACTGTACTATGTACAAGTAGTTAGCTTAAGGAATTCTTAATGTCTACATAAAATGAGTAACCATAACATAATATGCAACCACAGAATCACACAATTTCAGATGAGGAACATTTTCTATTTATCGGCTGATATGGACCTAATTTCTGTAGAGTATCAAAAGAAACTGAAAAGTCACCTTACACTTTCTCTTTTGACATTTTCTCTAACTAGAGAGAAACAGTGCCCAAAAAAAAAGGTTAACTGCAAGTAGCCGTCCACTGCAGCTCGAATGACTCCCCACGTTCTACTGACCTTCTCAAAAAGAGTGACAAGTGTTGGGGAGCTAAATAGAAAAGTCTTAAAATAAAAAAATTCTAGACTTGGCCAGGGTAAAAACCTTCACCCCCATCATGTCTTTATTTTGATCTCTGGTGTCTGCAAGAAGCCAACCTGGCGAATGGGTAATGATTTATTCTTAGGAGAGTCAGTTGCTATATCAACAATAAACAAGAACATCCATGTCCATTTCCTTTGTAACAAATGTGAGTCATACGGCGTGTCTCAAGTTAGCATGACATCAGCAGTGGCATCCCTTCATGATCCACCCAGCTCTGCTTCCACACGCCCTGTCTGCTTCACTGTAATTTGGTAAGTGTGACTGTGTCCATGGTTGCGTAAAGCACGTTCTGTATTTTCCCTTGACCTCAGCTGATGTGGGAGGAGGAACAACGATTAAAATGATAGATTGGTTATAGTAAAAACTGCTGATTTAAAGTGAGATTGTGTGAGTTATGAAAGAAAAAATAGCATGCTTATGAGTTGTATTCATGTGAATTCAAATGTATGCTGATACAGCCCTAATTGTATGACCACCAGCGCTTACGGTGGCTAATGTCAGCTAACTTTACATGGCTATCAGATCACTAACCTAACTGCTATAAAGGTTGGGGTAGAGTTGATTAAAACCAGATTGTGTCAGTAAATAAAAAAAGGGAGGTGTTATTGTATATGGGCATTCCTGGAAGGCATACATAGTGTTGCACACGTTTGTAGTTACATAGAGTGACATAAATGGTTGGAAACATTATTAAGTGGGTGTGAATATCAGATTTTCCAAAGTAAAGGAAAATGTTAGAAACAGCTTTTCGTAATTCCCAAATGATGGTGTTTCAGATGCTGTGCAACCATCTGGCAAGTAGTTCTATTGAAGTCTACAGTATTAGCCCTTTTATGTTAGGGAGGACATCTTCCTTTTCATATTTGTATTTTGTGCCTCTACTGTGACATGTTTCCATGCTTTAATGTTCAAAAAGCTCTCTATTTTTCTCACTACCTGTGCTGCAGCACCTATTTTCACCCTCTGTCTGAAACCAGAGGCCAGTCTGCTCTGATTGGTTATCTGACCAGATCAGTTGTAATTGGTCAACCACCTAGAACCTAGCCCCTTATCTTATCACTTTCAATGTGTAGCGCTAACCAATAGAAGCCCAAGTGTTACATAGTGATGTCATTGTGTAACATCATTAAACAAAGGAGTCCAATCGAGGGGTTTCAGTCAAGGGTGGTAGAGAAACTCCTTTAAATGTGTTGTTTTCTGTCATTTGTTTTTATAGATGAAGAGGTCACTGTTGAGCAAAGGTTACACTACATTTGGACTGCGAAATTCAGAACCGCCCTACTTCAGCTCAACACTTACATTTGTGTTGCTGCTTGCAGTTATTGTAAGCAACATGTCTACATATTAAGCGTTAGTAAAGGTTCTGTGAAGGGCCCGCATAGCTGATGTTCATAGACATGTTTACATGTATTTACTAGCAGGCTGCTCATGACAATACTTATAATCCATATTGTTGAAGATGCTTACAATAAGAACAGCTGTATTGAAAGCATGTAAACATTTACATTAACATGACTGCCACACTGATGGTACGTTTAACATCTGTTTCTGGTCTAACCCTGAGGCTTCAGTGGGAACCATTTATGTCTTGTTGGTCTTCATTTTAAAGATCTCCATCTACTCATGAGAACAAGGTTAAAGTGGAGCTTCAAGTATTTTACCAACAAGTGTTATTTCCTGTTTCATTCTCTTCCCGCCACTGTTAAGTCTGTTGTGCTATGACCATTCTCCTCATACTCACCAAATTATGACCATTCGCTAAAATTAGATAAACACGGAAAAAAATCGACATATACGCCACATTATTTAGGCTGCCAGGTTTATTTTGCAATGCCACAGAAAAGACGAGTTGGCCAGGCCTGCGTGTGGGTGAGGTGTTATTTCGTTTTCTTGTTTACCACATGTGTAAACTTGAATCACTTCCTGTGTGGTGAGATTCCCCTCTAGCCCAGAGGCTTTTTAGTGGGCGCGTCACAGGGATGCCAGGCAGGGGCGGACTGGCCATCTGTAGAATTCTTATTTTTATCTAATCTAAACTTAGTAGTTATAATTTTAATAAATAAATAAAAACACTTCGTTTAGTTTCGGTAATTATTCTGCCGGCCCGTCTCTCCCCCATTCTCTGAGTATTTTACAAAGAGTGAAACAGCGCCCCTCTAGATGTTATGGTGAAACAGTAGATTGCACTCTCTGTTGCGAGAGGAGGCAAGCTGAAATTGGCTTCCCTAGCAAGTGCAATTATGGAGGGTGGAGATTTGGAGTATTTCATCAAAAATAATTTTACTAAACTTCTGCTACAGCAGCAACTAAAAATTACATCTGATGACAGGCCAATGTCCAAACTGGAGCTGTGTACAGAGAGGAAAAAAGGAGCGAATCAGACGTAAAACTTTAAATAATAAACAGCGGATTTCTAACATTTGACATTTCATGTGGCCGGACTGGGTCAGTTTCCACGGCTGAATTTTAGTCCCAGTCCGCCCCTGATGCCAGGGGTTGGTTCTCACGTTGGGTTGCCACGCGTCCCGTATTAGCCGGGACGCCCCGTATTTGAGCCAAAAGGGGTGTGTCCCGTACGGGACTTTGTTTGTCCCGGACTCCCGTGTAAAGGGAAAAATAAAAAATATGTTTCTGTTTGCGCGCAATGCAGTGTGTCTGGCTGCGTGCCTGTGTGTTTGTGTTAGTGATGTGTCGGTCGCGAACGAGCCGGCTCAAAGAGCCGGCTCTTTTAAGTGAACGACGGGCTTGAAGGCACATTATGCAATGTGCACATTATCCCGCTTATTACATGGCCACATTCTCAACAAAGTAACGACATGACTCCCAATATTAATTGAAATGCTTTTATGGGTTTAGAAAATGATTTTATTGATTTAAAAAATAGTTTTATGTATTGATTTAAATTGACATGCATCCGCTAAGAAAAGTAGTCCGTTGTTACTGTTTGAACTAACGTAGCAACGGCAGGAACTGCTTCGATAGTGTTTTTGAGGAGCTTTTTGATTACAGATTTGAAAACATCGTTGCTTGCTTTAAAAGTAGCACGATTCATTATGTCAAACCTTGGAAAGTATCTAGATATCCCTGCCCTAATGCCAAAGTAACTGGCAACTGAATATGTGTCGCCGTTTGATGTCTATGTCTGGACCGCTGCGTAAAAAGGAGGGTTTCTGCCCCGTTACTTCTCTTCTTACTTCTATAAGAATAAAACACGGAGGACGGAGATCTCTTTTTCTCCCCCTCGTCTGACAGCCCAGCAGCTGATCTCAGAGCACGCTCCCCTCTCCTGCAGTGGGGCGTGGTCAGCTGCAGCTCACAGAATCAGCCCCCTGCAAAAACAGCGCTGGAAAGAGCAAATAGAGGGATGGCTAAAATGCAGGATCTTTTTGGTATTTGGAAAAAAAAACTATATTTATATACTTTATATAGGTCGATACAGTAGCCCCTTTTTTTAAATAGTTGTTATAGGTGTTGCTATCTGTTTTGTGTAGCGTGATTCTACAAGCAAGTCAATGCATTCATTGGGTGGTATCAGAGATTTACACGTGTCTGTAAATGCAATGAAAACAATTGGCCACAGCAAATAATTTATATTAAACATGTAATTTTTACTTTTGAATACTTCAGTACAAAGGTTGTATTGAATAATGTAAGTGATATATGTGTACACATATAATTAGTCAAAACAGGGCGACATTTGATTTAATTAAAAGGTATAATATGTGGTAAACTGAAGAGCCGTTTGGGAGCAGAAAGAGCCGGCTCTTCTTGGTGAGCCGAGCCAAATGATCCGGCTCACCAAGAAGAGCCGGAATTCCCATCACTAGTGCTAAGAGAAGGGCGCTAGGACCGCTCAGTTGACAGAGCAGGCACAATGCTCGCACGTGTGTGTGAGAGAGTCAGTCAGCTGATTGATGGGGAAATGCTGGGGAAATGGTTGGTTGAAGGATAACATTAAGTCTAATAATGATGTACCGTGCATGTTCACATCATGTATACTTTGCATTACTTAATACCATTTTTCAAATATTTTATTTTTTAACATTTTGGACAAAATAGCCAATTGTACATCGAGGTGCCCAGATGTCCCTATAGTGCCCACCTATCCGATTTGAACATGCTGATGTACAATGTGATGTAGTAGCCTAATGCAGGTGTAAGACCATTGTGTTTGTATTGTGTTATAGGTATGCATAGTTTTCTATGCATTTTGAGGGTTTTGGAGGGTTTGACCCCCAAAAACATTTTCGAACCCTAGGGCCTGGCTCCCCCAAAAGAATTAAATAACATAACCCTCACCTAACCCTAACCCTAAAACCGAAATAAAGTAACAAAAAAAAGTAACTAAATCCGCCAGAAACCCGACAATCTTCGTGCGCACGCGCGAGGGGGACACATGTGTCCCGTTTCTCCATTTCTGGAAGTTGGCAACCCTATTCTCACGGGAGGAGGAAGCGTGTGTGTGGCGTATCGTATGTGGGTATTCAGCGGGATATTTAAGTTTCCTCAGCATGTATACAGGGCCGGCCCTGACCAATTTGCTGCCCTAGGCAAGATTTTAGCCTAAAATGCAGACACTCACTATGACTCGCGCATGCATGCACGGTTGTGGCATGACCACCAAAACAGAAAGATATGGACACAAGATATGTGCAAATGTATTTAGTATCCTATCCATTTGAACATGATTTAAGTGGGGGGTGGACCTAACCTCCTCTTGGGGGGTCCGGGGGCATGCTCCCCCAGGAAGATTTTTTTAATATTGAAGTTAAAGGTGCGGTAGGTAAGTTTCAGAAACCGGCTCGAGTGCACTAACATTTGAAAGTACACAGCCAAAAAGAATCCGCCCCTTCCTTCAGACTTCCTTACAGAGCACCTCCTCCAACACACATGAACGTGCACATGACGTCAGCAGACTGGTGAAAGAGGCCGCCTGTTGCTGGCGAGTCATTGAAGTACTGCTGCAATGCACGCCCAATGAGGGCACGAGATACATTTGTGCGTGCACGAGATGGAAGGCTGACAGACAGGGTGGCAATCCAATCCGTTTAGCCGGGCCGGCTAAACGGATTGGCCGTGCTTTTTACAGTATTACGGCTTCCACAGATGACATTTTTGTATGGATTTTTTGTCAAAGCACTTAAGATATTCATTGCTATCGGGATGTTAAGAGCATTCCATGGAATATAACAACAAGTGTATCTCGAGCCGGTTTCTGAAACTTACCTACCCCACCTTTAAAAGCATCTATCTGGTGCTCTTTAAGAGCAACATTAAGAGATCTATGGATACATCTCTCAACACCCATATAAAACAGAACAAAGCAGATTTTCTTTTTATTTATGGATATTTTACAAATCACTCCCCTTTTAAACTGTATTCTTGTAACTTTTTTATACTATAAGAGAATAGATGAAAATATATTCTCTTATTTTTTTATAACTATAATGATCATATAAAGGTATGCCTTTAGCTCACTGAGCTGAGGTTATCAGAGCCTCTCAGTCTTTCAGGTGAGAGAATTATTATTATTTTTCTTTTTCAATTTTCCGCGCCCACCATTGATTGATGCGCCTTTAGCATTCGCCTACTGCCTATGCCAAGGGCCGGTCCTGCATGTATACATATATTAAAATGCAACGGGGAAGTAACTGAAAGTAACTGATTGTGGATATTGCATCGACCGACCTGGAAGCACGTCTCCTTGGAGAGGACGCGCACAGATAGAGAGAGAGATTCTCTCCAACACAGGGTGAGATCGTTCCTTTGTGCCACGCCGATCTTCGTATTTTTCTTTCTGTGGATTATAGCCTAAATAGGCCTACAAACATTTTCAGTTTTTTGCTGCCGACGGGCGCAGGAGCAACAGCCTTTTTTTTATTATCAATGAACTATGGCCTGGATTAGGCAGTAAAGACCATTTTGGTGTATCGCTGAGCGGACTTTTTGTTGGGTTTTGTTTGTTTTGTTTGGCTCGAAAACTGTGAATACACTTGAATAACGTATAAAACCTGTCTTGCAATGTGTGCATATAGACTGTAGTAAATACACTTCCGTGGGGACTATTTTGTGGAAAGAGCAGATTGTCCGTTTATCAGTTCTGTTTACCTTTATACTATTATTTCATTCAAGAACCCCTTGTGCGTTTAATTAACACATGTGGTGATTGACATTATTCACCCACGGATCTATGGGTTGGGGTATTGTTCCGCACAGACATTTGAGTGAGCCGGACTTCCTGTTTCCGCCGGTCTTCGCTTCCCGGGCATGAAGTTGTATAAATGTGTGTTCAGATGCTAAATAAAAGTCTAGCTTGTAACTTTGATACCCCGCCTCCGCCTCCCGTCTCTCGGCACTACATGCTGACCCCGACATAAGTCTCGTTGAAGGATCCGAGACTGAACCGAGCATGACAAGTAACGCCGTTTTTTTCAAACTGCCGGAGTTTTGGGAGACATCTGCGGCTGCATGGTTCGCTCAGGCGGAGGCTCAGTTCGCCCTCCGCGGAGTGACTGACGATGCAGCACGCTATTTTCACGTCGTTTCGGCGCTGGGGAGCTCCACTGCGACCCGGACGGTGGGCTTTATTACATCTCCTCCTGCCCAGGAAAATATGCAGCGTTCAAGGCTTTCCTGCTAAAGACTTTCGAGCTGTCACGGTCGGAACGGGCCCGACGCCTGCTCGCTATTCATAGCTTGGGGGACAACAAGCCTTCTGACCACATGGAGATGATGCTCAGCCTGCTGGGTACGGAAGAACCTAATTTTTTGTTCATAGAACTGTTTCTTCGGCACATGCCGCCGCATGTACAGACAGCGCTCGCTAACACGGCTATTACTGAGCCCCGCGCTTTGGCCGAAGAAGCCGACGGGTTCTTCCTGGCAACCCAGCGTTTTGCCCCGGAGGTGCTGGCCCCAACACGCAGCAGCACCTTCCCTGGTACAGGCATGCCACCTAGCAGAAGCTCCGGGGCCGACGTCAGGAACTCCAGCCCTGGCCTGTGTTATTACCATGCACGCTACGGGGCGAAAGCGAAGATGTGTTTCCCGCACCTACAAGGTAACGGGAAACGCCAAGGCCTGCGCTCGGTAGTGGCCGCGAGCGTGGGCACATCCAACCGGCTCCTGTTCATCAGGGACACCCTCTCTGGTCGCAGACTCCTTTGTGACACAGGAGCCCAGCAGAGCGTCCTGCCGGCTACTGTGGAGGACGCTGCCGGTGGAGGCCATGGCCCACCTTTAACGTCCGCTAACGACACCCCTATTCGCACCTATGGCACAAAGACAGTGGACCTGTGCTTCGAGGGTCAGCGGTTTAAGTGGGATTTTGTCACGGCTGACATCTCCTTCGCTCTCCTCGGCGCAAACTTCCTGTGCACTCAAGGACTGCTGGTAGACGTCAAGAACAGCCACCTGGTGGACGCACTGACGTTTGCCTCGTTCACGTGTACCCGCGGCGAGGCGTCATTCAGCGGGCTTTCCAGCTCACTCTCACAGGGCGACAAGTTCCAGCACCTTGTAAATGAGTTTCCCGACTTGACGCAGCCCACCTTTTCCGCTGCCACTACCAAACACGGGGTAGAGCACCACATTGACACTGAAGGCCCTCCTGTCTACGCTAGGGCCCGGCGGCTCAACCCTGACATGCTGGCAGTCGCCAAGTCAGAGTTCGTCAACATGGAGCGTCTGGGCATCATCCGCCGCTCAGACAGCCCTTGGGCTTCGCCGCTTCACATGGTCCCTAAATCAGCCGGTGGCTGGCGACCGTGTGGTGACTACCGCCGCCTTAACGACGCCACTACGCCAGACCGCTACCCGGTCCCTCACATCCAGGACTTCTCTGCACACCTGGCGGGCAAGCTGGTTTTCTCCAAGGTGGATCTGGTGCGGGGCTACCACCAGGTTCCGGTGCACCCCTCGGACGTCCCCAAAACTGCGATAATTACGCCGTTTGGGCTTTTCGAGTTCCTGCGTATGCCGTTTGGACTTAAGAACGCAGCTCAGTCCTTTCAGCAGCTGATGGATTCAGCGCTCAGAGACATGTCATTCATCTTACCAACAAGACGACATCTAGACGACATCCTGGTCGCCAGCTCCTCCTCCGAAGAGCACCAGGCACATCTCCGGGTCCTTTTCGCGAGGCTCAACCAACACGGCCTGATTATCAACCCGGCAAAGTGTCAGTTCGGGTTGTCCTCCATCCATTTCCTCGGGCACCTTATCAGCAAGGATGGGGCCGCCCCCCTCCCGTCGAAAGTGGAGGCCGTGTCTGCCTTTCCACGACCGCCTACAGCTCGGGCGCGCCGAGAGTTCCTCGGGATGGTGACGTTTTATCACCGGTTCATCCGCCGGGCGGCCCACACCATGCGCCGGCTGTACGAGGCCCTCAGGGACAAGTCCCCCGGCCAGGCCATAGACTGGACGGCTGAAAGGGAGGTCGCTTTCAACGCCACCAAAGCCGCCCTGAGCGAAGCCGCCATGTTGGCTTACCCGTCACACAGGGCCCCCATCGCTATCACCACTGACGCGTCTGACTACGCAGTGGGCGCGGTGCATGAACAATGGGTCGACGGCGCCTGGCAACCGCTCGCCTTTTTCAGTCGCCAGTTGACTCCCAGGGAGCGCAAGTACAGCGCTTTCGACAGATAACTCTATTTGGCGGTTCGCCACTTCCGTTTCCTGCTGGAAGGCCGTGAGTTTGCGGCGTTCGTGGATCACAAGCCACTGACCTTCTGCATGCCCAAGGTGGTCGAGCCGTGGTCCGCCCGACAGTAACGCCAGCTTTCGTACATCTCCGAGTACACCACGGACATACGACATATCGCTGGCAAGGCTAACGTGGTCGCGGACTGCCTCTCCAGAGCGGTCATCGGAGCTGTGCAGCTGGGCCTCGATTACCTCCGCATGGGCGCTGACCAGGCCTCCGACCACGGGGTCCAGACCCTCAAGGCCTCGGTCACGGGATTACGCCTGGAGGAGGTCACGGTCGGTGACTCTGGCGCAAAGCTGTGGTGTGACGTCTCCACGGGCCAGCCTCGACCGCCGGTTCCCTGCGGACTGGCGTTGACCCGTTTTTGAGGCGGTTCACAATCTTTCCCACCCCGGTAGGAAGCCGTCCGTGAAGTTGTTGTCGCAGAAGTTCGTGTGGCAGGGGCTTAAGAAGGACGTGAGGTCCTGGGTCGACTCGTGCGTGGCCTGTCAACGGGCCAAAGTCCACCGCCATACTAGGGCCCCTTTTGAACTTTTTGCGGTTCCTGAGAGGAGGTTTGACCATGTCAATGTCGACCTCGTAGGTCCGCTTCCCCCCTCTCACGGTTTCACCTACCTGTTTACGATGGTGGACAGAACGACCCGCTGGCCCGAGGCCGTTCCCCTCGCCTCGACATCAGCTTCCGACGTCGCCCGCGCTTTCATCGGCACGTGGGTGGCGCGCTTCGGGACCCCGTCTGACCTCTCCTCTGACCGCGGTTCTCAGTTCACCTCGGAGCTGTGGAACGCTGTTGCTGTGGGTTTGGGGGTCAAGCTGCACCGCACCACCGCATATCACCCCCAGGCTAACGGATTGTGTGAGCGGTTTCACCGGTTCATGAAGGCGTCACTGCGTGCCGGCTTGACAGACGGCAACTGGGTGGATAAGCTCCTGTGGGTTATGCTCGGCCTCAGGTGTGCCCCCAAAGAAGACCTGCAGTCCTCATCGGCGGAGCTCGTCTATGGCCAGACGCTACGGGTCCCCGGGGAATTCATTCCCACCGCTACTGTGCCCTGGTCTGCAGCCGGGAAGCGCTCCTCCCTGCTGGAGACCGCCGGGACATTCACGCCCGTCCCCACGTTGCAGCACAGCAACCCAGCTTTCCGGGTGTCCCCCGGATTACGGTCGGCAGATTTCGTTTTTATTCGCCACAACGCCCACCGCGGTCCCCTGCGGCCCCCTTACGACAGTCCGTTCAGGGTCATACGTCACAGGGACAAGAGCCTGGTGGTGGACGTTGGTGGCAGGCCTGAGACTGTGTCCGTTGATCGGATTAAGCCTGCTCACATGGACATTTCCAGGCCATTGGAGTTGGCTCTGCCCCCACGTCGGGGCCGCCCTCCCATGGCCCGCCCCCTGTGGGGATGCCCTCGCCCTCGTTGGCGCCTCTGCCCTCGCCTGCGGCCCCGCCCTCCTCGGCCCCTGTGGTCCGTACGCGCCAGGGGTCGGGTGGTACTTCCTCCCAGGCACGAGGATTTTGACTATGGGTGAATACTGGGGGGGCTTGTGTGGTGATTGACATTATTCACCCACGGATTCTATGGGTTGGGGTATTGTTCCGCACGGACATTTGAGTGAGCCGGACTTCCTGTTTCCGCCGGTCTTCGCTTCCCGGGCATGAAGTTGTTTACATGTGTGTTCAGATGCTAAATAAAAGTCTAGCTTGTAACTTTGATACCCCTCCGACTCCCGTCTCTCGGCACTACACACAACAATTTTAGATAGTTGATCATTACAGATGGTGGCAAGTATGGGGATAGGGCACCAAGTTGGTCTGGAACTATGCCAGTTCAACATTGAGGGCACCATCAAATCGAAGGGAGGCAGTGATGGAGAATCTGACTCATTAACCTGTTCAGGTTTGTGTAAGAGGCACACTCGATATTGAGGTTTCTACGGCAGATAACATAGCCTCATTATCTACCATGAAGGCACAGTCACAGTTCTCCAGGGTGCTGTTTGGACTTTCGACCTCTAAATGCTAAAACTCTGCAAGATGCCTATCCTATGCCACTTATTCATGAGTTGTTGGAGTCATTGCATGGAGCCTCATTCTTCAGTACCCTTGACCTAAAATCAGGCTACTGGCAAGCAGAGATGGGGTTGTTACTAAAAAAATGTAATATATTACATATTACTTTAAAAAAAAGCAATATATTACACTACTTCGTTACTCTCTACATAAAGTACTCGTTACTTTACTCGTTACTTTACTCGTTACTTTACTCGTTACTTTACTCACCGAGCACGTACGAACTGCGCTGCGTGAGTGGCAATAACTCTCCTTACCAGCAGGCGGCGGTAGTGTGTATTCGTCATTCAAAACAGGCAACAACCGGAAGACAGAGAAGGAGAACAGACTACGTGATATAAACAAACAACAAATAGTGTGTGCGTTAGCTTCACCTTAGCATGTGTTCTTTGCAGGTGTTTGTTGAGGTTTGACCACGTGGTGTTTAAAGCAGTGGATAACAGCTTCTGGCCTGGACACAGTTTGCACCTCACCGTCACATTCCTGTCTATTATTCGGACGAACTCAAAATAATGGGCATACCTCCACCCCTCGAGAGTTATCGCTGACTCAGCCATGTTTATGCAGCACTTCACGTGGAGATGTGGACGTGCAAATCGCGCAGATTACGTATATAAACCTGCGGTGGAAACCCTTCTTGTCTGTCAGTGTGATTATGAGTGATTTTTAGTAAGTAACGAAGTAATGTGTTTCGGGGAAATGTTAGTAACTGTAGTGTGATTACTGAATTATAAAAGTAGCGCGTTACACTACTCCGTTACCGACAAAAGTAATATTATTACAGTAACGCGTTACACCCAACTCTGCTGACAAGTGGCAATGTCAGAGGAAAGCAAGGCCAAGACAGCAGTAATCACACCGATAGGCCTCTACCAGTTCAAGTGCATGCCATTTGGGCTGAAGAACGCCGGTGCATCTTTCCAGCGATTGATGGAGAAGGTCCTGGGGGAGCTGAAGGGAAAAATCTGCTTTGTGTATCAAATCAAATCAAGTTTTATTTATATATCACATTTATAAACGATTTTTGGTCGAGCCAAAGTGCTGTACATATAATAAAAATAGCCTACAGTAGAGACACTTTACAGCTAATACAATAGCACAGATTGTTCAGAATATCAGTATGAGAAAAAACGACAACCTCTATCCTTAGATCCTGACATCGTACAAGGAAAAACTTCCGGAGAAAAACCCACAGCAACAGAGGAGGGATCCCTCTCCCAGGACGGACAGACGGGCAATAGACGCCGCGTGTAAATCGAAGAGACAATACATTTTACAGCATAGGTAGTCCAAATGTTAGGAAATGCATGTGTCTGTAATAAGAAGATGAATCTACGAAGATGTCAACTACAATCCTGTGGGAGCCTTCAGGGAGGCAGCAAGACGAGACCCAGGCAGGACCGCAGAGACAGGTTTAGCCACGATCCAAAGTCCACAACTTAATCCAGAACTCAGGATAGAGGATCCAGGACCACAGCAAGAAGATCAGCCTCGACTCCGGATCCCGGCGTAGATATAGACACAAAACAAGAACACATTTGGCTGGGTTAATTGGAACAAGAGAATACACAGACACAGACAGACAGACAGACGGAAGAACAAGCACTGCCTTAGAATAGGTTGAGGGCAAAGGGTAGCAAGTAAGAGACCAAGAAACATAGGTGGAGAGGCACACTCAGGGAACAAGGTCCCCACTGGAGCCTTAGTTGGAAATTGATGAGAGATAGGGAGGTACGCTGTGTCTACGAATTGTAACACTCCCCGGCCTGTCTAAGCCACTCTACAAATCATTTCCCCCTAATAAAACTCGAGAGGTTAGAGAGGGAAAAGGTCTTGGGTAAAAGTTATTCTTGATAAGAGAAGCCTAGAAGGCCAGAGAGAAAAAGTGAGTTTTAAGTGTTGATTTAAAACCCCCCAGGGTCTGGGCCGACCTCACATGGTCTGGGCCGACCTCACAATATCTGAAAATATTCCAGAGCCTGGGGCCCGCTGCTGCGAATGCTCGGTACCCTCTGGTTTTGAGCCTGGTCTTGGGCACTATCAGCAGCAGCTGATCAGCCGACCTTAAGGCTCTGCCTGGGGTGTAGCGATGGAGGAGTTCAGCTACATAGGCCGGAGCCAGCCCATTTAGGGCTTTGAAAACGAATAAAAGGATTTTAAAATCTATTATGAACCTAACTGGAAGCCAGTGCAATAAGGCCAGAATTGGGGTGATGTGGTCGCGCTTTTTATGGCCAGTTAGAAGACGTGCAGCTGCGTTCTGCACTAGCTGCAGGCGTCTAATTGAGGCCTGGTCCATACCCACATACAGAGCATTGCAGTAATCCAGTCTCGAGGTAACAAAGGCGTTAATAACCCTTTCTAGGTTTTTACATTTTGTATATTGATGATGTAATCATCTTTTCACCCTCACAAGAACAGCACCTCAATGATTTAAACGCTGTGATGAAGAGACTTCATGAGGCCAATTTAACACTCAATCTGAAGAAATACCATTTCTTCAAGCAAGAGTTAAAGTTCCTTGGCCATATAGTGTCTGAGAAAGGGGTTCAGGTGGATCCAGAGAAAACACTGGCAGTGAAAGAATATCCTACTCCTACAAATATCAAGTCACTGCAACGATTTCTGGGACTTGTGGGATGGTACCACAAATTCATTTCCCACTTTGCAGATATGGCAGCTCCCTTGCATGGCCTGACAAGGAAAGCGGTGGAGTGGATATGGAGTGAAGAATGCCAGCAATGCTTTGAACACTTGAAAACTGTGAATACAATTGAATAACGTATAAAACCTGTCTTTGTTTATTTTGTGAATGTGTGCATATAGACTGTAGTAAATACACTTCCGTGGGGACTATTTTGTGGAAAGAGCAGATTGTCCGTTTATCAGTTCTGTTTACCTTTATAATATTATTTCATTCAAGAACCCCTTGTGTGTTTAATTAACACAACTATTTTAGATAGTTGATCGTTACAACTATTAAGCCTCATCATAGTATCCTGATCTTGAAAAAATAATGTAATGGGAGCAAGTTTAATGTCCAGCTGTAATGGATCATATTTGATTGAAGACTTCCTGAAAGAGCATGATAAATTATTTAAATTGTATTGACTTGATACTCAAAGTGAGCCCTCAATAAGAATCTGCATGGGTATATACTCACAATATACGTTTATTTTTCTTTTTTGGTCTAGCTTAAAATATGTTTTAGGAGTTTGGCCTGAGTTCTGCATTTTTTCATAATAAGCTTCCAACTCCCCTCCAGTCTCATCTGGTCTTCATATCCTCACAAGGTAATACATCCCAGCTTAGCTCAGCATACATTATTTTCATGCTCCGAAAAGTATTCCTTCTCTTGGAATATTTACGTGTGTTTAAGAGTCAAATCCTCAATGGAAAGACTTACAATTTTGTACAGATGTTTGAACAACTAGCAAAAAGATGTGTATCTCTGTGTAAACATGCTAAAATAAACTGGGTTATAAATGATTCAAAATAGGAGCCAAAACTGTTGCTAAATGTATGCAAATATATTCTAGCCTGATAAGCTTTTACAATGGTGCGCTTAATTACTATTTTACTGTACAGCACACAAGTGTTATGGTTAAGATTAAGCTCAGTTAAACGCTTATGCCCTCATCATCTTTGAACAGTGTCATATCATTTTATACTGTATTATTTTATATTTATAAGTACAAAAGGGAACTTCTGTAATATGATCCCCACAAAGAGGATGGGCAGAGATCATCCTGTCCATCACAAACAGGATAGGGACTCATGGAAACCCAATTAAAGCACAGAAGTGACATATTGCTGTTTACATTTGAAAGCCTCATCACTCCATTGAAAGGGATTTTCAAAAGTTCTATTCAAGTTCTGAATAGAAAGATTACATAAAAGAAAATGTTATGAAACCCCTTTCAAAGACAGTTGAATACATTTTAAAATTCATTTGGGAGATGTTTTTCAAGTTTTTCTGATAAGGTACTTTATGTGCCAAGATGGGTGTGGCACTGTGCATGTGCAGACTTTGTTGCCTGATGTCACTCAGGTCTTGTCTCTTCACATCCTGTGGTAGAGTTCTCATCTAACAAAGGACTGCTGAAGCTACAGAAGAGGACCAGTAAAGCAGGTTTTTGCATGATACTAAGAACCATGCACTAACTGGATTAAACACACATTGTTGTTTACTTGTACAACATCACTATAGTTGCAAACCTGGATCACTGGGCAGAGCCTGTGTGTGTAATGGAAGGGAAACTCCCTTGTGATAGGGTGAAGCACTTGGAGAAATGTCACATGTTTGATTCGTAAACAGTTACGCCATGTGTATCACTAACCCATCTGTGTTTAAAGGATAGAGCTATTAGTATTGTTAATCTTTAGCAGTGACACATCCCTGGCTCTATGTGTGGGGTTGCAGTAGCTCAGTCTCTATAGGGAGTTTGCTTGGGAACCGAAGGGTGCCGGTTCACGTTCTGCTCGGACCAAAAACACGGTGTGTGGACTTGTAGCTGGAGAGGTGCCAGTTCACATCCTTACACTGCTGAGTTGTCCTTGAGCAAGGCACCAACACTTCTAACTGCTTTGGAAAAACTAACTGACACCTCTCCATAACAGAAATGCATGTTTTTGTACGTACAGTATATGTATGTATTCAGACCTAATGTATTGTACTGTGTATAATAACAGATACACAGTTTTTGTTAATTGTCCCTTATATAAAGATAAATAAAGGGTCTTCTTCTTATATGGCAATGATGGTCTGGTGGGCCACCACTTTGGTCTAGACTCTAGACTGATGTATATTCTTATAAACACATATTGATAAATTGTGATTGATATCAATTCTGACTTTGTGGACCTCCTGAATGTAAGGCTGGCATCTTTGAGTTTATGTGAAAATGTCAGGATTTCCATGTTATTTCACATTTATAGTTTTGTATGTCTGGTTATGGGTATTGTCCTCCTTGTATATTGTCTGGTCCTTCTTCTT
The DNA here is from genome assembly GCF_902827175.1 of Gymnodraco acuticeps. NCBI lineage: Eukaryota > Metazoa > Chordata > Actinopteri > Perciformes > Bathydraconidae > Gymnodraco > Gymnodraco acuticeps. Next base: position 24,873 of record NW_022991977.1, on the reverse strand, counting down.
GTCTTCTTCTTCTCCCCTGTCGTTAGTTTCCCTGATGTGTCTAATTGTCTGATTGTGTTCACCTGTTGCCCTTGTGTTTCTCCTCCCCTGCCCGGCTGTTTCTCATCTCGTGATTACCCCTCCCTGTATTTAGTCTTGTCTCGTCCTGTGTTCAGTGTTGGTTCGTCTTTTGTTTGTGAATACGTTCACCGGTGTGAGTTCTGTTTTGTCCAAGTTATTTTTATTTTATTCTTGAAATAAAGGCTTTTTTCAGCATTATCTGCATTTGGGTCCTGCTTGCTTCACTCACCGTAACAGAAAATGCCTCAACTATCATTGAAATACTATGAAATTAACTTTTTACCTGGCGCCATCATGGGATACATTTTTTATTTGTCTCATATTTTAGTTTTTGAACAAATACTGCAAAAACAAATTGCTTTTCAATCAGCATTAGCGTAGTGCTTATCAGTCAATTATTAGCATGGTAACAGGCTAAACTAAGATCAGTTAGTATTTAGTGCAAACCACGACTGGCTTGTGAAAACAAAGCCTCAGATAGTCAAAGCATTGCTGCAACAAGCCTGTCTGTTGTTTTCAACCTCAAGCCATTTCATTGCAAAAAGTTCATAAAACAGCTGGGCACTGTGGTTTGAAGCAAATGTTTGTTAAACTGGAGTAAATCGTGTTTTTTTTGTGGGGAACTATTTCAGTTGTGGATGTGTCACATTTTGGAGTGTTTACTGAAGCAAGAAAAAAATACCTAGATTGTCCGTGGTTATATTGATGAAGAAACATGTCATCCAATGCAATACCGTGGTTAACTGTGTTTTTTTAATAGTTTCAGGCAAAAATGGTTTCACAGAAAATACATAGAAATACTTGGTTCTGTTCACTGTCGGTTTTCGTCCCCCCATGGGATTTGTTGAAAATATAAATTGTAGAATATCCACAGACTTATCTCTTAAATCAGAAGACCGATCCAGAGAACATACAAACAGTCAGTAACATCATAATCCTTTGTTTCCCCCTTTGTTTGGGGACTGGGTTTGGAGGATAGTTCATGACTTCCACAAAGACCACCACTGTTGTCGGGGTTTCTCTGAGAAACACTACAAACCCTTCCTGTCTGATAATACACTGTCTGTCCACCCAACGAAGATGAATAACTACCAAGAGGAGGCCATGTCCTGTTTATGATCCCGCTCTTCTTTTTTCCAGAGGATTTCACAAGCTAAAGCTCAATCATATACACTGAAGCACATTGTGAAACAGGGCTTAAATAATGTAGTTCTTTTGAAGTAGATACAAGAAAACCTCTCTTTTGATCCCGAAAAGGCCCACTTCAAAGCTCTGGCACTTCAACAGACCAGGGTACAATGAGGCAGTGTAACCACATTTCATAATGGGGATTTTTCTCTGTACTACACCCCCCCCTGCCAGGATAATAGCCTGGTCCTTTACTGCTGTTAACTGTGAATGCAACCCCTGAGATTCTCCCCTAAGGCACAAACAATGCTAATTTGTAAACATAATAGTAGAGGTGAGCAATGCTCTAACATGCTTGGGAATGTTTTTTTTAAATAGCTTTTCCACTTTACTCCTTCTGGCTTTATATGAGTGATATAATGAACCTCCAAACACTCACACCTGAATACAGGAATATTATTCATATGGATTGGACACTTATTGTTAATAATTAGATAACAAATTGTAATACTTAAAATGTACTGTTATATTATTATTATTATATATTAATGTTTTAATGTGTTGTTGAAGTTGTAACTCTATAGGTCTTCAATGTATGAGCAGGAGGGGATGGGTTATGGTGGGAGGCTTAGTTGCGAAGATACAAAAATAAAAATAGAAGGAAGGTCATGTTCTCAACACTAAATGACTATCCTTCGATACAAAAAACATTAAAGATAGAGATATAATTAAAGGTGGGGTATGTACGTTTGAGAAACCGGCTCGAGATACACTTTTTGTTATATTCCATGGAATGCTCTTAACATCCCGATAGCAATGAATATCTTAAATGCTTTGATAAAAAATCCATTAAAAAATGTCATCTGTGGAAGCCGTGGTACTGTAAAAAGCACGACCAATCATTTGAGCCGGCCCGGCTAAAGTAACTGGATGGCCTACCTGCCTGTCAGCCTTCCATCTGTGCACAAACTTATCACGTGCCCTCATTGGTCATGTGCGCGTTCGTGTGTGTTGGAGGAGGGGCTCTGTAAGGAAGTGGCAGATTGTTTCCGGTTGTGTATTTTCAAATTCTAGCGCACTCGAGCTGGTTTCTCCAAAATGACCTACCCCACCTTTAAGCTTTCCCGTTTTTCTAAACTTGTATTTTTTTATATTGTGCCTTGCAATGCAAAAATGACTTCCAATTTGACATTTTCTTTGTAAAATCTTCTATAAGATCTAAGTAACAGATTCAAGACATATTTGCCATTTGATAAGTGTACAAGGGATTTTGAAAATAGAAATCTCTAAAAAAAAGTTGTATCATCAATTGCTGCGTTACAATCCCAGCCTTGTCAAATATAAAAGGTTGACAAGCTCTTGAAGGCTTCTGCTCCTTTGGCACAATGAGCCCTTTCACACGCTCAAGGTCAGACATATTTTCATCACTTTCCTGAGAATTTCCCCGTCACACTTAATACGGTAGTTAGTGAAACAGCATTCATTGATGGGAGTTACTCTGTAGGATTATTCTCTCAAGAAAGAAGGTTTCTGATTATGTTTGCACATGAAGCTTACAAAAAGAGCCCCAGAACAATAGACAATGTCAAAGAGAAAGTCAGAGGGCGAAGAATGCAGCTGATTGTATCTTTAACAGTCGCCGTTTCAGTCTGCAATCTGAAGAAACCACATTGTAAGCCTCTTGAATCAACTTTTCATGAGTCTGTCCTAACAAAAAAGCACATAAATGAATGAATTAAGATTTGCATACACTGCAAACACACACACACACACACACACACACACACACACACACACACACACACACACACACACACACACACACACACACACACACACACACACACACACACACACACACACACACACACACACACACACACACACACACACACACACACACACACCCACACACACACACACACACACAGGAAAAATACATTCCCAAGACTTCATTAGACATGGAAGCAATGTTAAGGATTTTATTCCAGTCACATAAATAACATATAAAATAGCAATTCTATAGTGGCATGAAGTATTTACAACTGTTAAAATAAAGCGGCAATACAAAAATCATTAAAAAAAGTGCTTTTCAGTGGATTTGGCTTTAAATGATGATACTTTTACAGATTTGAGTATCTGCCATTTGAAGTGCAATAACAATAACGTGAGTTATCTTTTTTCCCCATCGCCTCTGAGAGGCACTACTACTGTTGGCACGTCCCTCCTGGGTAACAGATGCTCTTTAGTAGATAGGCGCGGTTCCATTTGCAGAGCTGACAAAAAATAAGCAGAACATTGTTTAGTTTGAGCTACATTCATAGTGGTGCAGAAAATGAAAAGAACACGACATTCAGGCTTGATTTTTCTTCATATGCCCAAATTTAAGAACAATATTTTTAACATTTAAATATGTTTTAAGAGGTATTTTGGTTTGCAATTGCTCTTATAACAGTTAACACACAGGGAGACAGGACATGTACCTTTGTCAGGCTGGCAATCTAAAGACTTTGGAACTGTAATAACTCCGGCTTCAGGTCTTCTCTGGTGTCATATGAGCTATGGTGTCATAAGGAATTTATGTCAGAATTGTTGGATTTTGTCATTTTTATGTTAAGATTTTAGTAGTTCACCAAAGGGTGTTTTATTAGGTATTAACTTAGTATTCTGAAATGTTAGTGTTAGTCGTTGCAACTTTGAGAGAACAATGATTTATTTGTCAAATAAGCTTTAACCTTGGCTGTTAAGCATGCATGTGCTTATATGAATTGGTCATGTTTAAGGAATGTTAATCTGGCTGTAATCAGGTATTCACTTTATCTTGATTTGAATTGAATTCATAAGATGTTACGAATCTTTCAGTGCCTTCATCTCTGTATGTTTTTGTTTGTCAAATCAGGCTACATGCATTCCTAACAACTTTGTCACAGAGTCACAAACTGTTCTTTTTATTGAATTTGATTATTAAAGACATTGTGATTCATAAATCCGGCCTGAAGGGAATTTACTTCCTGATGCTGTGTCTATATCACAGCCGGTTTTATTAAAGGATTTCCTGTTGACTTCCCTCATTCCTCAGCAGAGGTCAGGAAACACAGACCTCTAGATTTCCTCAAACAGTTAAAAAACTCAAAAACTGTGAAGAATCTGAACCTGAGTTACCTTCTCACAAGTTACTGCATATTACTTCACTGCATGCTGTAACTGTTTGCAGACATATTTGCTAACATTGACCTGTACATTATGTTCTGAGAGTACAACAAGTATATTTAAAGTTAAAAGGAGCAGAAAGTGAAAAGAATAAAAAGCATAATCAAGTAGGAGTCATGCATTATGAGTAAAGCAGTGGATCTCACCCTTTTCTCTTCAGAAGAAACTTGTGTAAAAAGAGCGCCATTATACACACAGCTGTAAAGAAAGAAAACATTAGAATATGCTTTGTATTTCAACTGAAAAATGTAGGTAAATGTTCTCCCGAGGACAAAATATTTACATTACCTAATGAAACGAATATCACACTGATTATAACAGGCATGTGTCCTGAAAAACAAATGCAAAGTTAAATGCAAAGCATACATAAAGTTCAAACATCTTGATTGTAACGAGGCTCAACAACTCACCGACGTCCTGGTTAGTATCTACAGCCTCACCAGGCTTATCTGCAAGTTTACAACAGTTTTATTAGTATGTAAACTATTTTAACTGGCATGAACAACAGCACTCACTCAGGCTGCATCAGAAACACTATACACACAAAAAGGTCTGTTGTGTTGCTGCCAGCTCATTCCTCTCAGTGTCTCCATGTTGGATTATTAAGGCAGAGAAAGACCAACACATTAATATAATAGCTGACACAGGGACTGAGGGAGGGATACATGTCTGAATATTAGATGACAGTTATCGTCAGTTAGTAAATTACATTTTGTATTATCCGCCTTGCAAACAATAATAATTAGAAGGCGAACTCAGAACCATGAATTAAATTGAGAAATAGCCTAATTGCTTTCTGCTGGAGATTTAATTGAGAAGATTAATACCACTATTGTTCGCTGTTGAATATGAGGCTATATCCAACAGATGGTTAGCTTAGTTTAGCATAAAGACGGGAAACATGGGTAAACAGCTAGCATTAGAATTCCCCCATACATCAGAAATGCACTTATTATCTCATTAGTTGAATATGTGCAAAGTTTAAAAACACATTGTACAAGGGATTAACTGCTGGATTATATATATTATGTCCGCTGTGAGCAGTCTTCGCTTGTTGCCAGGCAACTGCCCAAGACCCAATAAATAGTAATGTTCCATTACCCCCCAATTAAATATCACATTGTTGTTGTGTTTACACTTAGGTTCTTCTGAGTCTTTATTTATTCCCTTGAATTTAACTTGTTATTTCAAGTTTTTCAGGAAAGTAACTTAATAGTCAGGGAGAACTTTTTGTGTATGAGAGCAGCACAGAAGTCATTTTATTTTGTGTTATGCTGACACAAATTCAACTGCTTTTATTTTATGACTCATCTAAACAATTTCAGCTTAAACAATATTTGCAGCATTCCTTTGTTTAAATCCCACAGTACGGTGGCCGACAGGTGCAAACAAATTCCAACGGCCCAAAACACGTCCATCAGGAGAAACGCACTGCAGCTTCAAAAACGATGTACAATAACTATCACGGTCACTGGATATGTACCTAAATAGTTAGTTTTATTGGATTATCTTAACAATGTGATCGCAGGATTCCTTCTGATATTATTTCAAATATTTTGTAAGCTAGCTAGGTAACCTAGCTAACCTAGTCATTCAACATATACGAGCTACACTAACAGCTGGTTCACTTTATAATCATCTAATCACTTTAGTATCCCTGAGCTTTTTTTTTTTTACTTGCAGCATTTTTGTATTTGCTGTGTTTCGTTTATGGCGTGCAATTAGTAAACTTTGCACATGTTTCGTCAAGTTGATGAATGTTTTTCTAAATCCTGCGCATCTGTTGTCAAGTTGGTGAAGATGTTTCTTTATTTGCGGGTTTTGTCACATTTGTGTCTTAACATTTGCATCATTTCTGAAGCTGCAGCCAGTTTCTCTTAATGGAAGTGTTTTTGGCCGCTGTAGCGCGTTTGCCCTGTGGGCTACCATACTACCGTGATGATAAACAAACTAACAAGACGCGCAGTTTATAAGGCTACAAGGAGGGCTCCGGAAGCATCTGCTGCTGGGAGACACAGTAAAAGCCCAAGCTACAACTTGACAGCTTTTTAAAAAATGGTTCAATACCTTGAAATGAAGACGACGTCATTGATGTTACAGTGGTTGTAGCTTTACCTTCAGCTGTCACATTTTCTCTGCCACCTTTGAACAGAGAGATCACAGCAATTCTTAGTTCTTCTAAAGCTTGGACAGAATACATGTGATTTGTGAAGCTGAGAAGCAATTTCTGAGATGCATGCGACATGCACATAATCCAATCATGCTGCCAAGTGCTGTGCCTAAAAGGTTTTGAACTTAATTACAAGGCCATCAGTTTGTTGGGAGACATATTTATTTACCTCCTACAGCTGCTGTTGTGCTGGTTCTGACAGTTTTATCTCTAAGAGCTGTGGGTGTGGCAGAGGAATCTGTAGAAGTGGAAAATAATAAGTCAAAATGTCTTAACAAATGATAACATATTGTGAAACTGGATTTCTTGTATGGAGGCGATATTATTTCTATACCTTGTGCTGCAGGTTTAGGTGTTGGTGTTACCATTTCTGTTGTAGTTATAGCTTTGGCCGTCACTCCTATGAATTTCTCTTGGGTTTTAATAAAATACAATTAATCAGAAGTTTGGTCGAGGAGCATTTCAGTTGACATGCAGAATGTGAAAAATCTTCCCCTGATCCTCCTACATCAAAAGGTTGCTCTTTAGTCAATACCTTGTTAAGTTGTTAAGGAGAGTATGAGTGTGACAGTTAGTATTAAAGCAACTGTGAGTGAGCACAGCCATGAATGGTGAATAGAGAGATGTTGTGAAGCTCGAGTACTGCTTCATCGAAGCGCTGGGATCAGAGTGTCTGGAGAGGAGTTGAAGTGATGATGTGTGAACTTGAAAGTGTTCAATACAGAGTGTCGTCAGTGACACCATGGCAACACCTACAGCATGTGCACTGCATTTAATTGAATACAGTATATTACAGATAAACACTCTGTTCATGTTCATTAAAGATTGGAATGTTTTGACCATGCCTGCGGTAGAGCAAGATTTACCACTGATCACGATACAAGACAATGTCAAAGCATGCCAGTGGTTTTTCTGAGGAATATTACATTGCAGGCAGAATTTCATTAAGGGGATGTACTACTCGTGAACTGGGTACATATTTCAACTCATAGATATGAAATATGAAACTTCACTTTATTATTTTTTACCTTAGTGTCTCCCCTTAAAAGCGCCATATTTTGGGGTTCCACCTTTCCTGTAGTGTGTTATATAGGTTTAAGTACATATAAATGTCTGCAAAGGCTTAAATCCCAAAGTTCCCTCTAGAGGGAGTTTCTCTCACACACACCCTGCCTTAAACGCCTCCATTGGACTCCTTTGTTTTCTATCCAACATAGTGACATCACTATGTAACACTTGTGCTTGTAATGGCTATAGTGCTCCAAATAGGAAACCTGAGATGAAATGACCGTAATAAGGCCCCTTTAAAATAATTGTACTATTCTGTTGTACGAAAATGAATAAAACGTTGTCATTGTACAGATGGCCATTACACTCTTTCATGCAAGACTTTGAGTAGGAAAGCATCAATGTTTTAACAGCAGAAATGTCTAAATTCATTCATTACGCCATATAAAGACTGGAAATCTATCTACAAATATATTGTATGGTTTGAAAATGGGGGGACCTAATGTAAATAGATTTGTTTAAACAATGGGTTAATACATGCAAAACCACCTGTGTGGTCCACATCCACATGAATGGATTGTCCTTACCTTCACAAGTCGGCGGTGGAGAATCGTATTCACCAGTTTCGCTGCACTTAGTGTTCTTTTTCCCAATCAGGGTGTATCCGTCTTCACACACGTACTGTATGATTTCTCCATACATTGGTTCATCTTGAGAATCCCATGAGCTTTTGCCCTTGGTCAATTTCTCAGGTATTTCGCATGTTACAACTGAGGAACAAGACAAACAAATGTTTTTCACACATTCTTATTATAAAAATCAAGAGTAAATTCAAATAATGCATATTGTTGTGTTTAAACTGTTGTATATGCTGACAAACAATGAGAATTGAGAAAAAGAACAAAGAAGTCAGTAAACAGAGGAAGAAGAACTTCATAAAAAAACAACCCACTGCTGTCTTTTGTTTTTTGTTGTGGGAAGAACCAAACAATAGTTTATGTTTCTGGATGCAGCTTCATAAAATACAAAAACAGAGGGACTTACTTTCACACTTGGCCTTTCCAACCCAACCTAAAGCATAGCACTGTTTGAAGCTAGATCCACTGACTTGGAAGCTGTTGAAAATAAAGCAGGGGCGGTTTATTTAAGGAGGATTTGATAATGTAGAGTTATCATTTTGTATTGCAACAGAAGGGCAATTTCAACTTTGATAGCAAATTCTTACAGAGTTCAGTCAAGAACTAAAAATGAACCAATATCTCAACGTACACAAATAGGGAGAGCCAAGTTTCTAATCAGCAAAACCACAACGTAGCACTTCTGGCAACAGCTTTATTTGTCTTTGAAGACTTTCTGGTTATCTTTAGAGACTGTTTCCATTAGCGAATCCACCTTGACTTCAGTCATCTAAGGCTAATTACCAGCAGCACTTTCTGTACGGCAACTGTACAGCAAAAACACATACTTCGTGGGGAAATGATCATCTACTGATGGCATCCTTTGTGTTGTCACTGTGTTGCCGACACGTGTTTCTCTACCTTTAAATAAATGTATAACTCAGCTAGATAGCAATTACATGGGAAAAATACCTTTCACATTAATACTCACCCTTTGTCGCAAATGACTTTTATTACAGCACCAAACAGGGTACCGGCGCTGGTATTAAAGCTCATATTCGGTCGAATAGGAGGGAGACCACAGTCCTTCTCTGTAATATAAAACAAACATTAATACTGAACTTTAAGGTCAGGGTATTCACTTCAAAAGGACTAACTAAAGGTTTGATAAGAGTCTCTGTAATTGACTTACTCTTGCAAGTGAGATCTGGTTCAGTCCAATTATCATCAATGCAGGTTATAAACCCAGAGCCACTGTCTTTGACAAATCCATTCGCACATTCTATGGTGACATCAACACCCTTTGGAAAAGTATTCATTAGAAGTGCGTTGTCAGTTAGGACAACATCTCCCCTTGTCTGAGGTTTGGGGCAGTCGGCTAGGGGGAAAAAAGAGACAGAAATTAAACATGAACAGCGACTTATTTTTGTTTTAAAATCTGGCATAATAATGATCCAGTTCCAGACAATAAAACAGTAGATCTGAAAGCCTTTTATCCAAAAATGTAAGTAAATAAATAAAGCTAATATCAGACTTGTCATATAGTCATTTATATTAAAAATTGAAAATCCCCTATGTGTAAATTATAAATGATGGTAAATATTATTTTAGTTGCTCACTTTTTATTAGGTCATAAAGTCAGCAGTTTAAAGTTAGTTAGTCATTAACTAAGAGTCCTTTAGTCTCTCAATACTTAAGCTGTTAATTCATGGATTTTTCGTCCAAGAGTATCTCCAAAACCGTGCAATTTCACAGTGCTTTTCTAAATTATTTATGACTGATGTATAAACATTATAGAAAAAGATACAATAATTCAATAACTATTAAAGCCTATGTGAAGGATGTCGTTATAAACGGGTCACTGATACGTTTTCGTTTAAGCATCTTCATACTTAATGGAGTTGTGTTATCTTTAACTAAACCACAGAACATATCTAAGATATTCAGGGGAGTGCTCCTTTATTTTGTATGATCATTGCCTTTTTCCCATTTTCTATTTAGAAGCACATTGCCTGCTGTATAAAATGCGAATGCGCTATATAACTGACAGAAAACTTTACAGAGAAAAGAAAGTAGTAGAGAAATAATTGCTGAAGTTACAGTTGTACTCACTGAGTGGCCACTTTAGGTGAACATACTCTCCATATTATTTATATTTAGGAAGATCATTACATTCAGTTTTTTTCCAGAAGTTTCTAAATGATGTCCTTCCCATTCCATAACAAAACATGTTGACTCAAATACTAAATCATATATTAACATTAATTAAAACACTTAAATGGCAGTGTTGACATCCATGGAGAAAATACAATTTTTTATATTTGTTATTATCTACTGTTATTTTTTTTTTTACGAATATCAGACATATTTAATGTTACTGGGTAGCAGGATATACAGTATACAGTATTTATACATATTCAAATTGGAATCTATGATTATTATTGGCATAATAATAAAAGAAAAGTAGAGTAAGCAATTATCTGTTTTATGTAGAGTTGACCAAATATCTAGCCTGGCGTATCTTGCTTGAACAAGTGACTAATAAATATGATCTCATTAACCAGACTGCAAAATTGATGTAAAACTAACCTGTTGCCTTCGCGAAGAAGAGGTGGAGTAACAGCAGAACTTTGACTGTTCTCAGTCCACAGGTGTCCAGGAGAACCTCCATGCTGGGCTGCAGAAGCTGACTGAAGATCTGATCCAGGTTCTGTCTCTTGTTGATCCAAAAAACCCTGAGAGGCGATGCAGAGCAGCGAGTCGCTCCGCTGCCAGTTAACTGTGGTCCTCCCCTGAACGCACCACTGGATTACTATCTATTTTTGACCAAATTAGCAGAATTGTAGGAAGTTAGAAAAGAATGGCCTTCACAATAAAAGCACAAAGAAACATTAGGTAAATACATAATAATAAACACATTGATAATTTAAATCAGCCTACCTTAGTTTGAATTACAGATATTTGATACATATCATTAACCAATCATAACATTGATGTGTCTATTGTGACAACATTCATACCATTATAAGTAGCTATGTGTATATTTGCACTTAAATATTCAGTGACTAGTTTTTATTTTATTTTTATATATGTTTTCATAGTTTTTTCTTCTTATCTACATCTTTGTGTGCCCTGTTTGTTGTTTGAATAGCGATTCATCTATCTATACAGCGTTAACAATTGTCTTATTTTGAAAGGCAAAAAGGAAGTTTCGCTTTTAAAATAGTAGCTTGTATTCCAGAGGCAGGATAGACAACATTCACAGACAGGTTTCAGGCAGAGGTTTCGGAAAGACATGTCAACAATTTCAATGATATAATCTGAACGACTTTGCTGAGTTTCTTTGTTATTGTGTGTGTTCTTTAACTACGCCGTAAATTACACAACACACATTTCTAGTATGACCACCGGTAAGAGAAGCCCAGTAGTCCAACCTCCTGTAAGAAGTGGAAAGGTCTCCCAATGTTTTGCAAAGCCAAACAGTGGAACATTGTGGGTGTGTCCTGGAAAATTGGGGGTAATCCCTCTTCGGGTTCTTTAACAGGGGAAGCCCACAGCCTGTTATATTTTACCCTACTTTTTGATGAGATGTACACTTCTGTAAAGAAAACCAGAGGTGGGAGAAGTATTCAGAAGTCCTGCATTCAAAAATATTACTCAAGTAAAAGTACAAAAGTATTAGCATCAAAATATACTTAAATATCCAAAAGTAAGAGTAATCATTATGCAGATTGGCCCATTTCAGAGTAATTGTTTATGATATGTTCTGATTATAATTATTGATGCATTAAAGTGTTATCAAAGCTGGTAAAGGAGAAGTTAGTTTTAATTACTTTGTATACTGCATGGTAGCTTGTGAATTTACTCCAGGTGTAACTAAAGTCTGATTTAAGGGTTGATTATATTTCACATCATTAATCCAAATCTGCAAAGTAACTAAATAAATGCGGTAGAGCAAAATTACACGATTTACCTCTGTTTGTTTGGAGTAGAAGTACAATGTAGCAAAACATGGAAATACTCAAGTAAAGTACAAGTATCTCAAAAGTGTACTTAATTACAGTACTTACATGTACTTAGTTACTTCCCACCTCTGAAGACAACTATTACAAGAACATGATGACAAATATCATAATACAAATACATCTGAATATATATGGCCTTGGTAAATAATAATAACAATAGCAGTGCTTTAAATTGTATTGGCAATAATAATAATAATAATCAAACAAATACAAAAACAATGAATGTGAAGATTGTGGTTGCTTTCTGCAGTAGTTCATACAGTAGATGCAGAGTCTGAGTCACTTTTCTAGCTTTCAGTGTTTCTCATGGTTACATTCCACAATGTCCCCTCAACAAGGGGGCTGTGCCTCGTTGCCTCATTGCCTCACACACACTCACACTCTGGGTTGAATTCCAAGGAGTTCACTCCACCACCCATTTCCAACCACATGCGTTTGTTGATAGGGGCCCTCTTCTTACTCCACCCAGAGTTGCCTAAGAAACACAGACATTACAAAGAAACCTGGCAGCAAAGAGCTAATGAAGTTAAGCAGCCTGCATCTGTTCTCTTCAGTGAGCCAGAAGAAACACCAGGATATTTTTGATTATGAGATTACATCACTGAAAAACAGGATAATATAGAAGCTTGGGGTCTCTGGTTGGTTGGGATGGGTATTGCCAGCACAATGCTGCAAAACAAAAACAATATGGCCTTTTCAAACTGTGTGGGGCACCTCACTTCCTTTTAAGGTGCTCAGAAAAACTAGCATTAGTAGATAACGGATGCTAGTCGGCCACACCACTTATCTGGAAGTCTCTGGCCTGCTTCTCTTATCTCTCCAGACACCCTTGTCCAAGTGAAAGATTAAGACACCTCCCTTCTCAACAACCAACCCAGACGAATGCATCTGCTTCTCTTCACATCTGATAATGAGGTTCCCACCCAAACCTGGACATCTGTCAAATGATGCATAATTCACCTGCCATGTCATCCATTTCAGACTGAATTTGATGTAATGAGTATCAGTAACTTAAGTTGTTGCTCCACTAATACTTCTATTTTCTTCATATACTTCTCTATGATATAACAGATGTTACAAAAATAAGGGCTACCTTACTTTTTGGGAAATAAATACTTCTTTCCCATATTATTCACCTCTCACAAATCTTCATGAACAACAACATAGCTGTGACGTTTAAGTACTCGTTTCCTGCTGCAATAAATGTCATTTTTCACAAGAAAGAGCTCAAATGCTGCATATTCTTACGATATATTTGTTACAATATGCTAAACTCTCTTTAGAAACATCTTCTTAGAAAAAATCTAACTGCTAGGAAAATGATAAACTGAGTCAATATATTGTATTCATATTTAAATTGAAGTGTTCCTCCTCTCACCATGTACACTCAACACCTCACTGTAAGTTGGTGACATCTAGTGGTGTGTTAGAGGGAAGGCACTGACTAATGAAAGTAGCAGTGGGATAATCATGGTGTAGCTGCTAGCAAAACAACCTTTTTCTATGCAACTGGCTCAGATAATGAAGAACAACAAAATAAGTTACCATAGCTATGCAGATGACACACAAATGTACGTAACAATTTCACCAGGAGACTATGCTCCAATTCAAACACTGAGTAAGTGCATTGAACAAATCAATGACTGGATGTGTCAGAACTTTCTCCAATTAAACAAAGATAAAACTGAGGTAATGGTTTTTGGAGCCAAGGCAGAACGTATCAAAGTTAGCGCTGAGCTTCAGTGTGCAATGTTCAAAACAACAGATAAAGCCAGAAATCTAGGTGTAGTCATGGACTCTGACCTGAGTTCCAACAGTCACATTAAAACAGTTACTAAATCAGCCTACTATCACCTAAAGAATATATCTAGGATTAAAAGACTAATGTCACAGCAGGATTTGGAAAAACTTGTCCATGCTTTTATCTTCAGTAGACTCGACTACTGCAATGGTGTCTTCACAGGTCTCACTAAAAAATCTATTAGGAAGCTGCAGCTGATTCAGAACGCCGCTGCTCGAGTCCTCACTAACACTAAGAAAGTGGATCACATCACTCCTGTTCTGAAGTCTTTACACTGGCTTCCTGTGTGTCAAAGAATAGATTTCAAAATACTGCTGCTGGTTTATAAAGCACTGAATGGTTTAGGCCCAAAATACATTTCTGACCTCCTGCTAAATTATGAACCATCCAGATCTCTCAGGTCTTCAGGGACTGGTCAGCTTTCTGTCCCCAGAGTCAGAACTAAACATGGTAAAGCAGCGTTCAGTTATTATGCTCCAAATATCTGGAACAAACTCCCAGAAACCGGCAGGTCCGCTGCAACTCTGACTACTTTTAAATCCAGGCTGAAGACTTTTCTTTTTGTCGCTGCTTTTAATTGAACTATTCATATCTTAGACTGCACTGTAACTTTTATCCATGTACTTTTTTTCTTTTAATGTTTAATTGACTGCCATGTATTTTTTTCTTTTAATGTTTATTTTATTATATTTTCTTTTTAATGACTGATTTTAAATGCCATTTTCTTAATCTCTTTCATTTTTTGTAAAGCACTTTGAATTGCCTTGTGTTGAAAAGTGCTATATAAATAAACTTGCCTTGCCTTGCCTTGCCTTGCCTTGCCTTGCAACCAGAATTGTGTACAAGGCTATCTTTAGCCATAGACATTAGTAATACTACTACGTACTGCTTGAAATATACAAAAAATCTAGTTTGTTGTTTATTAAACAAGAAACAGGTGAAAAAGTGTGGGTTGTTCAGGATGTAAGCAAATATGAATGTGTGCCTATTCCCACCTCTAATTGATACTAAATCTATATCAACAAATGCTTACCCATTTTAGATAAAGGTTGCATAAAACACAAATACATCTCATATTTGTTCGACATTGTGCAGCAGAAGGTCATTTTTTCACACATTAACACATTGGGGTTAGTGAAACGTAATGTTTAGATATTCATCCTAGGGTGTACATCTGAAAAAACTTAGAATGTCTATGTTTTCTTTGTGGTTCTTTGCAGACAATTGACCACATCCTCTATGAAATAGTATGAATAAAAATCCAGTTCGGCACAGTTTCAGGCATTTGAAAGCAATTTAAGTTAATTAACAACACATGCACCTTGAGCAGTACCGAAGGAGTGGCAGACCGGGGTGGTGGTTCCCCTATTTAAAAAGGGGGATCAGAGGGTGTGTGCCAATTACAGAGGCATCACACTACTCAGCCTCCCCGGGAAAGTTTACTCTAAGGTACTCGAAAGGAGGGTCAGGCCGATTGTCGAACCTCAGATTGAGGAGGAACAATGCGGATTCCGTCCTGGTCGTGGAACGACGGATCAGCTTTTTACTCTCGCAAGGATCCTGGAGGGGGCCTGGGAGTACGCTTATCCGGTCTACATGTGTTTTGTAGACTTGGAGAAGGCGTATGACCGAGTTCCCAGGGAGTTACTGTGGGAGGTGCTGCGGGAGTATGGGGTGAGGGGGTCTCTACTCAGGGCCATCCAATCTCTGTACTCCCAAAGCGAGAGCTGTGTCCGGGTCCTCGGCAGTAAGTCGGACCCATTTCCGGTGAGGGTTGGCCTCCGCCAGGGCTGCGCTTTGTCACCAATCCTGTTTGTAATATACATGGATCGGATTTCGAGGCGTAGTCGTGGGGGAGGGGGTCTGCAGTTCGGTGGACTAAGGATTGCACCACTGCTTTTTGCAGATGATGTGGTTCTAATGGCTTCATCGGTCTGCGACCTTCAGCACTCACTGGATCGGTTCGCAACCGAGTGTGAAGCGGCTGGGATGAGGATCAGCACCTCCAAATCTGAGGCCATGGTGCTCAGCAGGAAACCGATGGACTGTCCACTCCAGGTAGGGAATGAGTCCTTACCCCAAGTGAAGGAGTTCAAGTATCTCGGGGTCTTGTTCTCGAGTGAGGGAACAATGGAGCGTGAGATGGGCCGGAGAATCGGAGCAGCGGGAGCGGTACTGCAGTCGCTTTACCGCAACCGTTGTGACGAAAAGGGAGCTGAGCCAGAAGGCAAAGCTCTCGGTCTTCCGGGCCATTTTCGTTCCTACCCTCACCTATGGTCATGAAGGATGGGTCATGACCGAAAAGAACGAGATCGCGGATACAAGCGGCCCGAGATGGGTTTTCTCCGCAGGGTGGCTGGTGTCTCCCTTAGGGATAAGGTGAGAAGTTCGGTCATCAGGGAGGGACTCGGAGTTGAGCCGCTCCTCCTTCGCGTCGAAAGGAGCCAGTTGAGGTGGTTCGGGCACCTAGTTAGGATGCCACCTGGGCGCCTCCCTAGGGAGGTGTTCCAGGCACGTCCAGCTGGGAAGAGACCAAGGGGTAGACCTAGGACCAGGTGGAGGGATTATATCTCTTCGCTGGCCTGGGAGCACCTTGGGATCCCCCAGTCAGAGCTGGTTGATGTCGCCAGGGAAAAGAAAGTTTGGGGCTCTCTGCTGGAACTGCTACCCCCGCGACCCGACCACGGATAAGCGGGAGAAGATGGATGGATGGATGGAACAACACATGCAATTCAGACCATTCCGTCTGTAGCTATTAAGGCTACTCTACTACGGCTGTATAGAGTTCTGAATGACTCAGTGGCTTTCATTCACACCAGGGTCAAAGTCAAGGACTTGATGGTAGGGTTATTGGCAGTTATTCACGGATCAAGTGTTTTTTCTATATTGACAAACATTTTCAAACAAATGACTGCTGTAGATGCCTGAGGCGGAGACGTGCAATTGCAGCATGAATTAGATGGAATGCACTGCAGAAGATATAAATCTATCATACCTATCATAAATCTATCTTTGATGTTAAGGTTTATAGTTTCAAAGGAAATGATTCAGTCTTAATTTAAATTAATCAAATTATGAGCTAACCTTAGCAATCTCATTATGTAGTCTTTGATTAACTACTTATAAATGAAAGAGGCCCTTTAAGTTTTTTTTGGTTTTCTATTTCCTGTAGTGCGTTACATAGGTTTTTGTGCATGTAAATGATCTGCAAACACTTACATCTCAAAAAGAGGTGCTGCAGCAGAGGCACTATGAGCAAAATACAATTGAAACCTGAAAATGAGCACTATAGGGCCCCTTTAATGGTTTGCAGTTACACCAGTTGTTTCTAATTCAGTATGTGTCTTTCATTAATGTGTTCTGCCTTCTTTGCTCTTCTCATTTCAAATAGGGCCCTATTATTCCAGCGTGCGTTTGAAATACTGATATTTAATGGACACGACGCATACGTGGCATATGATGAGTCTTAGCTTTCTCTTGTAATGGAAAAAGCATCTTCGTGCAGTGGAGCTTTCTCTGTCGAGAAGAGCAGTCGGCTACCATGACAACTGGAAATCTGCCATAGAAACAGGAGCTCTGGCTACTTTTTCATATAAAAGGCGGTGTTGTATTTAGTGCATAAGAAGCTGTTTAATCTTAATGTGTACAATTATGACAGAAATAGAATAAAACGGTTTGAATGAATTGATTAATTTCAGTACAAGAGATCCAGAAGGTGTTTTCAGTAAAACTTTATTTTTCAGTGCATGAACGGAACACCATGTCAAGGTCATAGTCTATCCTTTTCAATTATTTTTTAAATATGTTCTCTTTTTTTTTTTATACATAAAAAAATAATGGAGCGATTTAATATACCTCTATTTTTTTCCCCCTTGAAAGAGCACTCAGCAAGTATTTATAAAGGTGCTGTACAATGTACAAACATTTACATCTACTGTTCCTACAGAATGTAGAAGATACCACAAGGATTGTTTTTCTAATGAAGCGATGCAAGGCCACAGTATGATACAGAGATGAAATAAAGAAAACCAAAGCAGCTAGGAGAACAGTGCAGGGGACATATCATAAAAAGGGCATTATCTGACTAACCAGTGACCTGCCTGTACCTAACCCTTAGTTGGATTTCAACCAACCACTATTACTATTGCACACAATTTACCACTGGCTCATATGTGTCCTCATTTTAAACCTGACAGCTAACTCTCTTATACAATCACAGGCTCTTATCACAGTCACGCACAAAGCTTAACCACCATTTCACCAACATTGACTTTATCACACGTTTGCTACTTTTCTGTGTTCCCTGAGCTCGTCCTAATATGTCTTTATCTTATAAGCAGTTGTGCTGAGAGTATATTTCCTTTCCTCTGACTGACTTTACAGTGTAATCCGATTATTTCTCATTTTCATTGACCCCATGTTGGAACCAATTGTTTATCTCTTCAGCTCAACAACCACTCAAAAACATAGGAAGTGGTGATCTTTGTATGCCAGTTTTACATCAGCAGCATCTCAGTAAGCCAACACATTACCCTCTAAGCTCCATTTTCCTTCAAGCCTCCCTGTCAGATAATTATACAGCAGACAAATACATACATTAAAAACCCTCATTTTTCTTTTCTCAGTGGGCAATGGTTAAACCATTAGGGACTCTTGCACATTATAATATAAATTGACATTTTGGCCTTAAAGAGAGAGTCTTTAAAAAAAATGAAATAGCTTTATAAAATAATAAACATATTACCGATAAGAATAAAATGGCATTGGTCGCAAGTCAACAACACAGATTAGATACAACTCATGGTCATTCTGATATGCTACAAGGGCAGATGCAGTGCAATGGAATTCAATATATATTTAAGTTAGAATCTGCAAAACATGACACATTCAAATATATATGTAGATATAATATTTCACAATGAGACACGTTTGAGCGATTGCGAACATTTGGTACAGCGGTTTGCGCGTTACCTATACATTTCATGAACTACGAGATCCATGGTAATTCCTAGCACTGAAATACATCGGAGGTGAAAGCTCAAATAACATGGGACAAATCTCTGGATTCTATATCAAAAATGTGGAATGGCTTGGTTACAGCTACATATACACATATTATTCTATCATCTCAATAAATTACACACTGGTTGCTTATCATACAAATGGTAAACAAGATCTCAAACCACAAGTTTCTGGTCTTTTTAATGATACTGTTCGTAAGGAGGAGAGTCACGTCTGCAATCGTAGAACAGTCTTGAGTCCCCGGTAAAGTGTATGCTTGCTGGATTGTATTCGAAATGTGCCTGGCGTGGTAAATGAGAACTATAAACAAGAAAATCATCCTCAGTGATGTGCAGAACACGTGCAGTAAAACAAACAGAAGGACCGACTGCATGCAATTGAGCAAACGTTTAAGAAAAAGACAGTCAAAATATCCCGCTATGAGGCCGAGAGCTAAATGAAACCCGAGGTGACAGTCACACTTGGTGTATACTACAGACGAGAGGCTAGGGCCTATCTCCTTTTCTTTGCATATGGGTCATTGCATTGTAATGGGTGAAGCGCTGTTGGTAGTCATGGTTCCACAGGAGGCTCCCAGGATTGGCACATATTCACATTTAAAAATGTCGTGTCTGGTGAGGCCCCGAGCATGCCGCACATGCTTAAGTCTCACATCAAAGATGCTAAAGCAGCGGACAAGGCAGAGGGGGAGTTGCTACATGCCAACACGTTATGTCACAGAGTCCAAAGAGAACATCTGGAACATGGACCAGCAGGTAATAAAAGTGGCACCATGTTGCCCTGTTTTATGGAAGAACTCAGAAAAACAACCCGCTGAGGGTACTGTTAAATATTCTCAAGTCTGGGTGATTCAATATTTATCACAAAGGGTCTTGAAGGACCTCTGCTTCGGTGAGGATTCTGGCTGAGCTGGGCACTTTCCAAGGGCCGGGGATAATGGGTCCCTTTGGGCTCTGCGGGGTCCCTGGAGAACTGTTTATAGAGGCCACAAAGTCTTCCCTACTGCTGACTTCTTTGGAGTGAGCGAATGTGTCTTCTCTTCCTTTTGCCTCTCTTGGTGAGACCACGGACCCTTTTCTACTCCACAAATCTTTAAAATGCAGCAGTGATTCTCTTTTGTTGACGGTTCCTTTACTTGAATTCTTGTCTTCCATGGATTTCTCATTAGCATCTCTCTGCCCTGAGTCTTTAGATGTACCTTTCTCGCCTTCTCTGACTTTATGAGACGTCCTGCGGTGCTGAAACTCTCCCCCCACTCTTCTTATGAAACTTTCTTGCTCATGGCCAGGCTCGATCCTTTCTCCTCTCCCTTCCATCTCTCGTCTTTGTGAGTATTTTCTGGTCTCAATGGTCCCCCCTTTGCCATTTCTCTTTTCATGATCCAAGCCCTCTCTGCTGGAGGAGCTTTTTAATCTTCTCTGTGCGCCTTGTGGATGTTCCGCACGCTGCACTGTTGAAGTTGCTTGCTGTGCAGCTGGAGGAGACTTTCTAGGGCTTGTGGATCGTGTTTTTGTCTGAGACATCCTTTTCCTAGTCAGCGCTCCTTCCTTCGGCTGACTCTCAGTCTTTTTGGGACCGTAATGCTGCTCTTTGGCTTTAGGAAATGTCTCCCCTGTGTTCTTTGGGCTGCTTAGCTCTCTGGGGTCCTTAGGGGGCCTGGTCCTTCTGTAGAAGTTAATATGCTCAGGGGAGGCGGGAGAGAGCCTGTCTGCCTCTTTCTCTAACCTCTCACCACTCTCCTTCACTGAGTCCAAACCCCTGCTGCGGGGCTTGTGTCCTTGGGGGGAGATGCTGCTCCAGCTGTGCGAATGTTTCAGATTGCTGGAGAAGGGAGGGGAAACAAAGTTGGAAGCCCCGGTGAGATATGGAAAGGAGAGGGGTGACGTGTCTGATAAAAAGACCTCTCCGGGTGAGCTTGCAGGTGAAATGACTTTTTGATCATGTTGACCTGAGAAAAAAAGCACACATTTTACATTAAGACTCATTAAGGGCATACAATAATTTGAATACACACACAAAAAAAGAAATGTAGCAAGAAAGGTTAACAGAAGGAAAAGAGACAAGAATTACCAAGGTAAAAGAGAAGCAGCCAGTAAAAGCAGTGAAGATGTTAGTGTTGGTGCTCAGTGTAGTAGCACAGAGTAGAAGAAGCTGTACTACCTGCATCAGGGGCAAGAGAAGAAGAGCCAAAAGAAAACAAATGGTTAGAGATTCAACGCATAAATAAAAAAGTCAATAAAGAAAGTACATTTAAGTCGATACGGGCAGAGTTCCAAAATAGGCTCGGGAAACAAACAAAAGGATGGAGTCATTATCATTAGCTATTAGCTAAACGTCAGGAGTATTTATGTATTCAGCATGTATTTAACGACTGTGTCCTTCCCCGTAAACACATTTAGTAGATACATCCAATCTAGTTGTTAACATAATTTAATTGCGTTAATCTAACGTGCAACATTCTACATTTGGACGGAACCAGGCAAGCTAGTTTTTATGCTAATAGACAACTTGCTCTCATCTTAAAGGGGCCCTATTATGCTCATTTTTTGTTTCATATTTGTATTTTGTGCCTTAACTGTGTGGGAGAAAAACTCCCTCTGGAGAGCATTTACATGGAGAAAAACATATATATCACACTACAGGAAAGGGAAAACCCAAAAAAGCATAATATGGCCCCTTTAACTTTGACAGACAGACAGGACAATGATATCAAGGTCCTTTATAGCTCTCTGTAAAAAGTAAATAAACCTATTTCCCAAGCTATGCCTTTAAGGAGTTTGTAAAGAAAAAACAACAATACCTCTTGGAGAAAATAAAGGATTTTATGCCAGATATAAATGAAATATGTAAATGCAATTAGGTCAACTAAGTACTAAAGTTCCCCTACTATCCTTCACTCTGCCAAAAAGACAAACTAGCAATAGCTTTCTAGGCCCGAGAGCAGTCTGTATTGACTTGTAAACTCCAAGTGAATTGGTCTCTGTTCTGTATGCTATAACCATCATTGATTTAATGGTGTGTGTACTTACTGCCGTCCTGAGCCAGGCCCGCCCCTGGTCTCAGCAGCAGCACCACTTTGCTTCCTCCAGCCTGGATCAGCTCGATAGCCCGGGTGTGAGAGATGCCGCGTGCCGGCTCCCCGTTAATCTCCACTATCTCATCTCCAACCTGTCAGTAAAAACAGAACAGGCAATTACCAAACAGAAACAAATCTGATCGAAACCTAGTTTACTCCGCTGTGCATACATTCCCACTTTCACTCAAACAAACAGAAGAGGTATGCCTTCACAAACACGCTACATATGTAAGTATCTAAATTGCACACACAGCCTTGTAATACCCCGGAGGTATCGCCTATTATTGGAGACAAAATACCTCGTGATAAACAGTGTAAACATGTTATCCTGTTAGGATCTAATGGGTGTTGACATTTGTCTCCACCCTTGGCTAGGCAGAGTTATGCACAGATCACAGCTTGGCAAGCCTGAGATGGATTTCAGCCAGCAGCTTCTCAACTGTTCCCTCACTGCACCGTCTCCCCTCTCATCCTGACAATAACAGAGGGATTACTTCATGGCCATGGGGGAATTTGTATTTAGCTGAACCTCTTTCAGACAGAAAAAAGTACAGGGTCCCTCAGTGTGAACTTTCCTGGAAATGGACAGCGTCATACATCAGGCTCTCTCATACACTGTTCATAGATAAACCATGAGAAACTAATGCACTGTGTATATCCCAGAACATATATCTTGAATGTATTGTAGTATGTGAGACCGAGGAAGTACAATAGTAGGACGTAGGTTAAAGTAAAGATGACTTATTTGTGTCTTCAGGGTTGAGAGGGTTCCTTTAAAAGTTAATTCAGTTACAATTACTAGTTTAAAAAAAAAAATTAAAGTAATGTTACCTGATTACTTTCTGTTACTTTTAGATTACCTCAATATCAAATACAATGCAAATAAATGCAAGAGAAAAAATGTGTCATCTTACTGTCCACTTACTGCATTAAAATATATTTAAAATAAAAAAAGAGTGAAAGTAGTCTAAATGAAAACCTAAAGAACATTTTAGGCATTACATCTACCAGTAATATATTGATCGGTATTTCAAAATGCATTTTGACATTGTAATCCTGTTAGTTATCCCAATGTTTTTGAAATGTAACAGTAATCAGATTTATTTTTTTGTGATTTAGTCACAAGCCACATTCTTAACCTAAACATAGCCAGCATTTTTGTTTTCCCTTATTGTAACCAGAGCGCAGATTGACATGTTTCTAGACATTCGTAGGTAAACACACACAAAATGTAGAATAACTTCCCGTGAGATATCACATTACCCATATGATCATACGTTGCCTCAGTGAGAAATACACACAGACGCACTCAAGGAAACACTAGCTTGAAAAAAATACGAGATAGAAATCTATTATAATAAGCAAGAAAAGGATCCAATCAAATCTTAAAATAGAGGCCTAAAGACCATCTCCACACTCTCTCTCTTATTGTGCAGCTTGGAGATCTTGAATTACTTTGCTAAATGAAAGCAAAAACTAGTGTAAACACATCTTAGCTGAAAGCACCACAACATTATATCCTGAACACTGTAACTGGCAGTTGTTGTAACTCTATTCATTAGTTTTATCCCTGGTGCATTCAACACACTGCAACAGAACTAATATTTGTTTTACTGCTCTCCTTCATAAACGAGTACATGTGCAACATTAGATTTCAGCCATGTAACGCTCAGTATAATAGCTTAGCAAACTGTATAACAATATGAAATGTAGCAAAATGAGCTCCCAAGGAACGCATTCACTTTGATTTAGTCAGTTTCTTTTGCTTCTTGTTAATAAAGTCTCTGTGGATGGTGATACCTGTCTGTCGATCATTCAGTCTGCCTGCCATACACTTTGTCCCACAGCAAGACATCTTAACATTAATATTCATTGTCCAGAAAGAATGAATCTTAATAGTTTCATGACCGTCTGACCTTTAATTTTAGAACATTTTATGTGCTTTCCGTTGCTCAACTATGCACACAAGATATCTCATAATCTGATATGTGAATTTCAATGAAATACTCCAAGCAGATTCATTAACTCTCAGAGATAATGAGCGAGAAAAGAATGACCCCATGGCCTTTCTTGTAGCTCATCCCTGAGGGGACTCCGTATGCTGTCAGCCCCTCCACTGTGAAGAGTCTAAGAATAGCGTAATTAGCAATATGTTGTGTTTTCCACCCAACACTGAGTATATGTAGAGTCATTGGTTAACTGGAAAAAATGATATCCAGATAAAGAAATAAAACATTCATAGATATCCTATAGAAACGTTAAACTCCCTCAGCATGATTATTCTTCCAGGTTGTTCCAGCAGTACAAACCAATTCCAGTCCTTATAGGTCAGAGTTGATATAAGGAATTATTATAAAGGAAATATATTTATTATATTATATAGGAAGCACTCACATGGATCCTTCCATCTAGCTGAGCAGCTCCGTCCTCAGCCAGTCTCAGGATGTACAGGCCCATGTTGTACTCTGTTCCCCCCCGCAGGCTAAAGCCAAAGCCCCTGGGACCCCTCTCCAACTCTACTGTCAGGCAACCCTGCGCCATTAAACACAACACAAGTCATCAATACACTCACATAGAGACAGATAAAGACATGCAATAAAATGTACACACTCATGCACATAACATTTCCATGAAACCACATATACTTGCTGGGCTTAATGAATACTTCCTGTGATAAAACAAGTTCAGGGTGCAGTTTCTTTAGATGGAAAACGTCATTGCAAAACAGTCTTGTTTAATTATTGCCCTTTTTTGTT